>NW_026542597.1:33893730-34493730 GCF_028750875.1 Macrosteles quadrilineatus | reverse complement strand
ACTGTCATTACCTGGTATTAGCGTAGCGGTGAGATTATCACCACCTTCTGCGATCACTGTAAAATCAAGTACATCCACAGTTGCGGGTACATCATCATTATCTCTCTCATCATAATCGTTTCTGTGATTGTAGTGACATTGATAATTTTCTGATCATGCATACTGAAGAATCTTTCTGCAATCACGAGAATAAAAGCTCGGCTCGGTTCAATTTTTTTGACTTGATGTTCAATGACTCAAGCTTTAAGCGGATAGTGTCTTAACTTTGACATCTGATGTGGCTGGCGTTTTTTATATTGGGATATAAAACTATTACTATTACTGTGGTACTTGTTCCATGTTTTAGAACTAAAAGCCAGCTCATTCTCCTACAGGATAAACTTACTTTGGTCACAAAATTTAGTATATTTGGAAAGTGATTCCATCCCCTCTATCTCACCCTAACATTGAAATATTAGCAGACAGCTGATATACATTAAGCTAAAAAAGTGATGGTGGAACTCGAGAAACCTTCCCCTTAGACCAGCTACATTTTGTGAACAAACTCTTAACATGTTTCCTACCAGCTGTTATGAACTCCGCGGTGTGAGTGGCCTTGTGTCACCTTGTAATATAATCACCTTGTTCTAGACATTGTTTGTGTTGCAGATATACAAGGTATTGCAGAACCTCCCTAAGCTGAAGATAGAGCTCAGTGTACAAGGGTGGTGGGAGGAGAGTGGAGGAGACGTCAAACATGTCAGACCTGGGACCAACCACCCTCTGGTAAGTGCAACCATAACCTAACCCAACCCTACTACCCTGCGGTCGGTATAGAAAGAGTGTCAATGTGAAATCTGATTTTGTAAAATCTAATACTAAAGTGTATGTTTCATCTGGTATGAGTACGTAGATGTTGACAAAAAATTTTCTTTTGTTTAAGCAGGTAAAACTTTACAGTGATTTCAAATTTTTGGTGTGTGTAGTACCAGAGGATTGATAGCCCATTTTCAGAACTTGATGCAGAATCACAGGCAAAATTAGAAAGCTGTATTTGGTTCTTTTGCATCAGGATCATTATTTTTATTTGATCAATATTGATATTGTACCCATAAAACACCCTGCTAGTACCTATATATTGTACCTATGTGATTTAAAAATTATATCTCAAGGAAATAATAATTGAAAAAAATATTCTGTGTAGGTGGTTCACAGTAATGAGGACTACACGCTGTGTGTGAAGTTGACGAGGTTGAACCGTTCCAAAGAGCGTCGAGCGCACGCACCTCGCTTCCCCAAGCCTAAAGACGAGGGGTGGTTCCTCACCCTGGGTCATGTGGACAGCGTAGAACTACTTGCGCTCAAACGAGTGCCTCCAGTACATCACAGTAGCAACCAGATGATTGCCTTCTCGACCCCAGATAAGCCTGGTTGGTTGGCAGATATTATTTATTTATTTTCGGGGGAGAGGAGTTAAGAATGTCTTTCCAGAATTGTGACTTGCCAAGCCCTTCACAAAACATTATGCCACAACGGGGTGTCCGGTAACTAAAAGACATCCACCCTTTTTTTGGTTGCAATATGGACTGAACTAAATGCTAAACCATTCACTAATGGTGGTGGGATGAAGAAAATGAGTTGAGGATGAGCGTAGAATGAAATAAAATGCGTTGTGTAGCTTTTTACTGATTAAGATCAGCTGTTTTGTTGCCACAAACTACGCAATGATCGAGGACAACTGACTTTTCTCAGAATCAAGCAAACAACCTGCTGATTGTCAGATGAGCACTATCCATTGCTTATTTATCCATTGCTATGTTTGTTTTAGGGAGGTATATGATGACTCTGTACGTATTCTCAGACACGTATCTGGGATTGGACCAACAGTTTGACATCCTGCTCGACCTTGTGCCTTCCACAGCTGTCCGTGAACCTGTAGCAGCCGTCGACGATAGTGACCAAGACTAGCTCAACTGACGTTTCTGCTCTGTTTCCTAAGTGGCTGTGAATAAACTTAGTGAAAAACGATGCTTGTTTTATCTTATCAGATACAGTATTGAGCGTATATATTTAACGTTTTTAAAGTGATATACTTTTGTTACGATTGAAAATATTATTTGTTAATTTATTGTGGATGTTTTATTAACCCCTGAAAAATGTAGAGGAAGTAATTATAAGGATATTGTAGTGTAAAACATAATATTATATAAAAATTGTAAAAATTATATAAGTATTGTGCAAGTAATTGTGGACCAAGGGGTTGGGCTAATGCTCCAAGCTGACTATTGTTTAGTTTCCGTGGCTGCTCTTTTTTACTGTCAATTGACTAAACCCCATAGAAGTAAGGTACAGAGGAACCAAACTTATGAGCCAACCATGCGCTTTCAGGACTGGAATGTTATGGTGGAAATGTACTTGTGGCGAGCAAGGAATAGCCCAAACGGCGAGCACCATGTGAAGATTCCTATCGCACAGGGTCTTTCTCCACCAATAGTGATGTTGTACTTGAGGGCAGGAATCTACCTAAGATACTAGCACTAGTGCTAGACACTACTTAAGTCATTGTCAAGACATTAAAGTTTTTTTTTTTAAGTGTACCATGGAGTGTGTCCTCTGTTTCTCACTTCACTGTGACTAAACTCAAACTAAATGGGATTTGGGAGCCCAATAGCCACTATAGTTCGGCCGCTTTGAAAGCGACCTCCTCCAGCATTGGTTTAGCATTAGCGCGCAGGTCGTTTTCTAAGCAGCCGAACTATAGTATTCTTTCTCAATATTACAAATAAAATAAAACAACACAACGTTGAGTTTTAATTCTGATAATTTTGATATCATATTTCATACAAATCAACCTAAGTTAGGACCTACATATTTTATTTGAATACCTGTTGGTTGGTAACATTGATATGACATGGTTGTAAAAATACATTTAATATTTGTGAGAAGCATTTCTCCTTAAACCTAGTTATGTTTGTGAAATTAAAGATTTTCTCCACTCGTCTATGGTTGGTAATGCTGTTGCACATAGCAATATTTGGTTGATTTATAGACAACTCTTAGGACTCCTTTTGCTGGGGTATTCCAGACATTGAAAAAAAAAACACCACCATCTAGGCAATATGTACAGAACAAACACAAACTTGAAAAAACGTTCTTCTCATTTTGTAAAAATCATAGAAAATATGTTTGGGATAAAAAAAGAACATGAGTCTACTTTATTGATGATGAATGGATATAAAGTAAGATTTATTTTACAAGATCCAGGTTGAACAAAGCACTGTAGAATGTTTTTTGGTTAAATTAACTTTATTGTTCCAAATATTCTTTTTACACTTAAATTGCTAGGTAAGTAATATACAAAATAAATACCGTATATACATATTTTTCTATCAAGCTTACATGTCTTTAAAAATAGGCCTATTTACATTGGAGATGAAGATATCAAGAATTTTTAGGATTTTGATAGTTCAAATTGTATAGTCAACTTGAAAATAATTCAACAGAAAAAACAGTTACAGTAGTTAAAATACATGCTCTAAATTTTTATTTTTTTTAAGTACCGGTACTCAAAAATATATTTTTTCAAACTTTATTAAGTTATAAAATTACATAGACTGTATGCGAATTTTCACAGTCAAATTTCATGATGAAGGGCCATTATACATCATATTTATACAGGGTGTCCCGGAACTCTCTACCAACATTTTAGGGCATTGCTCCTGGGTAAGAAAAATAACTAAATATCATATTTAAACTGTCCGGAAGTCCTTAGTTACTCACACAGCCGCCATTTTGTTTTTTTCAGTTATTAATTTTTTTCTAAAGAATGGTTAAACATACGAAATGGAAACTTTGCACAAACATTTATGACAACTGGACAAAGCTACAAAAAAACTATGAAGATTTTTCAAATGCATAAAACAAAATGGTGGCCATTTAAAGTTTTCTTTCTTAAATTACTCAAAAACCATTGATTTAAAAAAAAAAAATTAAATGGCCGCCATTTTGATTTATGAATTTGAAAAATCGTGATAATGTTTGAAAAATCGTGATAATGTTAAATTTAGGTACGTTTCTTACCCAGGATCAATGCCCTAAAATATTGGTAGAGAGTTCCGGGACATCCTGTATATTATGTTAAATTTAAAGTGATTTTTATTCAAAATCCGATGATAAATTACTTTGATTATAAAAAACTGTAGGTACCTAATAAAAAAAAAAACATCTGGCAATTTAAAACTACGGCTATCCAAATTTCAGAAATGCAACCGTTAAAAATTTCAAAGTCTAATTTCATGAAAAAGAGCCACTAAAAAACAACTTCAAGCAATCCAAATCTAGTGACACTTTGATTGTAAAAATCGTGTAATCGTAACCCTGATAAAAAAAACAAGTTTTGGCAAATTTCAATAATCCACTTTAAAAAAGCAGAGAAGATTTAAAAAATAGCGTAACTCAAAAGGTTACTATTTGAAAAGGAGAATTGTTTCTTCGTAACAACACAGGAATTCAAGAATCAAATTAAGGGTCTAGGCCTAAATTTTAAAGAAATGGGTAAAAATCTCAATATTATGGGTATTCAATAGGTCTGTCATTGATCAGGATAAGAGGGGATTTGAAAATCATACAATAAATCAATTATGAATTATTTAAGATGGGGACTTATTTATTTGACTTATTGTTGTGGAGAGGTAAAATAGTCAGTCAATAGAGGTAATTGACATTCTTAGTATTTCAACTACCCTCACTGTAGCCTATCGCTATAAAATGTTTTCCGTGTAACTGATTAGTACCGTACCTAAAATGACTATCAATATAGCTATATAAATAATGTGTAAATGCATTTTTTAATCTAAGTTAAGTGAGTCATTCAATTACATGCCTTAGTGATTAAAAAAATATCTCTAATGCAAAGATTCAAAGAGAACCGAATAGAATCGTTCAAAATCCACAAGAAAAAGACACTCAATTTTGTTTGTAATCATCAAACCCTACTTTGTCTATAACACTGATCAAATGCTCGGAAAAGGCACGAAAAGAGAAGTTATCTTCAAACCGTTTGCGTCCAGCTCTTCCCATTTTCTTAGCGTTATTTTCATCTTTCAAACACTTGGACATAGCAGCTGCAAATTCCTCTTCATTTGGTTCACAAAGGTATCCTGTTTCATTATCCACAACCGTTTCTCTTGGACCACCACTGTTGACAGCTATCACAGGCTTCTCTGAATACATTGCTTCAAGAGGGACGATTCCAAAATGCTCATTGGATGGAGTATATAACAAACAATGACACTGTTGCAGCAAAAACAGTTTTTCTACATCCGATGGAGACTTCAGGAAGAAGATTTTATCAAGGACATCCAACTCTGAGGACATGTCTTTGAGTTCTGAATGGTACTCTATATTTTCTAACACTCTATTATCATATCCTCCAGCAAGTATTAGCCGGACTCTGTTCCATTCCGACTCATTAAGATTCTTCTTCAAATATGTCAAAGCTTTGATTGCCAGAGAAACGTTTTTCTTTCTTTCGTAGCGATTAATAGAAAGGAAAATAAATGAATTTGCAGGCAAATCTACACCCAACACCTTGGCAAAGGTTACAGTGGCTGATCTTGCCTTATCAAAAAAGTCTGTGTTTATGGAGGGGTATAAAACCTCAGGTGCTTTAGTAATGGTTGTAAAAGTCTCGTAAAATACTTTACGTGTAAATTTACTATTCACAAGGATTATATCGGCACATCCTGTTGTCTTTTCTTCAACCCAATTGAGTGGAATTCTATACAGCTGTTTTAACTTACCACCACGTACACTCAAAAGTTGATCGGGAAAATGACAGTAGTAAACTACAGGGATTTTGCTCAGTTTCAAAATAGGAATACAAGCAGAAACGATATCACAGAAAAAAACATCAGGCATGTCGCTGAAGAGTAGAATATACAGAGCAGCATAGATCATTCGTATATATGCACAAAGAGCATAGCATTTTCCAAAAATATGTCTGGGCAACCAATCACCAACAACAGTGACTGGAAATGAACCATCCTTAGTTTCAACAAAACAATGTGATTTGTCATGGTGAGATGTTACAAAACCAACACTGTGGCCTTCATTACGAAGTGCAAGAGCAGCATCAACAACAAGTCTTTCAGCTCCTCCGATCCCTAGGTCGGGATGAAGAAAAATTACCTTTTTAGACATTTTCCACTTCACATTTCAATTTAACCTCAAATAGTCAAAATGAGTATTTACTGTAACTGTATTCAAATGCGAAAATATTGAGCTTGAATCAAACTGCAGTTCTTTTGCTAACGTGGCAATGAAACTTTATAACTATGTAGTTGATAAAATGAGAACTTGTAAGATAAGAACAAATAATTAACGTGTCAAATCACTCAAATTATCTCGACACGAACACAAACACAACACTACAAACTAGTACAAAAAGCCTTAGAGGTTAGGTTAGCTAGCCAACAAAACAAAATAAATGGTTGTTTGACAACAGAAACAGCTGTTCAGAAAGTATGTTGTTATTACCCGGCTGAACATTCATACTCATGCAAACACGGTGTGACTGATTTTCCTTTTTTGCCATTGGAAATTTATTCTATAAAGTTTGTTTTGTATTATATTGTTGGTCTTAGCTATGAAATGACTTTAAACCCACGATTTTTTAGTCAGAGTATCTAATAAAAGTGCATATCCGTTCCAAAAGTGAATTGTTTTATACCCATTTTCCTCCTACTAGATCAGGGAAATGTAAGTAACCATGGCTTTGAAATCTATAAGCTCTAAGATAAATCACAGCTTTTCTGAGCAACAGTACCCATCCAATTAATGAGTGAGAAACTTTAAACTATTCTGAGTTGTTTAAAAGTTCAAAGACTAACAAAATATAAAAATGGGTTTTAAGGTTTTAATTTTAATATGGTTTCTCAATTATTTTGGTGTTATGGGTCACGGCACGGCACGGCCACCTTTCTCCAGCCATGGTCTCGGCCGCAATGGGTTTTGTTTCTGTTTCTTTTTCGATAGGTTCTAGATGTCAGTCTTAAATGGCGGTGGCAGTTTGCGCTTGCACCCAACCCATAGAACTAAAAACTAGTTGTAGTTCTATGCTTGCCCCTAGGGTATTTACTCGAGGGAGGTACAGAAGAGCCTTCGATGACGTCAGCTGTCAGATCTCTTGAGGGAACACCATTACCGCAACGATACGGAGTTCAGTCATCGGCCTCGGTGGTGTAGTGGATAGCGTGTCGGGCTGATAATCCGAAGGTGCCCGGTTCGAATCCCGCTGGCAGCCATTTTTTGGTCAACATTTTTTTTCATATCAGCAAGTTTGGTTGGTTTGGTTAGGTTATGACAGTTTAATTAAAAAATTATAAAATTGAATTTTAGGTATTTATAATTTTATTTTATGAACAAAACTATTTTTTTAGATTAGTAAACCTTCATTCGATTTTTTCATTATCAACACGTTTAGTTAGGTAATAAGTCAATAAGTCATTTATTTGCCAAATTAACAAAGAGGACGAAGAGGCCTCTACTAACCCTGCCCATGACGTAGTCAACATGTTGATAAAACTTTAGATGTTGATCTAGGTACAACCCAAGAAATTTCACTGATTCTGTTGGCTGAACCAACGTTTGATTCAAGAGAATTGATAAAGAAGAGTCATGGATTGAACGGTTCGAGATACGGAAATTTAAAAACTGGGTTTTTGATGTATTTATTTTCAACCTGTTGACGTCAAACCACTGAATGAGCTTGTTGGCTTCAATGTAGGTTCTTTGTTCAAGTTCAGCTAAAGAAGGACTAGCGAGTGTCAAAGAGGTGTCGTCTGCAAACAAGCAGACCTTGGCGTTTGTGCATGAGGGAAGGTCGTTGATAAACAGAAGAAACAGAATTGGACCGAGGACTGACCCCTGAGGTACCCCCCTTATGACTGGAGCCACGGAGGACCTGAAATGCCTCACACATCCATCACTATCGGTAGCTGGTATCTCAACGACCTGTTTCCTTCCTTTAAGAAAGGTTGAAAACCAATCCAAGGTCACACCTCTGACGCCCAATGCTTCGAGTTTATTCAGCAGCAGGTCATGGTCAACCAAGTCAAAAGCTTTACTTAGGTCGAAGAACACGCCCGAAGAATGGTTTTTGGCGTCCAGTTGCATGACTATGTTGTTGATCAAGGAGAAAATTGCACTTGAGGTGCTTCTGCTCTTTACAAATCCATGCTGATCTTCGAAGAGGGTTTTGTTGACCAACAAAAGGTTCCACAGCCTGGTCAAAACTGCTTTCTCATAGATTTTTGACAAAGAGGATAAGATTGAAATTGGCCTATAGTTGCTACATTCCTTACGGCTTCCTGATTTGAAGACTGGCCTAACAACTGCTAATTTTAGAGCACTTGGGAAATGTCCGTGAACAAAAGAATGGTTGATAAGGATGGACAAAGGACTTGCCAGTAGATCGGAAACCTCCTTTAAGAGAACAGGTGAGATTTCATCTTCCCCCGATGTCTTCTTGTTTGCCAGTTCTTGGATAATTCCCTTTATCTCAGTGTCAGATGTTGGATAGAGGAACAGCGAGTCTCTAACTACTGGTAACTGCATCGGATCAGAACGCATGGAATCGGTTGAAGTACCAGAGGTTTGTGTGATTTCGATAAAGTAAGAGTTGAACAAATCCGAAATCTCCTGAGGCTGTCTGGCAATTTTGCCATCGTTTTTTACCAAGCTAATGTCGTTTGGCATTCCCTTATTAGGTGCTTTATTACTATTGATTATATCCCATATTGCCTTTGACTTATTTCCCGAAGAATTAATTTTCTTCAGAATCTCACAGGATTTTCGATCTTTTATAGCCTTGCGATAATATTTTTTGAGGTTATTATAATATTGCCTCAGAGGATGTTCAGAATCGAAATTCTTTGTCGTATTGTACAGATCAAAGAGTTTGTCCTTGATCATCATCAAATCGTTGCTCAAGGAAAGTTTCTTTTGACAAGGTTCTTTTATCTTTTTTGTTATTTTTTGAAAGGATATATCAAAAAGGTATTTTAGTTGATCGTAGAAGCCCTCAAATTTTTCATCAAGATCATCTGTAGCCAGCATATCTGTCCAAGTCTCCTTAGAAAGAAGGTGCCTGAAGACCATCTTATTACAGTCATTAAATTGCCTGTAGACTATAGTTTTCCCACCTGGAGGTTTCCTACGTTTAGAAAAAGGCATTTTAACAGTTTGCGCGTAGTGATCCGATAGTGTCGAGATGACTACCTCACTTTCAAGGCTAATACAGTTTGTGAAAATGTGATCGATTAAAGTTTTGGAATGAAGTGCTTCTCTGGTGAAGCTTCTGACTATGTTGTATAAACCATGTGAAGTCATGATAGCTAAGTACTTCCGAACAAGGAAGGACTCCTTTGCCAGGTCAATGTTCATATCACCCATGACTATAACTGTATCGTGACCTCCCTCTAGTGTATCCAGTAAATCTGATATGCGATCAAAGAATTCATCATAATGAGTACAAGGTGGTCTGTACACTGCGACAATCAGATATTTCTCAGAGGGATTAAGGATAACCGAGGTAGCTGCAAACTCACAGATGCCTTCTACACAAAACTGTTCGCAGCTGAGAGCTTTACATTCTACATTTCCTCTGCTCCATATACCAACTCCACCTCCATTCATGTTAGATCTACAGAATGATGCAATATGGACGAAGTTATGAATGCGCAGATCCTCTATCTGGAATGTCTTCAGGGCGTGTTCTGTTAGACACAGAATGTCTGGCTGTTCATCTTCAATAAATATTTCCAACTCATCTACTTTACTGAAGAGACCTCTAATGTTCTGGTGGATAATTTTTTGAGAGTGAATGCCTACGCACTCAAAATCCCCCTTAGAAAGTGACCCCAGGGGACGCCCACTGGTCTGCGTGCCTCCCCTAAAAAATGGCTATTTGTGATTGTGCGACTTTTAGAAGATTGGTAATACCGGGATGTGGAACTACTTAGAGAATTTTCAGACACATGGGCAGATTTAGGGGATTTAGTTGACTTGTATAGCTGATTTTCAAATAGCATTGATGTGATACTTGGAACAGGGCCTGATACAGGATGAGATACCTTGGGCACGATGGGATTGTGTATGTATTTTGTAAGGAGCTCCGCAACCAACGCTTTACCTTTAGAGTTAAAGTGGAGTCCTTTTTTTGTGTAATTGGGGCGGGTCAAGGATGTTACTGGGACAAAGGATACGTTCTTGTAGGATGAAGTTAAGGATTGGATTTTATGATTGATTGTAGAAGTTACTTGATTCAAATCGGGGAAATCGTATCTGGTAGGCAGACCGACTACGAGAACACTCGGTGTAGACACACTTTTTAAAATTTCATCAAGGGACTTATCAAAGTTGCTACAGCATCCGTTCACATTAACATTATTAGTACCTCCTATTATCACAATGAAATCACTTGAATCAAGGCACTTTGAGCTTTCTTTTACCCCCTCTAGGACCTGTTCCATTTTAGCCCCAGGTTTTACAAAGCCGTCTACGTTGTACAAGTTGTTCAATTTACACTGTAGAATACCTGAGAGGTGACGTCCGTGACTATCACTAAAGATTTTGACAACAGACTTAGATTTAGTACAATTAGATTTAACATGCTTTATACTAGACACTTTCTTAAGCCCAGGAGATTTTGGGGACTTAAGTCTAGGGCTTCCAGGTTTTGGTTTGCAACTTGTCACCTTATTGGGCAAAGGTAGGGAAGAGTGAGAAGTTTTGTCAGGAACAGGCAAGAGATCATCACTTGAGGGTGCCAGGGAAGAAAACTTGTTGCTAGTAGCAACGGCAGATGGTGCAGGAGGGTATTTCTGAGAGGTAATGTTTTGTTTGTTTTTTTTGTGGTGAACTATATGCCACTGATTTGAATCTACTCGTTTTAAAGTCAAGGATAAGGGTTTTCTGGAATCACTAGTTACAAGTTGACTGGCGGTATTTTCAGGCAAAGAAACAATATCATTACCATCTACTACATAGCCATCAGAAAAGGTTTGAAACCAACTAGCAAAACTAGTTTCACTTTTTGTAGACGTTGAACAATAGCAGTTTAGTATTATCTTAGCATTCAAAATTAGATTGAGCCCACATTCAAAATTGTTATTCTGCTTAGGACAGGGGACAGAATGGAAATTCTCTTTAGTGATACTTAACTTACTAGATAAACGCAATGCATGTTTCTCATTTAAGTTATTTAAAGAGTCCAAGTGGAAAGCTTCTTTACTTGCAATATTAACAAATAATATACTCCAATGAGAGCCATGACCAGATTTGTTAGAGTCAATTTTGTTATTCCATTCTAGACTTTCATTGTTATTGACACATAACAAAGCATATTTAAAAGAGTCAAAATTAAGATCACTCAGCTGTCCCATAACAACATCAGAAGAACCATGCTTCAAAAGCTCACTGGTACTAGGGCCCACAAATAGGGCTTTGGATAGTTCGGCTTTACTGGATTCGTTGAAAGATGAGAAATATGCTTGGACAATTGAGTCGTCCAACCACTTGTCATTAATCATCATCTTCAAACGATCAGAGAGACTTTGAAGCTTTTCAATATCTGAAGATAACCCAGCTTTAGCTTTCAAAGCATCATTCAGCTTGTTGGCCAGTACTTGCAAGGACTTCTCCTTTTCAGATAACATTTCTTTGAAGGAATTGTTTGTGTCAGAAGGACACTCAACTGAGTCAGACAAAGTGTCTTCATGAGAAAGAGCTGTCTTAAGGACTTCATTTTCATTCTTAGCCTGAAGTAAAGAGGCTCTTAAGCTCTCAATATTACTTTGACAAGAGTTTAAATCCCTAGTCAGTGACACGCACTTTTCATTTACTGTATCTTGAGCCTGGAATCGGAATGATGCGTTTAACTCTGACCGCTTATCTTGTTTCAGTTTCTCAAAGTGAGCATTTAATTGAGACAGTTCACAAGTCAGGTCAACATTTCTAGATATAAGGTCATTATTCCTTACAGTTATGCTGTCTATTGTCCTAACTAGATGAGCGATGTTATCAACCAAAGTGCTGCAGTCAAAATCAGGGAAATTACTGAGAAATGAGTTTAATACAGTTACAATAGAAATCAACGCTTGTTCAGAACTACTGTCTAAATTTACACTAGTCAATAAATTCTCCTCTACAAAACTCATTTTGATGTTGATCAGAACAGTAATAGAAGTTTGTATTTGCAATTACAAAAGATCAGTTACAGCTTATTATTTATACAAATACAGTTTATTGATAAACATTCCGGTGGGGAGGAATCTGTAAATTGACAGTCTGTGTAGTGGCAGCAGTGAGCAACGAGCACAAGGACACGGAGTAGCAGCAGCAACCCGAAATGTACAGCTAATGTCGCGAGCGGTGAATGGTAGTAGTCCCGACTCTCTTATATAATTGGGAGTCTAAGCGCCTTCAGAATGCCACAGCAACCAAGGATTCAATTGACCACTGAGTGCTGCGTCTTCAGCCATGCAGGCGCAAGCGGTGAGAGGCAATGCATTGCACATGGAATTTCTTGCTGTAATGTTGGTACAGTGAAGAGGCAGACGAGCGTGCGCCGACTAGGTGCGCACTTGTACCATGCTTGTACTATTCAAGTAGACAAACAGTAGTTATCGGTGAATGTATTTGGTGTTAGTTACAGGTTACAGTTTCTCACATTTATTTACTTACAACGTATACTTGGCGTTGTATAACCAAAGATAAGTAAAAAAAAAAAAACGTATAACACTGTTTCACTAACCAGTAATGTCTACAACCACTGTAAATAGCTAATTAATCAGCAGCGATATAAACACCTTCCACTCTTCAGACGCGCAGGTCTGCCAACCCCAGTGCAGTGTCAGTGTTATGACAGTTTAATTTAATAATTGCAAATTTTTAAGATTAATTTTATAATTTTTCTTAATATTATAATTAACTAGGCACTATGCCTAATAGTGAAGTAAAAATTACGCACTGTGCTCTCTACAACAACGCTGTTAACGGAAGAATTTTAAACTAAACTATGTTGTCATCGTTGCCTCATTTGTACCTCCCTTAATCCAAGAATACTATAAAAGGGCTGCTTATGCATATGCCTATAGGCTATATATATCTTCTCTTATCTAACTGTCTAGTTTCATTAGGCCTACTTTTGACCCCAAATTCTTTGCTTGCACCTAGCAGCCACTCTAGCAGCAGACAAAGTTTTTTATTTATTTACTTTTTGGGATTCGAAAAGTGAGGTTATTGAGATTAAGCTTTGCGAGAATATTTTTTAATAATAATTAAGTTATAGTAAAATAAGTTAATAGGAGTTGAAATTCTTGAACACTAACTACGACTACAGTTTAAACTAAATTATCTTCAAAAAATGAATTCTTCAAAACATATTGATATTAGTAAATCATCTGTAAGTATTTGACTTTTCAGGTATTACCCTAACCTATTATCTCTTCTAAAAACCTACCTAGAATTAATTACCTAATATTGGTTAGAAGTTAGAACTGTTAGCCTAATAGACTGATTCACGCTGGTGATTTTGTCAAGCGATTTGTTGGACTGTGAAAATTATTTAGGCTAGGCCTAAACTTATCCTAACAGCCTGGCCATAAACCAAGTTTTCTTTATAGTTCGTAACAGTAAATAGGTATATCAGTGTTATAACTTACCTTTTGTTTTAATACTTAGGTCTAATACATTTAAATCTGCTTGAAAAACGCCCAAGAATACTATAAAAGGGCTGCTTATGCATATGCCTATAGGCTATATATATCTTCTCTTATCTAACTGTCTAGTTTCATTAGGCCTACTTTTGACCCCAAATTCTTTGCTTGACTAGTATGCAAGGTCTAGGGTTTGGCTTATAGTAAATGTAAAAAGTGTAGGCCTAGGTTCGGGTCCAGTTTCTTAACTGGTCTATGCTAATATCGATTGAAACTTCCAAATTGAAAATGTTGATTAATAATCAATATTTTTTAATAGGCCTATATCTAGGGCCTATTATGAAATTAAACAGTCATAACCTAACCTAACTAACCCAACTTGCTGATGATGAAAAAATCTCATTATGGTTTACTAATCAAATCGATAGTTTCAATTGATATTAGCATAGCCCAGTTAAGAAACTGTATCCGTAGGTTCCAAGTACTGGTAGGTCTAGGTCTCATTGAACTTTGAAATCTTCTTGAGGCCTTTTTTCCTTCCCTTTTACGCCTGTGGATATCTCAAGAAGGAGAATTGGAGGCAAATACAAATACAAATGCTTTTTAGGAAATTTGTCTAAGTGGTCTTTAGGCCTATATGTTTTGTGGGTGTGCTGGGAATCCATACCATGGCTCTCACATCAAAGTGTGAGTAGCGAACCACTAGGATAGCAGACATACCGTATATATTATATTTTACTAAAATTCTTCACACTAGGAACTCTTAACTCTAGCCACTTTTCAAATGGAATTTATTCTAACTAATTTAGGCATAAACTTACACTGCCAGAAACGTAAGTTGAAAACTGCTTTCAATTTGGCATTTTATAGCCTATTAGCCTATGGCTTTACTACGGGGGTGTTCTGTTGAGAGTAAACAAGTATAAAACTTCAAGACCCCATAGAGACTTGTTTCAACATTAAAGCTTAGATTTTTTACTTCAGAGTTAAACGTTTTTTTTATCAATTTTATCATATATATACCAACATAACAGTCTGGTTACTTTAAAAAAACACATTAACATATAACTTTTGGAAACTTTGGGAGGTACAACATATATTTTTTATTTTTTGATCCAGCCAAGGTTATCCTGTTTAGGTTATGGTTAGACCATATGGTCTCTAGATGTCGTTCTTTATAGGTCCCACCCAAGGCGTGGGTCCCACCTATTAGCTGAAGTATAAAATGGCTACGTGTATAACTACCAGTAATGTTATATTTATAAATAGGCTAATTTTGGGTAGGTCTAACTTATATTTTATTTTAAAAGATTGTTGGGCTGAAAGCTGAACTTCTCAAAAAGCAAGAAGAAGTTAAACGACTAAAAGAATTACAACAAGGTAATATCAAGCCAGAGATTATTCAAAAGAAAAAAACTATTCTGGAAAAGTCAAATGAAGATGTTGATAAAAGAATTGCTAAGGACATTGATGCAGTTGAAGAAGATTACGATGCTCTTCAGAGATCTAGGTAAACATTATTATTAAGTTATTATTCATGCAGAGTACGGTAACTTAAGTTCCAATTTAAAATAATGGCCTGGAGCCGGTTACTTAGTCCTCTTAGAATCAGATTCATTACAGTCCAATAAAAGTTCACTTATAATATGTTTTCTAAGTACCTAGGCCTAAATGTAGACGGTATACAAAATGTATATCACTCTTTTAGTAGGTAATTATATTGTTGTGGTAGGAATATGTGTTTTGTTTTTGTTTTATGTTTTGCAGTGATGTTTAGGCCCCCACAGATATCGCACTGCCCCGGCAAAAAGCTCAACATTAAGTTTGTATGAAGGAATGTTTTTAAAAATTTCAGTTTTGACTAGTAAAAGGTTAAAACTTGTTAAATATGAATGTGTAATTGTTATAGCTAATTGATGAATGATTATCCTTCCAACCAAAGAAAAACCTCAATACCGGTACCAACTTTAGTTGTGTTGTAGGCTACTTGCTATTTTATCAACAAAATCAAAATGTGCACACTCTCGGAATACTTTTGTAAACACAATTGAAAAACCCCTACAGGGAAGTTCACTAAAGGCTTCAAAATAAAATTTTGTGATGTAGTAAACCTTACTGGCACAATAAAATAATTGTATTTTATCGAGTTTCAATATGGAATGTAGGCTATTTAAGATTATAAATTACCTATATTATTGATTGCTATGCAAACAAATATAGCTGATAGCTTGGTAGCTTCAAAAAGATTGTAGTTGTTAGTGCTGCAATTGGTCTTTATTTATTTAGCTGATTTAAAGCTACCGGTAGTGTAAAATTTGTTTTAGCTAAGTTTTTTAGAGTTTTGTAGTAATTTATTCTGCTTAATAGCATAAGCTGGGAAGCTGAGTGGTTATAGTGCTTTTCTAATCAAATGGCTCGATACTGAGAAAATATAGTAAGTTAGCTTCTTGATGCTTCAAAAGTGGGCCAAGCTGTCCTTGATCATTGGGATTTCAATAAATGGTCCTTGGTAATGAAACAGCTGGTCTTAGTCAGTAACAAAGTTACACAAGGCATCTCATTCTACACTCATATTTTGGTTAAAATACACACCCAAGGGGGTATCCTCAACTCATGGTAACAGTAATTATAACATCTTTAATTGTGAAATTGCTTCTTTTGTCAAATATGAGAAGATGAAGCTTAAGTAGCGGTTTAGTATGGAAATAATTTCTTTGGCTAGCTTTAATCTTTCGTATGTGGTCTAAATACTATTAAGAAATTTCTCAGAGAATTCAGCAAAATGCTAACAAATGAAACCATAGATTAAACCCTGACACGTAGGAAATTTTAATTCTCTGACAACAGGAAAGTCTTCCATGGCCAGTATGAGTATTTATTTACCTCTATTATTTATTTTCAGGGAAGTGTTGGAAGCAAAAGCTCGCCTTTACAATAGACTGAAGGGAAACTCCACAGATGAACTGACAAAATCAAAATATTTGATAGATTTTGATTTGAAGCGTGAAATTGACAATGAGGAAAAGTTTGACGATGTTCAAAAAGGAGCCAACAAATCAGAAAACGAAGAGGACTATTCCGATTCTAATTCTGATCCAGAAAATGACTGGTACGTATAAGTACAGGACAGGATCTGTTATTGTTTTATAACAAATGGGTACACATTTTGTTTATATTTAGTTAATAATGAATGAAAACAGGTGGTGAGTCAGTGGTTTAATCGTAGCGTGACGAACTTGAATCCATGGCAGTGATGTCGTGGGTTTGAATCGTGGTGTCCGCCACTACTTTTTATCAGTACAGTTCAATTCAAGAATCACATAGTTCTGTAGAAGAAAAGATTAGGTAAAAAGAGGCTGCCAACCTCATTTATAAAAAAAAAAATGTGCGGGTGGAATAACATGTTTGTTGGCTTTGGTTTAGTGTATAGTGAGGGGTTTTGGCTTGGATTTAGTGAAATGGAATAGAATAATGATAATAATTACTGTAGTGAAGAATTGGGGATGGAACCTAATCTCAAAATTGTGCTTGACGCCTATTTTGCAATATTTTTTTATGGTGTACCCAGGATTTTTTGTCCCTGATTGTTCCCTCCATTTGGCAATACTGAGGGCCTGCTAGCAGTTTTGTTTAGTACTGCTATCTGTTGGGTTCTTGTAAAACTATGTCCACGACTGAAACACAGTACAAGCGCTATAATATGCCTCTTATATTGGATGAAACTAAATTTAAACAATTTTGCGCACTCATCCACGCAGCACATTGGCTGTTTCCGCTCTTGGCAGTGGCCGGCACTCGCTCAACTGCAGCAAACATTTTAACACAATAAAATAAAATTAACAAATATAACAAAATAAAAGGACAATTTATTCTCAGCTAGTTAAAGCTTATTTTGTGACGCCAACTTTCTTGGTGATAAATGTTAAGGTAGAAAATCAAATATTAGATTTTTAGCACACTTTGTGAGTGTCTCTTTCAACAATGTCCATATAGTTTCCATGTTTTAGTAACCAAAAGTCAATTATTTCTAAGTACTAACGGGTACCTACTAATAATTCTTTATAAATTAAGGGTGGACTTTGTGGACACTCTGGGTCGATCACGCCGCTGTTTGAGGAAGGATCTTCCACAAATGAAAGCGAAAGACGCCAAATTGGCTGCGACCATTCGTCCCCCCTCACCTCCTCCTGACACTACCCCAGCTCCCACGCCCACGCCGGAGCTACTGTCGTGGGACATGCAACGTGAGATGATGAGACTCAAGTGGGAGGAACAAGAAGCTCAGCTTCTGGGCAAGAAGGATATCCACTACCAGGATGTGCTATTTGACGGTGAGTTAAGTTTAAAGTACATTACATTTACTCGATAGTCAATATAACAATGAAGTTCTTTTCCGTTTCCTGAGCTCTAATATTTTTGGTTTTCTTTAAATTTATAACCATTTCATATGTCAGTATTAGCTTAAGAATCTTTTTTGGGAGAGGGCAACTTCCCTACTCTACCCTAGCAACTTCAATCGCTTCTCTTGTAGAACATCTCAGCTATATCTTACAGCATTAGGCTTATCTAAAGGTTGGTTTGTTCCCTTTGCAGGCCCTTTTTTACCAAAATTATCTAATTAGATATTTTTAAATATTAGAATTATTTTACCCATCCCTTGGCCTTAGAACTACCCAAGTTTCTCTGTATAGGGGTGATCAATGTAGAATTATAATGTTCTAATATTAAAAAAAGTGTTTTTGATCAGTCTAGGATTGACTTTACGGTTTAAAATTCCATGTTATTAGATAATAGTTATAATTTATCTCTCTCACATTTTCAGAGGCCCGACCACATGGTGTGGGCTACTTTGAGTTCTCAACGGATGAAGCGGAGCGTGCTAAGCAGCAGGAGGAGCTGCAGAAGCTGCGTACACAGACACAGCAACAGCAGGAAGCTGCACAAGGGCTGCGGGCACGCAGGGAGCAACAGCTGCAAGCTAGGCTGGCAGCTGCGCGACGCAGACGACGGGAACGACTCGGGCTACCACCAGAGTCTCCACCTCATGGTCAGTAGAGTTTACTAATGACAATATTATTTTGTTTTGAGAGTCTCTTTTTGTCAGTAGCCTTCAATTAACCAATATCCCCATTCATCCCCTTTCATTTTGATTATAGGATGGAAAGGCTACTTGCAGTTAGTTTCCTTAATTTATGATTTAGCTGAGGCTAAAATACATTTATTTAATTTTAATTGTAATAATATTTAATAATATTGACCTAGTTGTCTAGACTATGCATATTACTATACATTCCATTCTCATCTTTAAAAGTTGCACTGATGTAAATTGCTAAAATCTCTTAAATACACCAATTTGATACCAAGTTAAATTAAAAGTTGAAAATTTAGTATTTCATTTTTAGTTACGTAGGTCTAAGAAATATATTAATTTATACTTATATGTGTGGTTAAGAATGATGAAAGCTGTATTCACAATTGTTAACAGCCCTTAATGTATTTTTAATTTTCTCAGTCAATTTTCTTTTCAGTAATTTTTGTCAGTAGTTGTTAATTTACTTGCGTCCTCCATAACTCTCCATGCTGTAAAACAGCGATAATGTCCTACATAGGTAAATAACTGAAATCCTGAAAACATATTAAGAGTAAAATTAAATGTTCTTTAATCTAATCGACCCTTTTGGTTATTATAGACATCCTTCACATTTGTTGAGGAAAAAGGTCTATACACACATCAGTCCGGTCACAGTTCTGTCACAGTCCAGCAACTGACAGACCTGTGCTGGATGAGTGTCCTTTATCGCTTTTGACAATTTTTACATTGTGTAGCAAACGTCATTATTCTACTATTTAAAAATACAATAGCTTACTTCAAAGTTGTTTTCAAATTCTAAATCTGTGTTTCACTTTATCCAAACCTATCAACCAGATGATATCTAATTTCACTTATTTCAGAAATTGAAACGCCTGCAGTAGCGGAAGAGCCAAAGAAGACTGGTGAAGAGGAAAGTATTGTTGACTTAGAAGAATCCGTTAAGAAGATTGCACCTGTTCGACCTTGGGACATCGGGAAAAATGGAGTAGCGCCTGGTAAGCACTTGTCTTGGATGTGCTTTTGTCTCCCTCTTGTTTGTATCCTTTCGGTTCGGACTTCAGAGGGCTTGGCCGTCTTTAAATAACTTACGAACACATCCCTTAGTATATAGCCTCGTACACAAACAAGTCACAACCAGCTTATTCAGTGCGGTTTTATCTGCAATGATTTTATTGCTGTTTTGTCCTTGCTATTTAGTGTTGAAGTACTGCATAGAAAATTTGTAATACTAGAATACATTTAGTAGTATTCAGTAACTCATACGGATGAAAATTAAAATATACGTATGGTTGCAAAAATGGTTTTATAATAAAGCATAATGTTAAAGATAAATCATCATCATACTCCTATTTAGTTTAGGATATTTTCATTTTTTTTTAGTTGGTTTTGGACGTAATTAAACTTGTGAATTAGTTGCCTTATGCTCTGTAATTCAATTAGTTCAAATTTTTATTTTGAAATGTGTACACGTATACATAGTTACTGAAACAAGAAAATATGAAAAAACGTGAACTTATCCTTTAACCTAACCTTTACTTTATTCTTCTTTACTTTATTGTTTTTTTTTTTAAGGGATATAGTACAGTTGACTTGCCTGAAAAAATATTGAGTCCAGTGGCTAATAGCTTTACATTAATATGTCACAAAACAATATATCAAACTGACATATCAATATCATAGAACTATATGACATCTTCATATGCAGGAAGTTATTAGGCTGAAGAAAAAATCGATTTATTTTATTTGACAACCTTTCTTTTTGTAATTGTAACCATCTTTTACAGTCATGTCTCAAGAGGAGTGGATTGAGAAAAAACGACAAGAGAGGCCTGATGAGTTCGCACCTCCGACTAGTCTTCTACAAACAGAAAATATCGAGGTAAACCCTGAACAAAAGTGGAAATCCAATCCGAATGTTTTTACATCTAAAAAGGTAAAACAGCAACTAGTGACAAGTGAAAAGTCGAAGAAGCATAAAAAGTCAAAAAGGAAAAAGGGTAAAAAAGACAAAGTTGAAGAAGTGGAAGAAGACGAGGAAGAATGTTTTGGTCCATCTGTGCAGGATTGGCAAAATATTACAAGAAATGATACAGTTTTGTCAAATGAAACGAATAATATCACAGCACCACAGTTTTCAACGGCATTAAACAGTGATATTACTTCAGAACGAAGAAGTGAGACCACCTCAGAAGTCTCGAATCAAGCATGGAAACCAACTATCTCAGATATAGATAGACTTTTGTCCAAAAGTAGAGCTGCTAATTTTGTCTCAACTTTAGAGGAAGAAGAAAGGGATTTAAATTCGTCTCATGATGAAACAGGTTTGATAAAACCGACAAAACAACCATCTGTATTGTCAAAAGATGAATTTTTAAATATATCTTACACAAATTCCAAACAATTAAAAAAATCTTATAATAATACTTCAATGTGTTCAATGAAGGTGAATCAAGAAAGCTCCTATACAAGTCATGCATCATTTAACGAGCATGAAAGTTCAGACACAGTGGTCAAACCTATTGTCAATCTACTAGAAGTGGACAGCGATGAGGAAATGGAATCGTCCAAAAAAAGCAAACCAAACACAAGTAAATGGAAAAGTAACAAACGGAAGTTTGCGGAAATCGCTCCCCCACCATCAATGTCATATTACATTGACGCTGACAAAAAGAACATACATAATTCACTAATAAAACCCCAACTTGCTGACTCCATATCAGCGGGAATAAGTTATCTGAAATCCCAGACTGAGGAAAAGAATAAGAAAAGACTCAAGGGCATGCTGGATATTATTTAGATCATGTCAGTTTATGGTTTAAAATCATTTATATATTTGATTGTATATATAATTGTACATTTTGTATATATATTAAAGTTGAGTTATTTTTTGTTGTAATTGTTGTAGTTAGTTATTTTGAAATTCACTTCTCAAATACATTTTCCTACAGTTACCTAACAATGCACATGTTCTCTCACTGATTTGAGAAAGCAAAGTGGCCAATTCGCTCATCAATGAATTACTTTGTCTCACTCACTCCAGATTTGCAACGTGAAGGCACGAAATAGTGAGCGGGTAACATGCAGACAAGGTCGTATGCGCGCAAAATACGTTGGCAGCACTGGCTGTAAATCAGCTGGTCACCTGTAGTACTGTTGTATCATTAAATGTCATATGAAAAGTTCACTTCTGTGTAAAAATATGTCACGTTTCTTTACCAATTTATTTGTTTTATAGTAACTGTAGGAAAAATATAATGTGCAACTCGAGTGCAAAGTGCAATTGCCTCACTCGAGAAACCATTCCTCACTCGCCTACGGCTTGTGAGTAAGTATTTCTCTCGAGTGAGTCAATTGCTCCCTTTGCTCACTAAGGGTACAACAAAGGGTAAACAAATAACTATTCTTTAGTTTACAATATGTTTTTTTACTTCAAATAATGAAGAATTGATTTTAAGTTTGATAAAGAGTAAGTTGGAATGAGCAGTTAGTCCCACACCTGTAGCGGCATAGACTATTTTTGGTGTAGCTTATCGTTTAGAGTGCATTGTAACAATTCTCAGTCGTGACATTGTCTTTGTAATATATTTTTTCATCACTCCGACTCCGAGAAAGGCAGATTTTTTTCAATTAAAGCTGATACCGAAGAAAATAACTGTTTCCCCAAGCTCTAATTTAGAGCAAGGGGAAAACCACTGCAGCTAATTTTTCCTTTCTCTAAATTTACTTTCCCTTGCTCTCAAACAGTTATCGATTTGCCCACTAAGTGCACTAGTGTTTCTTATTTTCATAATTTAAATCAGCTGTTTTTACTATTGGGCAATACACAATTAAACAGAAATAGGCATTAAGCTACTAAAGGTTTCGCTGTGTATTTTGCTTGTAGTGCACTGCACAGTAAAAATAACATTGCACTTCTAATTTTTATGTTATTGTGTAGTTTTTCTTGTCACCCATTAGTTTTTTATATTTATATCAACATAATGTTAGTTAAAAAATATAAGTTTGAATTTTTCTATGGTCTGTTATTCAGTATGTGAGCATGTTTGTGTCGCGTTGAAAATTAAAATTCGTAACTTGTACCAAAAGTGATTTTACGGCTCTTGCTCCGATTATTCTTGTCCTTGGCTACACCTTGTGTGCAAACTCTCACATGCTTGGCTTCCCCTCACGTAAAATTTGGTGTTCCTGTGTCCTCACGTCATGAAAATTCTTGAGCTTGCACCAGAAAATACCACTTTCGGTACTAGTAATGAAATATACTATTACTTCTCAAATACTTACTATAGTTCGGCCGCTTAGAAAACAACCTGCGCGCTAATGCTAAACCAATGCTGGAGGAGGTCGTTTTCTAAGCGGCCGACCTATAATATATGGTCACATTACAAACTTTTTTTTTAAGACAAAAATATTCTACTATGTATAGCAAGCAAAGTGTTATGTGATGTAAAAGATATGAGTATGGGTTTGGTTCAAAAATATCTAAAAAAACTCATTCTAGTACTTTTAAAGTAATATGCACCTGAAGTGTACTAGAGCCATGTTTAGAAACTGAAAGAAAGCCAGGGATAAAACAGCATCTTGCTATAGTTTCTCTGAACACGATTCAGAACCACCGATCAGGTTTAAAAATAAAAGACTCAAACTTTACTCCGTTGTACTATTCAAAGTGAATCATATAACCAAGTTATTTACCTCTCATTAGTTGTTGACACTTACAACAATTTTCACTCAACATATTTTCAACTCTTCATTAATCTTGCAATATTCCCAAGCCTGAAGTGCTAGGACAATTTATTACTCGTACACCTACTTAGAAGTAACGAATGGTTAATTTTAAGCTCTCTATAAATACAGAGTTACACTCTTCTATTTTAACTCTCAATTTACATTCTTCAACTCTAAAAATATAAAGCTAATTTGAGTTTAGAGGATTATAAATTGGCAAAATATGTATCCAGTGATGTGAGACTTGGTGGCAAATGTTTACATTGCGGACCCACGCACAACAGACGTTTCAGCCTGTGGTATGCAGATACTCTGCCTATATTGACATTGTCCAATCTTGTTTGGACTGTTCACTTTCAAAGGTTTTGGTTTAAAAAGACATCGGCAAAAGTAAGCTTCTCATCCTAAGTGAATAATGACTGTTCCAATAAGATATTATAGATTTCAAAATACAACTTTGTCTTGAAAAATAATTAGTTGCAAAACAAATATTTTACAACGGAAAAAAAACATTTATGTAAGTTGAAATTCCCTCTTATGGGAATCTGCAGATATAGGTAAAATAAGTTTGTTAATCAGATAATTTTTTAACTATCCCTTAAATTTGTAGTACGGTATGTTTTTTTCCAATTTAATTTTGTAGCTGCGCATACCATTTTACTCCTCCGGTATTCCAGTTATAAATTCCTAAATTAAATTGTGTTTGGCAAAAACTACATTGTTTTAGTGGTATAATGGTTATTATTTATTTGAACAAAATCTTTCTCATGTTTTTGGTATCTTTAAAAAATACTAAAAAAACCTTTATTATAACAACAACAATATACATTTAATGGTACTAATATAACTTAATATAATCTATATTAGTTGGATTTAACCTAGGAAGATGTAACCGATTTTTGCAACAACAATAATTAATTATTAGCCTTTGGAATGTTTCTATTTATCTTCCTACAATTGTGATTCACATGTTGTAGGCTATGGACCTTTGTGATTCGGCATAATTGCTGCAAGCATTTTGACCAGAAATGGTATATAGCTTTTTATGAAGAAGGATATAATTTGTTTGGTGCTAAAACTTGATAACTTGGTATTTCAAACTATAAAATACATCTATTTCCAACTGATTATCACTTCTTCATATTTTTAAAAATTAATCAACTATTTTAAAGCTATTAGTTAGGACTAGACATCAATAAATATTTAAGAGTACAGATATGTAAAATATTTGTATCTTACAAACCATTGAAAAACTCTACTATAAGCTACCTATCCAGTTAACTCTACTTGTAGGAAATTTTTCAGTAGAATATTATAAATTGTTTATGTATAATCAATTGGATACTACACTTACTTAAAACTAAAACACTTAATTCTTATTTTATTGCACCGATTTCATTTTGCGTATTGTTATTTTCTTTAAATATGCTTACTACTTGTTTTTGTTCCAAATCACAAATGGATGTATAAAAAAAGTACATGGACTTCAATGCAAGTTAACAATAAAAATATTTACAATAGTGGATCTCTTCATTTTTGAAACTTTAGATTAGTTTAATCAACTTTCATAACATTTCTTTCGTTCAAACATTTTCTCAATAATTATGAAATAGACTCAGTTTAGCATTTTCAAATGAAAATTTGTTAACAATAATGAAGTTCTATTTTGAAAACTGTTTTACAGTGTTTAAGAGTTAAATAGTCTTGTTCTGTGAATGGTGTTGTATCACCATTAATCTAATTTTCAAGTAAATAAATAAATTTTAATCAATAATTATTAATTTTGGCTTTATGCAAAATTTAAATACCGCAACCTCTTTCCTATGATACTGGTTACATTTCGCAGTGTTGGGAGGAGAATTGTATCGGTCTTCCCTTCACTCCAGCCATTTCCAGCGTTGCCACCCGTCCCGATTCTGTCAGGACAGTCCCGATTTTAGTCCCTTGTGCCCGTGCTTATGTCCATGTTAATACAGCGGGGAAGGGGTGATCGTCCTGATTTTCCCTAAATCAAAGGTCGGCAACCCTGCTTCACTCAAAATCAATCAAGAGTTTTTCACCCACAATACCAATCTAAACACAACCTAATCTTATTTATCACAGTTTAACTTAGTGAATCTTTCTCGCAATTACCTCCACACAGAAACAATAAGTGAAATCGTCAGATAAACAACAGATGATTCAGTGACCACTGCTCTAGACGAAATTGTTGGTATTTTGTCAGTTGTTGTTGAAGTCGACGATTCAATCATGTCGGGGGTGTCGCTGTGTGCGCCACTGCCTTCTGTATTCTCCTCAAGATCTTCGTCGTCCGAGGTAGGAGGTCTAGGAGGCGGTGTGTTGCAAAGGTTGCCCATACAGTAGCAGTACTCTACGCCGTTGGCCCACCGGCAAGCATCCACTGCCAGTTGGGCACAGGTGCGCATTACTTGGTCTCCTGCGAAAACACATGGAAAATATTTAAAAAAGGACGGGGATTAAATATTATGCTAAAGAAGATCAAATTTACGTTGTGTTCTTTTTAGTTTGTATTCAGGGTTTTTAGGATCCTTCAGGAAATATCTTTCCAGGTAACTGAAAATTAAAGGCACAAAAAACAATATTCTGTAAATACGGTATGTTAAGACGGTAGGCTATGTCTTAACATTAAAAAAATCGTATGTTGATTGATTTATCAAGTGACTGTCTGGCACAAAGACAACCCAGGGCGTTGAAGGAGAAGGGTTAGTGAAGGCTTTATCAGAGCATAATTAATTGGATGAGAGGGCTAATAATTATTGAGGAAAGTTGGTTAAAGTACAAAACTATAAAAATCACTTTAAATTTCTGTGTTATAAAAGTTTACAATATTCTTCTCTTAGTCTCACAATATTCTCTTAAACTTCTTCACCTTTGCTCTGTGTAAGACATCCTTTGTATGTGTCAGGACAGACCATGATGGTGGAGGAGAGATGACAAGACTCCAGTTTGGCTCCAGGGAACACACGTTCTATCTCTACATCAGAGCTGGTCTCAGACAAGCACACATGACAATGGTGCTGCATGGCTCTTACACCTACAACAATATAACACTAGGCTATCAGACAACCTTGTATGTGTCAGGGCAGACCATGATGGTGGAGGAGAGGTGACAAGACTCCAGTTTGGCTCCAGGGAACACACGTTCTATCTCTACATCAGAGCTGGTCTCAGACAAGCAAACATGACAATGGTGCTGCATGGCTCTTACACCTACAACAAAATAACACTATCAGACAACACTGTATGTGTCAGACAGACCATGATGGTGGAGGAGAGATGACAAGACTCCAGTTTGGCTCCAGGGAACACACGTTCTATCTCTACATCAGAGCTGGTCTCAGACAAGCAAACATGACAATGGTGCTGCATGGCTCTTACACCTACAACAAAATAACACTATCAGACAACACTGTATGTGTCAGACAGACCATGATGGTGGAGGAGAGATGACAAGACTCCAGTTTGGCTCCAGGGAACACACGTTCTATCTCTACATCAGAGCTGGTCTCAGACAAGCAAACATGACAATGGTGCTGCATGGCTCTTACACCTACAACAAAATAACACTATCAGACAACACTGTATGTGTCAGACAGACCATGATGGTGGAGGAGAGATGACAAGACTCCAGTTTGGCTCCAGGGAACACACGTTCTATCTCTACATCAGAGCTGGTCTCAGACAAGCAAACATGACAATGGTGCTGCATGGCTCTTACACCTACAACAATATAACACTATCAGACAACATTGTATGTGTCAGACAGACCATGATGGTGGAGGAGAGTGAGAGATGACATGACTCCGGCGTTTTACAAAGAAAAATAGTAAACAATTTTATGACGTAATAAGTTTCATTTATTAGGATTTACTTTTAAACCTTGTAAGAATTTGACCAAACAAGAATGTTAAAAATATGTCTTCAACCAACAATCAACCAGAACTTATGTAGTTAGTTAATTATTCTGCAACAGCTGAACAGTGTAAGCTAATGAGCACAAAAGTATAAAAACAAGGTGATAGATAATGTATTCATATTTTTATAGCAATTAACAAAATGTTAAATAGAAATTGTAATCATGCTGTTCAAATGTCACACTATTAAATTCAGATTTTTATGATCGTGTATTTTTAGAAAAACTAGTAATTTTCATGTAAAACAGAAACGATGGCGATTGGAGTTAATATTGCAGGAGCTGCTGTATTTATTGCATGAATTATTAATCCCTTAACTCACGTTATTTTTAGTACTACTCAAGTTTACTACCACCCTGTTATTTTCACATTAAAAATTTTTCATTTTCCTGGAACTTTAATTTGGGGTTTCTTGACAACAATTAAAATTTATTTTTTAAACAGTTCTGCACACTTCTGAACATTTCTGATTCACGACACACTATTTCATTCAACTTAAGATATTTTAATAAATTCAAAGAGAGAAAGAGCAACTTAAAGCATAACTTTAAGTGTGGTCGTTTTATGAAAAGACAAGTCAAGAAACATGAACAAAACATCAGCATGGTTGTCCTAATCTAAAATATGATTGTTACCATAAAAAACAGACCTTTTACATAACTTTAACATAAATAAATAAATTTATTACATAGACCTGTAACATTCCAAACATACAGTAGTTAGTTACTGCGAAAGGACGATAAAAGTTGGATAACCCTGTTAAAGCAAAGGAACTTATGAATGTTGACAATTTCCTTTTCACGTGATAAAAATAAAATACCCCCGCCGCAGCCAACCTGCAGACTAAGCGAATATCCATTTAACTGGCTGGATTTCTACGAAAATATTCCCTTAAAAGTGTCAGATTTAATTCCTATTTAAATAACATTAATTTTAATGAGTACTTAGGTTTGCTGCTACAGGGAATGCTGTCGAAATGTTGATATTGTTATTGTGAAATAAATAAGATGGCAAAATTTGATTAAAATATATCCAAAAACAAGGAAACTACAACAGTTTTTATTTATTCTCCATAAGAATAACATGGGAATTTGTAATTTACATTTTTTTTATTATCTCCGTAACCGTTAGGCATACAACAACGCTTTAAATACAAAATTGTATAGTTTTTTAAGCTCTACAAAATGGTTTGGGGGATAACCCTGTTAAAGCAAAGGAACGAAGGAATGATGACAATTTCTTTTCACATTCACAGATAATAAAAATATTAAAAATAGTCAATTGTTTGGAAACATAATAAAACATACAGTTAATTTTTATGTTTGCCAACAACATCTGTATTAAATTTAGTAGTAAATTGAAGAGCTAAACTGTTAAAGACATCTGTAAGGCTACGGTATCCAGTTACAATTTAGGAGGCAGGAAATGTGAATGTACAAATGGCAGTGAATGGGCCACGCAACGGGCTAACGGCCGTTGGTCCATACTAGGGTCGGATTTCTAGCTTGAAATTAATTCTAACGATGCTGCACGCTTTACATTACTTGAATCCTAATGGTTATCAATAATCTTTAGAAGGGAACCTAATACGCTACGTGTGACCAATTTTATAGTCTGGGCTTATCTTTCTATTTTATTTGCCTTTTAGCGAGCGATTTATAAGAATTGTTGAGTAATTTATAGTCATTTTTTTTTATTCCACACCATTGGCATTTTTAGTTTATCCCAAGGGAACGGTCCAAACCCTAGTCTTGTTTAGTGCTTCGACCCCTTGTTATATCTGATCGCCAACTTTATAACGTAGTTCTGTATAAGTCTGGGAGTTTTCTGTATTATACCAGATCTTATATAATCTCCAATGTTTTGCCACCCAGGCTTTCGGGACCATGTCAAGCTTATTGGCATTATTTTATTGATTGGTCTCCCATTTAAATATGTAGTCAGAATACTGTATTTACATTTCGAACAATTCCGTTATGCATTATTTGATAGAAACCTCTTTACTATTTTGAACTAAGAACCACACAGACGATTGAAACTATCAAATAGAACGAAAGAAGTCTGTTTATTCATTCTACATTGAGTTTCGTAATAAAGAAACCCAGGAGTTTTTATAGTCAATGGTAATACAATCAGTTTTCAACAAATGGTTTTGAATGAACGAGCTTACACCACAATATTTAGTAGCAAAATGGTTTGGTGAACAAAAATTTACATTTGAAAGGCATGACTACATTTGAAGTACCTAAATATGGTAAATTAAAGTTAATAAATTTAGTTTACATTTTACAGCTTACATGCAATGAACAAGTGAATAAACACAGTAACATGTTTTGAATTTACATTACAAACACGAAAATAATCATGTTTAACGCACTAGCTAACATTTCTGTTTTAATCCAGCTTATGAATCTGGTCCAAGCCAGTTTTAATGTTTGTCCAGGCAATTTCAGTGAGAGAAATATTCACATCGAGGTTCTTGGGCCATAAGGGATTAGTTGAAATAAATATCTAATTTTTGTTCATAGAAATGTAATGTATATCTGATTATTTCTATTGCTCATCAATATTTAAAACCGGAATCAGTAATGTGCAAGACACTACCCAAGTCCAAACTTTCTATGTCAAGGAAGTGTCTGTCGATTAAATGAAAAGTCATGAACCTCAGGTGTTGAGTGGCAACAGATTACTTTTCATTAGCTGTCTTGGCTCGGTGACTTTCTGGGACTAGTCCAAATTGTCTGCAGCAAAGCAATATTTGTTCTTCAGACAATAACACTCCATTCAATTAGAAGTGTTAATCATTCTTCTTACTATATCATAGTGTGCAACCTACTTCACTTTATTAATGGATTTTATAAATAAGAATTTACTTAAACGAGATAATAAAAATTCCAATAAAGTTACAATAAGATGTATTTAGGTTCTATAGCTTATATTACAACAATCTCATGGGGCTATGACAGTTAAATTATATTTTGGTCTAGGTTTTTATAGATGGGCTAAATAACAATTTTGAGAACAATGATCTTAATCTAGGGGTTGGTTCATGCCGGGTATGAAATTCTGATAGGCTAATTAACTTAATTTATACTAATGTAGGCTAAATAATATGAGATAATAATGAGAGTCAAAAATGTAGGCTAGAAGTTCTTAGTTTGAAACAGTCACTTGAATTTAAGGCTATTCACAATGGTGTGATGGTGGTTGGAAATTAATGATGGGTTTTAAAATGTTTATTGAGTTTGATATCACCAATTTCTGTTGAATTAAGTTACTATCTTCTTTCTTAATGTCTCTTTATAATCAATATTTCTATATGTTGTGAATGTTAATTTTAAAGACTTTTGAATATTTAATCACTGGAGACTTGGCTCCCACATCCATCTATATAAATAAAATTAGAGTTTTGTCTGTACATTGTTTAGAATAATGAACTTTTTGGTTATTTTTACATTTCATAGGTCAGAGAAACCGAATCAAACCTTATCTCAATTTCTGTCTGTCTGTCTGTCTGTCTGTCTGTCTGTCTATCTGTCATTCTCTTGGTAACGCTAAAATACGCACTTTATTACAACTACTCCTCAATAACTATAGCACTGTCCCGCCTGAAACTTATTTTCCAAATACTATACATATATGAGATGGTTTTAGACGTATTTCATCGAATATGAGACAGTTAGATATTTAACAGTAAACCCTTGAAAATCAAGTTTTTGTCGATTTTTGACGTGGAATTTCTGGAAGCCCATGTTAACCTTATGAGAAATGAAATTATTGAATCTTAACAGCTGTTTCAATTAAACAAGTTGGTTCTGTTCTGTGATGTTCAATAGCATTAAAGTTACAAGGATTACCAACAGGGTGCAGCACTAGCACTATTATTTCTTTTACATTTATGACAACAGCTAATTTGCAACCTGGAGGCGAGTGAGCGTAGCGAACGAGCTAACCTGAAGGCAAGTGAGCGTAGCGAACGAGCTAACCTGAAGGAAAGTGAGCGCAGCGAACGAGCTCCAACATACAGGTGAGTGAGCGTAGCGAACGAACTTCAACCAGGACGTGATTGAGCCATGCAAACGAGATCAGATAGTAAAAATAAAAGTAAGCCTACCGTTATAGGATCGACCGGCAGACACAGAGGTAATTTAACCTTTTATTGATTGTCATACCGATCCGGAACAACAAAAAACAACATAAAATGAAGCTATGTATAATAGTTTGGCCAGCATATCTTAAAATATGCAAACCAACTGCTGTTCTTTATATAAGAAGGTTTCAACTGAATATTATAAGATCCCCGTGCGTAGAACGGGTACACAGCTAGTCTCTATCTAAAAGCACATTTTTCTTCTTTTTTTTACCTTTTCTTCCAACAATGCTTCTTCACACCTGGACACTGGACAGTACATAAGAAATATTTCCTACCTAGACACCATTTCATTTTAGGATATTATTTTTGAATACCTACAGTTTTTCTTCTTCACTAATTTATATTTAATTAAATTTAAATCTATTTTTTTAAATACTGTAATTAATAAATATTGAAGTAATTTAGTTACAACTAGCTGTGTGCCCGTTCTACGCACGGGGATCTTATAGTAGTCAGTTGAAACCCTCTTATATTAAGATTAAGAACAGCAATTAGTTTGCATATTTGCAGATATGCTGGCAAAACTATTATATTATAAACCTTCGCAAATACAGTATCTGACAGTTCAAGCCAAAATAAATGCTTCGCAATTAAATGTCACCCGGATCGTGTTGGTCCATATGTCCAATGATTAAACTAAAAAAATCTTTTATAGATCCATGAAGCGTAGCTCTAAAGTAGGCCTATAATTGAAAGTTACTTTCCACATCGGTTAACTTAAACGCATTTAAAGTACTACCTCAACCTCACCATTTAACACTTTATTCCGGTTGACATTTTCAGTATCAAAGGTGCTCTTGTCCATTCCGTGAAACACTGAGAAATAAGGACATTAATGCGTTACCAACATACAACAAAACAACACAATACAACAATCCAACAAAGGCCACGAACTATTGATACATAAACAATATAAAGGCGTAAACAATTCATGATGGTTTGCCCAACAAATGTTTTACTCAAATAGGTTATCATTTTCTTAACATACCGGGTAAGCTAAGATTTGGAATCCAGACAGAAAAAGCAAAACTTATACAGAGTTAAGACATCACTTAAATTGAATACGGACGGCTCTAATAAATAAGGTGCAAAACCAACGATATCAAATTTGTAAACTACCGGTTCTAAGGAAAAGAACCAGTACCTACGTAAGAACCTACCTAAGAACTATAGTGAATCGGACCAATTAAATACATTAATATATAGTCCCGAGGTTATTGATCTCTTGCTTTTGGATTTTCTCGTAAAAAGTTATAGCGTAAACTTATCGGTGTCAGTTTGGAAAAAAACAACCTTACCCAAACAACTTTTTGTTATTTAATAGATTACGCATTCTCTAAACAATGATTAGTATACAGGGTGTTTTTTTAAAAACTTGCATCTTTATTTATGTAAAAACCGCAATAGATAGAAATATGCAGTTTGCGGGAATCTTAACAGCTGTTTCAATTAAACAAGTTGGTTCTGTTCTGTGATGTTCAATAGCATTAAAGTTACAAGGATTACCAACAGGGTGCAGCACTAGCTCTATTATTTCTTTTACATTTATGACAACAGCTAATTTGCAACCTGGAGGCGAGTGAGCGTAGCGAACGAGCTAACCTGAAGGCAAGTGAGCGTAGCGAACGAGCTAACCTGAAGGAAAGTGAGCGCAGCGAACGAGCTCCAACATACAGGTGAGTGAGCGTAGCGAACGAACTTCAACCAGGACGTGATTGAGCCATGCAAACGAGATCAGATAGTAAAAATAAAAGTAAGCCTACCGTTATAGGATCGACCGGCAGACACAGAGGTAATTTAACCTTTTATTGATTGTCATACCGATCCGGAACAACAAAAAACAACATAAAATGAAGCTATGTATAATAGTTTGGCCAGCATATCTTAAAATATGCAAACCAACTGCTGTTCTTTATATAAGAAGGTTTCAACTGAATATTATAAGATCCCCGTGCGTAGAACGGGTACACAGCTAGTCTCTATCTAAAAGCACATTTTTCTTCTTTTTTTTACCTTTTCTTCCAACAATGCTTCTTCACACCTGGACACTGGACAGTACATAAGAAATATTTCCTACCTAGACACCATTTCATTTTAGGATATTATTTTTGAATACCTACAGTTTTTCTTCTTCACTAATTTATATTTAATTAAATTTAAATCTATTTTTTTAAATACTGTAATTAATAAATATTGAAGTAATTTAGTTACAACTAGCTGTGTGCCCGTTCTACGCACGGGGATCTTATAGTAGTCAGTTGAAACCCTCTTATATTAAGATTAAGAACAGCAATTAGTTTGCATATTTGCAGATATGCTGGCAAAACTATTATATTATAAACCTTCGCAAATACAGTATCTGACAGTTCAAGCCAAAATAAATGCTTCGCAATTAAATGTCACCCGGATCGTGTTGGTCCATATGTCCAATGATTAAACTAAAAAAATCTTTTATAGATCCATGAAGCGTAGCTCTAAAGTAGGCCTATAATTGAAAGTTACTTTCCACATCGGTTAACTTAAACGCATTTAAAGTACTACCTCAACCTCACCATTTAACACTTTATTCCGGTTGACATTTTCAGTATCAAAGGTGCTCTTGTCCATTCCGTGAAACACTGAGAAATAAGGACATTAATGCGTTACCAACATACAACAAAACAACACAATACAACAATCCAACAAAGGCCACGAACTATTGATACATAAACAATATAAAGGCGTAAACAATTCATGATGGTTTGCCCAACAAATGTTTTACTCAAATAGGTTATCATTTTCTTAACATACCGGGTAAGCTAAGATTTGGAATCCAGACAGAAAAAGCAAAACTTATACAGAGTTAAGACATCACTTAAATTGAATACGGACGGCTCTAATAAATAAGGTGCAAAACCAACGATATCAAATTTGTAAACTACCGGTTCTAAGGAAAAGAACCAGTACCTACGTAAGAACCTACCTAAGAACTATAGTGAATCGGACCAATTAAATACATTAATATATAGTCCCGAGGTTATTGATCTCTTGCTTTTGGATTTTCTCGTAAAAAGTTATAGCGTAAACTTATCGGTGTCAGTTTGGAAAAAAACAACCTTACCCAAACAACTTTTTGTTATTTAATAGATTACGCATTCTCTAAACAATGATTAGTATACAGGGTGTTTTTTTAAAAACTTGCATCTTTATTTATGTAAAAACCGCAATAGATAGAAATATGCAGTTTGCGGGAATCATCTATTGACGTAGGGGGCACAATTTTTTTGAATTCAACGTTACATTCACATTCCCCCCCTTTCCCCCCCTGCCACCAACTTATTTTTTTTTAAATAGCAAGGTACCCCTTGTGACATATCAAATAAAAGAGCATAAAAAAAGAAAATGTTTGATGAAAAAAAATTGAAAATCGGTTCATAAATTTGTGAGATATTCCCCCCCTCACCCCCCCGGAACTTAATTTTTTTTAATAGCAAAGTACCCCTTGTGACATATCAAATGAAAGAGCATGAAAAAAGAAAATTTTTGGTGAAAAAACATTTAAAATCGGCTCATGAATTTGTGAGATAATCACCCCCCTTTTCCCCTACCCATAACTTGTTTTTTAATAGCAAGGTACCCGCCCTTGTGACATATCAAATGAAAAATAAATTTCGCCAAAATTTTTCTTTTTTCATGCTCTTTCATTTGATATGTCACAAGGGGTACTTTGCTATTTAAAAAAATTAAGTTCCGGGGGGGTGAGGGGGGAAATATCTCACAAATTTATGAACCGATTTTCAATTTTTTTTCATCAAAAATTTTCTTTTTTTATGCTCTTTTATTTGATATGTCACAAGGGGTACCTTGCTATTTAAAAAAATTAAGTTGGGGGCAGGGGGGGAAAGGGGGGGAATGTGAATGTAACGTTGAATTCAAAACAATTGGTCCCCCTACGTCAATAGATGATTCCCGCAAACTGCATATTTCTATCTATTGCGGTTTTTACATAAATAAAGATGCAAGTTTTTAAAAAAACACCCTGTATATATTAACATTAGAAGCAAATGTGACGAAAATCACACAATGTTGGGGTTTTGGTCATTTGTAATTATATTTTTTAAGTAGGTAGGCCATGTATTCTATGGAAAAGTACCGGTATCAAGGATCGTCGTCAAAAAGGTTGTTATGAATAAATATGTAGGCTTAGGCCTACGTACCTAAGATATGAGCTATGGGCCTATTGGCTGTATGGTCCAGCGATTGCATCACACGGTGAGTAGAAACAGAAAGTGACACATTGGAAAAGCGAGTTTAGCACTTCCTCTGTTAAACCTCCGTTACAATCACCCACTGCAGTTGTGATTTTTTACTTTACACTTTACACAACCGCCATTGAAGCGCCGTCAATGAGTGGAAACCTTTTTTGTAAGCTATTGGCGACGATCATTTCAGTGTCACAGCCCTATACAACACTGATTCAAGGTCTTCTTCTTTCTGGTTGTCAAAACTCAAGAAACATTTTATACTCAAAGAATTTCTGGTTCCGATTTGGACGATGTCTAGTTATTTAATTTCATTTACGGTTACACTATTAGACTATATTATTGCACTTGCGATTAATTAAATCCGTTTTGTAAGAAAAACGTTTTTAATCTCACTTGGTTGGGATTTGCTTTCAAAACGTGATTCGAAATAGTTGCGGTATTTGTAAACAACATTTGTAAACATGTCATTGACAGCTAGAAAAAATAATCTTGATCCGAACAGCTGTTCGTTATTTCATAGACGATTATGTGATAAAAATTGAACGAAAATTTGACAAAAATCGCACAAAACTGCATTTTTGAACGTCCGTAATTTTATTTACAAAGTAGTGAGGCTATATTTAAATCACTAAAGACACTCTCGCCAATCCAGTGAATACATTAAAATGACTTGGATCTTGATATGTACTCTGGTTTTCACGGAGAAGATTGCGTAAAATGCCATCTTGAGTGTTACAGACAAAGGGACAGACAGACAGACAGAAATTGAGATAAGACTCGTTTCTGCTTCTTTAATGTATAAAACGTAAAAATAACCTAAAAGTATATAATTCTGAGCAATGTACAGACAAAACTCTAATTTTATTTATATAGAAGATTCACATTTAAATACATTCATGTTTTATCTCAAGTGGAGTAACTATAAAAATTAAAACGATCAAAATCATAGTAGGCCTATTTAGATTGAATAAATAACTTCTAAATGTAGAACAAACATATTTTTTCCATTACGTTACCAAACTCTGACGAACGAAACCGTTGTGTTTTGAGTGCGCATTTCTCAATTAACAGACATGAATAAAATAAACATCATTCAAATCAAGTTAATTAAATAACTTGTATATTTGGATATAATTCAAGTGAGTTACAAATAAGTTTACTTAAGATAATCCCACCTATGGTTAGTTTGCAGTCAGTTAACTTCCACCAACATTTCCTTGATTAATTATTTAGGCTTATTATGGTGGAATCAATAACTACAGACAAACGCTACGTATTGTATTCCCTTTGGCATAGTTAACAATACGGACGTTCAATGCAGTTTTATTTCGAAATAACTCGCTGTTAAAATATTTGGTTGTAACAAATAATAATGGTTAGTCTGTAATTTTGATTCAATATTTTAAAGATTGAGGAAATGCAAACCTAGATACGATTTGATAGTATTTTGTTCCGATTGATTATTTTTATTTTTTTCATACTCAAGGAAATTAGGAAATAAGTATATAATATACATTTATATAAACAGCTAATTTGAACAAAGCAGCGACAAAAAAACTGTGATATGCAATAAGAACTGTCAAAATAGGATTGTTTACAGTTATGTTTATTGTTTTAATGTCATGAATAATTTGTGATTTTTGTGAATTTTTAATAGTTTTTTATTGTTTAGGTGAAGTGGTATAACATAATGGCTATGGTAGATGTGTAATACCATAGATAAAAGGAGTATAGACACTTTTAATCTACTTCTTTTAATCTATGGTAATACCATAGTATACCGTCAATTTAAAGAAGAAAATTTTATCAAACTCTGCCCTCCCCTATTGCAAACGCAAAGCTTGAGTATAACTGCAATGAGCATTTTAAACTTATATGCCAACCCCGTACGAAGGACGGGTACTATATAATATACACTATAATAAACAAACTGTCAATTCATATTAAAACAATTATTGTAATTAATTAGTTTGGTGATTTTTCTCAATCACCCTTGATTAAAAGTGTTTGCACTTTTACAAGCCATTTATTCTGACTGAGATTTTATAAAATCTCCAGGATGTTAAGACTCACGCATGACTAGCGGAAAAGTCCAGACTTTGGGTTTTCCTTGAATAATCTCACTTGTCCCCCTCAGCTGACAAACTCCCCTTGTTTTGTCGCCGAGGCGTCGTCTGCACCTTCCCCCTACCCCCCCCCCCCTTCCTCAATCAACCCCATGTGTTGTGTATGTGTTAGTTAGTGTGTGTACTGGACTCACATTGTCGTCTAATCAAAGAGTGTGTTGTAAGATAAGGTAGAAAGATTAGGTGGATAAAAAAGTCCATAAATTCACAATTTCAACGGTTAGGTTATTTATGGTATATTTATAGTATAAATTGTAAAACGGGGGATTGTTGTGGGACCAGAAAATATTTCTCTCAAGAATTACACGATGATAACTTGTTGTCTTTGCGTCAGAAGTCCCCCATAACAAAAAAAAAAAAAAAAAAAAACAATTACTACCTTTGTTTAGCTTATGTTTGCAACTTTAGGTAATATTGTAGAAAATAACAACGCTAGTTAAAATCAACCATCCACTCCTCTTATTATAGAATAATAGATACCACGCCAACACATTTTTAAGTAGTAGACGAGTGAAGGATAATTGTAAATGAATGAGATGACAGCTGTTAATGACTCAGGTCAGCTGTTTTTTTACAATGATAATATTTATTAAAACCCCAAATGAACCAGTACAACTTAGTCCAGTTTCGAACCATTAGCTCCTGGCTTTTCTCAGCATCGATCCAGTAACCTTCTGATTACCGGATGAACAATATATCCACACAGCTACCCAGGTATATCCACACAGCTAACCAGTTATAATAATTTTGTATTTATACATGTATCAACTGACGTTTTGTCGGTGCGACAAAGATGTTAGCGGTGGCGGCACTTTTGACTGAAGTGATTTTGACACTTGGAACATTCAATTTAGCATAACAATCGCAAATACACACTCCCTACTATGCTCATTAACAATGCAGTAGTTAAGACACCATTCACCAATGACATACTGGCTACCGACAGTAATGATGGTTACCCACGTCGCTTTTGAAGTTCGCCGCCATTGTTCTGACGAAAACTGAGATTATTAACAGTTTACAATACACAGAAAATATATTAGGAGGGTCTCGGTGAATTCATAGTGTATGATATTATTCCCTTTTCAATCCATAGTCAAGGTGATAAAAGTGATATTTTCTGCCTGCTTATTACCAAATGGGGGTTCATTACGTACGTACTGTAATGAGTTTTACCAGACCAACTAATTAATAAACGAAAACATAACCTCTTTTCGAAGTTATAAGTAGTCATCTTAAAGTCCTTTAGTTGGTTGGAACATTTGAATACATAACGGATTTGTACAGGTTTTTTTTATTTTTAGGTTAGTTTATTTAGAGTACAAATATCGCACGTCACTCGTCCAAATAATGTTTACCGTACTCGTATTATATGGTAAACACCACGTAAACACCTATTTTCCGGACTAGTAACGTAATATAAGATCAGCTGTTATTAAGCTCTAAAAGAAAACACTATGCGTGTTTATAATGATTAATCAGCTACCCAATTGGTTCAATGTGTTTACAAAATTTGTTATTGGTAGCGTTTGTACCTAATTTGGACTAATAAAATTTGGTTCAGGTTTGTACCTTTAACTTACTTAGCTAAGTTAAACCTAGATTAAATATACTTATAGAAAGACAAATGATTAAGCTGAAGGATTTCTTAACAATACAAATTTAATGAACTAAGAATAAGATATTATAATGATGAATGGGGTTTGATATTTAAATGAACACGGTTACAGTTTTTATAAACAATAATATTTGTTGAATATATACAATACTGTACTAGCTAACTTCTTAATTTTCAAGATGATCTCATTCGCATGGCTCAATCACGTCCTGGTTGAAGTTCGTTCGCTACGCTCACTCACATTTAGGTTGGAGCTCGTTCGCTACGCTCACTCACCTTAAGGTTGGAGCTCGTTCACTACGCTCACTCACCTTTAGGTTGGAGCTCGTTCGCTGCGCTCACTTGCCTTCAGGTTAGCTCGTTCGCTACGCTCACTTGCCTTCAGGTTAGCTCGTTCACTACGCTAACTCGCCTCCAGGTTGAAGTTCGTTCGCTATGCTCACTCACCTTTTGGTTGCAAATTAGCTGTTGTCATAAATGTAAAAGAAATAATAGTGCTGCACCCTGTTGGTAGTCCTTGTAACTTTAATGCATAGAACCATAGAACATCATAGAACAGAACCAACTTGTTTAATTGAAACAGCTGTTAAGATTCATTAATTCCATTTCTCATAAGGTTAACATGGGAAACTCCAGAGCCACTGGGGCGGAGCCGATTGGACGGATCACGAAATTGATGGTGTATAAACCTATTCAATGAAATTCTACACGTATGTACCAAGTTTCGTGGCAATCGGTTCAGCGGTGTCTGAGTTTATCACTGCCAAATATACAAACATCCTCTTTTATACTTATAGATATTTTAAAATGTGATGATGATTTCTGAGGGGTGATTAAAGGATAATATAATTTAAATTTACTATAAATTTTCTGACAATTTAGTTAAATGGGCTATATGGCAAATTTTGGTACAATCATTAAAATGAATGAATGAAGTGAATCCGGGCACAGACAACATACTACTATAACCATATAACATATAAGTAATATGTTTTCTGTGATCCGGGCTATATATGACATGTAACATTGCAGCTCGTCACTTCGAAACCCACTGTTTGGGTTCAGGAGGACCCAAAACGGATTTGATGAAAATAATGCTTTCTTTATGTATCGAGGGAGAAAACTAAAAACGACTGTAATACTTTTACAGCACTTTCTGTAAGAACATTATTTAACTAAACTCTATTAAAAATAGGATACAACTGGTCCATATAGATGATACTGCTCTAATCCAAAAGTCAATACTTAAACTACCAACTTCTCTGTATCCTGTACAACTTTGGTCGACTTAACCTGTGTTTTCCTACGGGACGGTTCCACGTTGAAACCCGACCTTCCTTGTGTAATCATTAGCTTCGACGTGTCCCAGTATGTCGCACCTAGCTGTGCGAAACTGATATTTGAGTTGCCTCTCACACGCTAACTAAATCCATTAATTATGAGCCTGCTTTCCCGAGAATCCCGTAACTGTATGTATACTAAACAGCATTTGTCCTATCTTATCCTATCCTATCATATCATATCCTACCCTATCCTATCCTATACTCTTACATGAGCAGTGTTTGCTTGTATTTTATAAATGCTTGCACAAAGATCTCGTAAACGGCTTTGACGATTTCCTTCAAATATTCTTAAATTTATTTATAGCCTAGAAACGTGTTTTAAGCAGTAAAAACTGCCAACAAAATCTAATTACGTAAAAAATTTAATTGAAAATACAAAATTATTAACATATACCTTATGGGTTGCCAAGTAACCATCTTGGTCGAACAAAATACTGTAACAAGGAAAAAGTAAACAAAAGACTTGTAACATGTGTTTAAAACAAACCATCCACAGTATACTAGCAAATTACAAGACACAGTACAAAGGGAAAACAATAAAAAATGTTGAGCAAAGATTACACTTAAGATTACTCGATGTAGGGGTACAATGGAAATAAACTACAGAGCCATTGCTAAGACCCCAGGTACTTTATTAAACCTGGTTAGCAAAGCTGTAGTAGGCCTAGTTGTATTAAGGATTGCAAAATGTTATAGCAGGATGAATTTCAAAATACCTTCTACAATCAAATTCCTTATGTTCAAAGCCAATTTGTCAATGAAAGATTATATAGCTTTCTATAAGCATTGATATATAAAGGGAAATTATTAAAAAGGAATTAAAATAATTCCAAGATTGACGAATCAAAGTAAATATTTGACGAAAATATTTTTAAAATGATAAAATGTTATCAAAATATACTTTACAAAAATCTGCTTGTTTATGTTTGTCAAAGTATAAAGCGAGCAAAATAAGACTTTATCTTAAAATAACATAAACAGATTGACACCAGTGCACATTTAAGGTAAGTGGACTAAATAACGAAAAAATCTTTGAGTTTCGCAATTCGACGAGAGGCAATAAACGAGACAAAAGATTGATTGTAGTAGAATTTTTGCCATTCTCATTATTATAATTATTACTATTGTTATCAATATAAACTCTCATTTTATTAATCGATAAAAAATATACACATTGAATTACTAATGAGCGATGCGTGTTATGTGGTTTAAAAAGATATTCGTAAAACGATTCAGTATACTAACTCTGTAATATGAAACCACCATTGGTTTCAGCAATAGAAGGAAATCGGATAAGCGTAAAATAAACCAGGGTTTGTGATGGACTTTCGTGTTTATTTTAAGTGCTGGAGTCAAAGATGACATTGACAACTGGTTTGAAAGCTGAAGAGGCGAGATCTCCCCAAAGAATAGCTTGTTTCTGACACCAAGCTTTTGACACGAATACAATATTAATGTTGTAATCTATACTATTATGAAGAAGAGGTGGTGTCTGTGTGTGTGTGTGTTTGTATGAGGTAATCTCAAAAACTACTGAACCGACTGGGCTCAAATTGCACACAAATGAAGCTACAGCTCCGAGGATACATATAGAACTATTCCCGCTTCAAAATTGGCCTAGGGCTCTGCCCCGTGGGCTTTCAAAAATTTGAGGTGAGAGATTTAAAATATTGATTGATGGTATCCATGGTAACAAAGAACAAACCTACAAAGTTTAAAAATGTAAACAAACAGAACTAACTGTCAAATGAATTTTGATTTCACAATTCCACACAGCTGGTTCAAACATATTAAATACTACACGAATATTAGAACAGAGAGGGTAAGGATTATAAATTTAAAATAATTATGTCACTAAGCCCGAATGTAAACATTATTTAACATTACTTAAATGGAGCTGTCAAACCATATGTTAATGTAATTTCATTAGTGTATGATTCTTTCAGTTACTTCATTTGTTTATGTTTATGATCTATTATACTGAGTCTGTTCTAATATTTGTGAAATGCTGTAATAATATTTTACAGGGAATAAATCTTTTTAAATAAATTGTTCATGGATATAGGAAATAATTAAGATTCTATAATCAGAAAGTTTTGGATGTACGGATGTATGGATGTATGGATGGATGTTTGTGACAAGTAAACGCGAAAAATGCTAAAACGACAAGGTTGAAATTTAGTATGATGATAGCTGACATTCCCGATTAACATATAGACATATTATTCTTACCTCAAAAATCCTTTCAGGCTCCGCCCTAGTGGCTCTGGCTCTGGAGTTTCTCATGTAAACCTTATGAGTATTCATATTTAAAGAAATTAAAGAATTTTGTCAGCCGTTTCAACTTTACAAGTTGGTTCTATGATATTAAATAGCATTAAAAAGGTATAAGGCTTACCAACAGGGTGCAGCACTATTATGTTTTTTGCATTTATGACCAGAGCTAATTTTAACCAACTAGCAACAAAAAGTTGTGGTACACAATGAGAACTTAACTTTTTTTCATGGTTTAGGTGCAGTGGTAGAATATTAGGGCTATGATAGATACTATAGGACACTACATGATACTATATAGTATAATACCGTTTAAATTAAAAGACCAAATTTTAATAAACCGTGTCCTCTCCCATACCTAAAAGTATTTATACTTATATGCCAACCCCGTACGAAGGACGGGTACTCTGCTAGTTTTACATAAAACACTTGGTTGTATGCTATTACGTTAATTATATGAACTAGAAAGTAGCTTAGGGACAATAAGCATGAGTGCTGAATATAACATTTTGCGAACTTCCCACATGGGAATGGGCTATTACCGTACGTGGCACGGTAAGACCTGGGGTCGTGCATTAATTGCGCCAAACAGTTACTTAATTGCACCAGGCTCTCAAAGGGTCCCAAAATGTTCCTTAGATGCGCCAAGCCCCCAGGTAGGGGTGAGTTGCAGGCAGAAGGAATGTCCTTGTTTACGTCTCATCCTAACCTAATCTGTCATAACCTAACCTAGCCTAACGTATCGTAACCTACTCAATTATACAGTAAAAGACTTGGCTTGGTTAAGGAACATATCAGGTGGTTCCCTGGAGTATTTGGCGAAATTCAGGAATACGCGACTACCAAACTCAGGGCAGTTGGCGCAATTAATGCCCGTCCAGACCTGGACCCGGAACCGATTTACTTTTCCATTTTGATATCCCCAGAGGCCAGATGTAGCCTATGCATGTGTGAAGCTGGATAAACTTATGAGTTTGCGAACCAGCAAGATCGGGTAATGAGAAAGGGGTGTAATGGGGTTTTGGAATTTGTCAAAATAGTACATTTCATCACTAGGGTTGAAAAGAGACTTTTTGTCCGTTTGATGTACAGTACTATATTTTCGTCATATTGCACCACTATTTAAGCTAACTAAGGAACAAACCGAAAATATTTTTCATGTAAAGACAACCTCTGAAAACGACTTTCAAACTTCTATTTTGCTAGCCGCTATGAAGTTAAAGACAGCTGTTGTTAACTCGATTGTAAATTTCGTTTGTGACAATCGCATGTATACAAAATATGTATCAATAGCTTTATTCGGTTCTCGCTTATTGTGGCCTTCTTGTCAATAGTTGGACATATCGATGGTATAATGAACAATAACCCAACCGTAAGAGGCGAAATAATTAAATATCTTACTAAACAGCTGATTGTTTGCAAAAAAAAATCAAAACAAGTTGAAAGTAGTTATGAGTTGTTACCTTTACAAGAAATCTTTATTTGTAGATACTATGTGCTTTCTCCCTAGGTACCGTGTCTATGTCTTTCTGTTTCACCTACAGTAATAGCTTCTTCCCTATTTTGTTAGGGAAGATTGGTTACATAAAATAATTTATAAATAAAAAACTTTTTTAAACAAAACGTTTTTAAACGCCCTAAAAAGTACAAAATAATTTACAAATAATTTATAAATATGTTGAGAGAGTATAAATACTTGTACGATTTAAAACGAAAAACGTTGGGTGCATGCAATTAATTTATAATAATACATTAGTTCAGTAGGTGAAGGTAATTGTAAACTATCTATTGCATGCACCCCACGTTTTTCGTTTTAAATCGTACAAGTATTTATACTCTCTCAACATATTTATAAATTATTTGTAAATTATTTTGTACTTTTTAGGGCGTTTAAAAACGTTTTGTTTTAAAAAGTTTTTTATTTATAAATTATTTTATACTTTTTAGTTTTAATGTGTGTGCATGTTAAATCTATTTCAAGCGTCTATATCAGATTAAGACAGAGGCATGTGGGAAATCCAAGGTTTATTTGAGTTTCTTTGCATATAATTATGTATTAGATTGCATGTATGGCCTACTATTAACTATAAATATATCAATCTATTTGATTTATTGTTTACTTTATAGAATACTAAATAAATAACAAATGACATTATTAACAAACTCCTTTATATCTGCAATCAGATTGTTTATCTTTATTTTGAAATGTTTGTTTGTATAAAGAATCTCTTGGGAGCATAACCTGTACCTCTTAACCTCTGCTTTTTGAACTGTCAAATTTAAGTATTTACAGCTGACTTAAATTAGTTGATATATTTACATCCTTTCAAAATGTAAACATGAAAAATTTGGAAGCCCATGGGGCGTAGCCCAAGGGAAATATGAAAATTAAATGATATAATATCGCATTGTCATGCATTTGTGAGCTATGTTTCAAATTTCAAGTCTCTAGCTTATCGGTTACATCGTTTAAAATTGATATCAAAATTTGTAGGAAAGCGAGCTAATAAAAACAAGCCCATGGGGCGTAGCCCGAAAGGAAATATGAAAATTAAATGATATAATATTGCAATGTCATCCATTTGTGAGCTATGTTTCAAATTTCAAGTCTCTAGCTCATCGGGAAGTATCAAAATTTGCAAGAAATCGATTTAATAAAAACAAGCCCATGGGGCGTAGCCCAAGGGAAATATGAAAATTAAATTGTATAATATTGCATTGTCTTCCATTTGTGAGATATGTTTCAAGTTTCAAGTCCCTAGCTCATCGGGAAGTTAGTATAAAATCGGTTGCAAAATTTGTAGCGGACAAGAAAGCGACCTAATAAAAACGTTTTAATTTTAAAAATAGGGAATTTTGTTAAAACTCATGTAACATTGTTTGCAGTAATGTGATTAACAGTTGATAGAGGGGTAGTTTCAACCCATCCACAGTTGGGGTGGTTTACTACAAGACTTTTGTGGATTTTAGTGTTGTTACCAACTTACTAACAACTCTTATGTTACAATGGAAACGCTGTTCTAACCATTGCGATAACTTCTTGTCGATTGTTTGAGTTCGTCAACTCAAATAATTATTTATAGTTATTAGTTAGTACGTGTCGAGTAAATGAGATGTAACCTGCGTAAATGAGATAAACTGTCCTGAAAATTTTAATACAGATGGTTAGTTATTAATATTAAGGAACATTTTATAAACCGATTTTTAAACATTATTTATAGACGTGATTAGGATAAATTACTTTTCAATGTAAAAAATCTTTACAAAACGTTGTACTGTAATTTAATTGATTCGACTCTTTATTTCTCGTGTATTTAAATGTACCGTAGGTATTTTTTCAAATTTCCTAATACAGTATATATTTTTTAATCGATTGTACATTGTTTAGTTAAATCCAAGAAAATAATACATCAATCATATTTATTTAAACGTATAAAAAGAAAAGTTTGGAGGGTTACACAAATTAAATACGCAACATGTACGATAAAGTATATACTAAAATATAATTCTAATTTACCAATGCTTTCTAGACCTCTACACGGTATGCAACGTAACGGTATTCTCACGTTTCAATATTAAAATCACACTAAAAGGCCTATACAGTATTGAGTATTAGCCCAGCAACATAAGCATAAAATACATTGAACTTTAGATATAAATTAGGCATGAAGTCGACAAAGTAAACAAGCTCAGAACTCAAATGTCTGTAGCCATACTTGGCGATGACAGGAAGTATTTTTCTTAGCCCCGTATTCGAAAATAGCCCATTTCTACATAGCTGAGTTCTTCGAAAATCTTCAATTTCCATACACCAAAAACAAATAGTGATCAGCTGACTTTTCCGACATAAACGTTACTTTCGCTACATAAATTATACTTTTCCTACAGTTACCATAAAACAATAGTTATTTGTGCAACTAGTGAGAAAAGTGAACAATTGACTCACTCGAGAGAAACCCTTACTCACGAGCCGTAGGCGAGTACTTTTCCTACAGTTACCATAAAACAAATAAATTGGTCTTATGTTTCTTCAAACATAACCTATTTTTACACAGAAGTGAACTTTTAATATAACATTTAATGTGAAGTGTCAAATACAACAGTACAACAGTTGACCAGCTGATTTACAGCCATTGCTGCCAACGTACTTCGCGCGCACACGACGTTGCCTGCATGTTACGCGCTCACTATTTCGTGCCTTCACGTTGCAAATCTGGAGTGAGACAAAGTAATTAGAGTGAGACAATGTTAACATTGTCTCACTGATGAGCGAATTGGTTTACTTTGCTTTCTCAAATCAGTGAGAGAACATGTACATTGTTAGGTAACTGTAGGAAAATAAATTTGTGAAGAAACATAACCTATTTTTACACAAAAGTGAACTTTTAATATAACATTTAATGTGAAGTGACAAATACAACAGTACAACAGCTGACCAGCTGATTTACAGCCAGTGCTGCCAACGTATTTCGCGCGCATACGACGTTGCCTGCAGCTTACGCGCTCACTATTTCGTGCCTTCACGTTGCAAATCTGGAGTGAGACAAAGTAATTAGAGTGAGACAATGTTAACATTGTCTCACTGATGAGCGAATTGGCCACTTTGCTTTCTCAAATCAGTGAGAGAACATGTACATTGTTAGGTAACTGTAGGAAAAGTATAATGTGCAACTCGAGTTCAAAGTACAATTAATTGCCTCACTCGAGAAACCATTCCTCACTCGCAAGTCAATTGCTCACTTTTCTCACTAGTTGCACAAATAACTATTTCCTGACATCAACAACGTTACAATCAGCTGAATTTTACACTAAAATCAATTGTACAGCCGTATTGTGTTAAGATTATAAAAATGGATGGATTACGAAATATCAGACATTTTTTTAAGTTTGACGGAATAGTTTTTTTTTCATCGTGATAAAAAGTATCGTTCAATTCTCGTCACGAAAGTCCCATTTCGGGGCGAGATAGGCCCCGAAATAAGTCACTTTAGTAGTGAAATATAGCCTACTGTTACGGGATAGTGCTTTTAGTTACTATTACATTTATATAGATGATGATTTGAATAAGTTGTATGGTTTCTTGTTTACCAAGATCAGCTGGCTCTTTAGTTAGTACTATTAAAAACCCATTTTGATCGAGGACAGCTGGATTCAGTTTCAAGCTATTCGTATTAAAAAGTTAAAGGCGTTTACAGCATCGAACCGCCAATCTTCTCATTGTCAGGCGAGCGCTATAACCACTCAGTTGCTCAGATGTACAATATGTCTATATTGTGAATTTCCGAATAAATATTTGAACTGATTGCATTAAAAAATTAAATCTAAACATTTCAATAAATTGAATTGTTTGCCTAGAACTAAAACAATTTAAATGCAATTTTACAAATGCAAATGGTTACACTTGAAAATGTTTAAGTACACACGTCTATAGTGTCAGAGGTGCAACAGAAGATATAGGAAAGGTTTGTGAGTTGAAAATAAACAGTTATAAATCAAGTTTAATGTAATAGTGTTAACAGGGGTGAAAAGCTCTTAGAAGATTGGGGAGAAAACTACGAAAACAACTCGGAACATTGGAAGTTGGGAAGAAAATAAAGTCAGTGATCCTATAGTTTTCTAAAGATCACTGGATTTGCAATAATTGTAAGTAAACAAACAGCTAAATAAACGGAACAATAGGTTCAAACATTTAAAAGAATACAGGTACAGAAATGTCAGGAAAACTACTTTACAAACATATTTATTTTTGTAGTGCGTTTAAGGTGAACATTTCTACGCTTTTTCATAAAATAATTAATGATATGTCTGAATGCTAAATAGACGATCTTATGACATAATTTCAGACACCCGTAAATATAGGTGGTTTTTGTGTTGTAACAGTTTCGAAAGACTTTTTGCACAAGTAGACAGAATTATTGTCCGATTCGTAAAGTAATGCCAAATATTTTCATTTAAGTGTAGGAATTCCTTTAGATTCGTTGGGTAGACTTCCGTATCTGTTGTCAAAAACAACCGAATTAAAATATCGATCAATATAACAATTATTTCCTTCGATACATCGTTTGGTTGGTTAGAACCTACATAAGCAAACGATATATCGAATGAAATAATCGATTTACTGAATAATCTTTCATTCGGTAGTTTTTGACAACATAGTTCCCATGTTATCCTGACGGAAGTGTACCCAGGCTCTTGTCGTCGACTGTATTGTGTCAGAAAAAATTTGACATTTTTAGGCTTATGATTGAAAAAGCAACTGGATTCAAATTTCAGACTGTTAATAAAACCAATTAAACTTTTATCAATTAAGAAATAGACGTAAGTATAAATTAACGAACGGCTACTCCTACGAATAGATCATATGCTGTCACGCACAATTTATTACAGTCGGATGTTTAGTGAAAATAGACACCTAACTTCCTCAAGCTGTGGTCCAACTCTCATTTTAGATACAATTAACATAGTTTGGAATAATTCATTTTTAGATATGCTGTTAACATTCAAACTAAATTTAGGTATAAACTGAAATGTAGGTATACGTACTTCCTTTATTACCAAACCATCCATTCGATAAAAAAAAACTTGGGAAAATATATTTTTTCTACAGTTATTTGACAAAGCAGGCTTTCTTGTACTGATTATAGCACGCAAAATAGCTAATTTTTGCATTTACTTACTTTTGCCGCATTAATTTTACTTTTCCTGCACTAATCTTTTTTGCCGCACACTCCAGTATGCGAACCAAACAAAGCAAAAAGTGTGATTTTATTAGGCACTAGCTGTGTACCCGTTCTACGCACGGGGATCTTATAGAAATCATTTGAAACCTTCTTATATAAAGAACAGCAGTTGGTTTGCATATTTTCAGATATGCTGGCCAAACTATTTATTATAGATCTACATAACTTCATTGTATTCATATTATTATATTATGTTATATTATAATATGAAGGCTAGAAATTATCTTCTGATACTGTACATGCAAATGCTTTGTGCAATGATCCGTAAGGTAGATTATAATTTAATATTGCAGTTTTAATCAACTGTATTACAGGTAAAATTAAAGTTGCAAATCTGGTTTGTTTAACTCAACCCTCCAAAATATCATGAATTCATTTTATGTTGTTTGTTGTTCCGGATCGGTATGACAATCAATAAAAGGCTAAATTACCTGTGTCCGCCGGTCGATCCTAATGTATCCTATTGCAGGAGATGCATTTCGACGAAATTAAATCGCCATCATCAGTCCTAATATAAGGTCTTGAGCTTCCCCATTAGGTGCGTCTTGGAGTTTTTGAAACACATACACGAACTGTACACTTATACACATGACGAATAAAACATAAATACACAGTAGGCCTACTTTTATTTTTACTATGGACATGTAGACGCGCGTCGGTCGTGTGCCGAGTCTCGACTGAAAACGCTCATTTAAAAAATGTAAGTTTCCCAGCAATATACAACACTGATTCAAAGTCTATTTCCTGGTTATCAAAACTCAAGAACAATTTTATACACAAAGAATCTATATTTTCATTTACTGTTACCCTACATATTATTGCACTTGCGATTAATTAAATCCGTTATGTAAGGAAAAACGTTTTTAATCTTAATTGGTTTGGATTTGCTTTCAAAACGTGATCGGAAATGGTTGCGGTATTTGTAAACAACATTCAATGTAAACATATCAGTGACAGCTAGAAGAAATAATCTTGATTTGAACAGCTGTTCGTTATTTCATAGAAGAATATGTGCTAAACATTGGGAGAAAACTTTACAAAAAATCGCACAAAATTGGGTTTTTAAACGTCCGTCATTTTATTTATAAAGTGGTGACGCCATATTTTAATGGCTAAAGACAATCTCGCTAATCCAGTGAATACATTAAAATGATTTGGAACTTGATAGGTACTCTCGTTTTTCAGGAGTAGGCCGCGTAAAATGGCTCTTTGGCCGTACCAGACAGACAGACTGGAAGACAGACAGAAATTGAGATGAGACTTGTTTCGGTTTCTCTAATGTATAAAACGTAAAAATTACCTAAAAGTTTATGATTCTGAACAATGTACAGACAAAACTCTAATTTTATTTATATAGATGTAATACGTGTACGCTTGAAAATAAGTTGGTAACTCTTAACTACGACTAAGTGCTACTTCGCATTCATAGATTTATTTAACTGCTGGTAAACATTTCGTTTGACGTGCTGATTCCAGTTTTATAAAAATATTACTTGAGATTAAAAAAAACATTATTCGTATGTTAGAAAAAGTCTTTATACTGAAACTAACTGTTTATACAATTTGTTCAACGGTAAGGAAAAGGAGTATGGTAGCTTATAAAAGTTAAATTCGCAATCAGGAATATACGAGTATGTTAAATTTTAACACAAATTTATATTAGTATTATTGTTTACAGAAATGTTCACAGAAAATAGCTCGCTCCTAAAAATTACTGTGAAAAAAAACAGGCATTGATTTAATACGGCATTCTTCAACAGAAGGACGGAGAAGTTTTGAGAGTAAAATGTCCTGCGTGACTCATTTTATGACACAAATCATTTAAGTGTCAAAACCAAGAAACTACGGCTACGGCTGTATTAAGTTGATGACGCGTGCGATGTTCACCCTCGTCCCGTGTAGGGGATGACGGCGACGGTGACTACAGCAAAATAATTCTTACTTGGAGTTTTGTCCAAATACAAATCGTTTTATTGACTCACTTACTCTAAATGTGGGCTTCTTTACTAAATGGAACTATCGGAGTTCAGTAAAGTCGTCAATGGCGAAATTAAGTACTATATTTGTATTGTTTGATCCTTGAATTTCCTAAAAGGGGTTTCATATCGTTAACACCACTAGATGATAAGATCAGCATCTAGGCTAGGGGAGTGTGATTAACTGTGTAGTTCACAAATCAGCGAATTTCAAGGGAAAGATTCCTCCCTCCTCTCATGCCCTCCTCTCACAAATCCCTTTAATCTCTATCACCCTCTTCGACAGATTATATTGTTTACAGCTGCGTCTGTTTTTGGGTGTAAAACTACATAAACTACGGTACAATCGTGCCCAAAATGCAGTATCTAAAAAACTGAGGGTGTCAACAGCTATTTTTGGGACGTAATACGGTGAACAATAATACCACTTTATAAGCAAAAAAAAATATGAATTTACATGTTCTGTGGATCAGCTGTTTTTGTGTTAGGGAAAACATGTATACCTAACCTTATTCTAATGCTTCAACTTTCGCTCACACGTCGTTATCTGTAACTTATCTGATTTTTAGTCGTTTCGTTGCCTAGCAACTATAACCTATAACCTAGAAATTAATTGTGCAATATTTACACTTGTGTTTATTGGATACAATGTCCATCCCATTTAGCGAATTTCCATCGTCCAAAGCAAAGCGTTGAACGACAAAACCACACAAAACGCTGTACCAGCTGATCGATTTAGTAGTGTTGCCAACTTGTTTCTAACGTACTCGTCACGGATACTAGAAACACGTATTACGTGCCAAATACATGTATTCTTATAACCTATTTTGTGTTCGGTTGGAATACTTGAGTGCGGGAAAGTAAACGCATTAATTAGCTACTTTACTTGCTATCAATAGTGCAAAGAAACATGCTTTGTCAGATTACTGTAGGAAAAAGATAGTTATGGTGTCGTTTTCTAAATCAATCTGAAGAAAAGTTTCAGTCAAAAGCATTTACTCTGAAACCGTTAAGACGTTGAAACAAATCATAGGTGCAAACTTTGGAAGTTTTGAGGAAACGAAACTGATATTGACAAGCCTTTGTTGAAAGTTTGACTTTGTCAAGGTAATTTTTCTTGAGTGGAAAGTTTCTTTGCTGGAATAACAGGTTGAACCAAGTTACCTCTTACAAAACGTAAAATGCTTAAAGAAAACATCAAATTGCAAATAAACATGCTTGACTTCGTAAACGTTTTTTTTTTTATTTGTTAACTGTGTAGAGATTTGTATATCGTATTGTTTTATTGGCCTATGAGTTCAAAAACTGTTAAAGAAATGCGGGGATCTTTTGCAAAAGACAATCACTTGCAAGCTATAATTCTCAGAGCGGTAACATAAAAACTTCATAACTTTTAAAACTAGTCAACCTAGAGAACTTGAGTTCAAAGAGTTGTCCACGGCTTTCAAAAGCAACAACTGCAAAGGAATGTAAACTGTCGGTTGCCAGCAAGTGAACTTTCTGCAAACAATTCAGTTCACAGCTAAAGATTTGAAAAGGCGTACACATGTCAACAGTTTATGACCGATATAGATCTTGAGCATCCAGAAACGAACACATGACTTAAACAAACTGATATCCGCAATGATTTTCATTACCGTACTTAGGTTGGCTAACAGTAAGTAAATGACAACAATGCGACAGCATAGAAACAGCTCCATTTAAGACAATCCTCCTTCCATATCGATGAATTCACTACTCATGATCGTTAGTTATTTTAACTAACCATTTCAATTGTTGTGCTTAAATGCAAGAAGATGAAATAATTAAAACTGACTTACAAATGTAATAAATGTATCCTTAAGTTATCTTGTTCCCGTACTGTACCAAAATCACCTTAATTCATGTGTAATATCAAAGGATTTATTTGCTGGATTTTTTAGCGAATTTCCCTATAGGGAAGTAGCTATTACCGTAGGTGGCACGGTAAGACCTAGACCCGGGACCGATTTACTTTTTCATTTTGATGCCCCCAGAGGCCAAAAACACCATTCGTTCAAATTTTTATTTAAGTATATATATATATATATATATAGACTTATATATATATATATATACGTCCGTGAACGCGATAACTTGAGTAATTTTTGTCCGATTTTGATGAAATTTGGTTTAAAGGTGTAAAGCGGGGTAAACTTGAATGAGTTCGCGAACCAGCACGATCGGACCATGGGAACGGGGCTTTACGGGGGGTTTTATGGGGTAAAAATTGGTTTTTCTCACTTTTGACCCTCAAAACACAAAATTTCCCGATTTCTCTTTAGGCCTTTTTAAAGAGCTTAAAAAAACAAATAATTTAGTATATAAAAGTATTTTTGTTCGATTATTAGTAACGGAGAAAATTAAAAAAATTGTAAATTTAAAATTCCCATGTTATTCTTATGGAGAATATTGTCAAATGTTGTAGTTTGCTTGTTTATGGATATATTTTGATCAAACTTGGCAAATTTATTTATTTTGTACTAAGCTATCAATATTTTACTCAAAAACACACTTTATTAGTTTCCTTGTAGCAGCAAACCTAGGTACTCGTTAAACCTAATGTTATAAAATATTTAACTGAAAATCAATTCAGACAAATGGAAATTCGCTTAGTCGGCAGGTTTGCTGCGGCGGGGGTATTTTATTTTACAGAACTCAACGGTAATCACGTTCACACCATCATTCTAAAACGATAACACTTCAGAATATGTTTCACCGTTCCGCGTCAGAATTGAATACCGAACAGATCGTTAACAGCTACGAGCCCATTAGAAAAGCATCTTCCAAAAACGTTCTTGGTCTTATCTTTGCTATGGTCAAACAACTCGCACTTCAATTTTTCAGATAACACTTTTTACTGCGTTTTAATTTTAATGTTTGTAAAAAGTGGTACAGCATTTAGAATTAACAATTTAACTAAGTAAATGTATTTTTCATGATTTGCTAAGCAGATCTAAGATGTGATGTCTTGCAGTATATTCTTTTAATTAAAAAAAAAAAAATATGTTTTGAAATGTAAAATTTAACGCTGTTATAACTGATTCTGTCGGGCATATAACTTACAAAATGAGTATAATAGTTTTTGAGTTTTTTACAATAACTAATTCAAAATGCAAAACCCGAGACTCCTCGTTTCAGGGTTGTCGTTAAATTAACCAATTTTTTTAAAGTAGGATCTTGGATAAACCAAATGCCATACATACAAAGATTGAAAAAAACCAATGTTATCTACAATTGATTACAAATTTGTTATAACTCTGATACGTTTATTTTATAGCCACTATGTTTTTACTATGCTTCTGATCAGATTATGCACATTGATCCAAGGGACAAACTGAAACTTTTTTTACTAGTCACTAACCCATAAAGATATTTCATTTTTAATTTTGATATTTTACGAGTCAACAGTTCACGAGTTCTGCCATGATATTTTTTCACAGTTTTCCTCAGCATAACAACAAACCCCTCGCCTGTAAGGTGTGTTGCCAGCTGCGATTTATTGCCTAGTCGTGATCCCGAAAGTGACTAATGCGTGTATTTCCATGAGTATGGTTGAGTTTGGTTTTACTTATAATAAATACTAGCTGTTGTACCCGTGCTTTGCACAGGATGAAGAGGACACAAAATAGAAACATTTTAATCTTTACATCTGTTGCATGTAATAGTTACACATCCGCCAACACTTTTAGAAACAAAATTAAACTTTTATAGCCTTAACTAGCTGTGTGCCCGTTCTACGCACGGGGATCTTATAGTAGTCAGTTGAAACCTTCTTATATTAAGATTCAGAACAGCAATTAGTTTGCATATTTTCAGATATGCTGGCAAAACTATTATATATAAACCTTCACAAATACAGTATCTGACAGTTCAAGCCAAAATAAATGCTTCGCAATTAAATGTCACCCGGATCGTGTTGGTCCATATGTCCAATGATTAAACTAAAAAATGTTTTATAGATCCATGAAGCGTAGCCCTAAAGTAGGCCTATAATTGAAAGTTACTTTCCACATCGGTTAACTTAAACGTATTTAAAGTACTACCTCAACCTCACCATTTAACACTTTATTCCGGTTGACATTTTCAGTATCAAAGGTGCTCTTGTCCATTCCGTGAAACACTGAGAAATAAGGACATTACCAACATACAACAAAACAACACAATACAACAATCCAACAAAGGCCACGAACTATTGATACATAAACAATATAAAGGCGTAAACAATTCATGATGGTTTGCCCAACAAATGTTTTACTCAAATAGGTTATCATTTTCTTAGCATACCGGGTAAGCTAAGATTTGGAATCCAGACAGAAAAAGCAAAACTTATACAGAGTTAAGACATCACTTAAATTGAATACGGACGGCTCTAATAAATAAGGTGCAACACCAACGATATCAAATTTGTAAACTACCGGTTCTAAGGAAAAGAACCAGTACCTACGTAAGAACCTACCTAAGAACTATAGTAAATCGGACCAATTAAATACATTAATATCTAGTCCCGAGGTTATTGATCTCTTGCTTTTGGATTTTCTCGTAAAAAGTTATAGCGTAAACTTATCGGTGTCAGTTTAAAAAAAAGCAACCTTACCCAAACAACTTTTTGTTATTTAATAGATTACGCATTCTCTAAACAATTATTAGTGTATCTATTAATATTAGAAGGAAATGTGACAAAAATCACACAATGTTGGGGTTTTGGTCATTTGTAATTTTATTTCTTAAGTAGGTAGGCCATGTATTCTATGGAAAAGTACCGGTATTAAGGATCGTCGTCAAAAAAGGTTGTTATGAATAAATATGTATGCTTACGTACCCAAGATATGAGCTATGGGCCTATTGGCTGTATGGTCCAGCGATTGCATCACACGGTGAGTAGAAACATAAAGTGACACATTGGAAAAGCGAGTTTAGCACTTCCTCTGTTAAACCTCTGTTACAATCACCCACTGCAGTTGTGATTTTTTACTTTACACTTTACACAACCGCCATTGAAGTGCCGTCAATGAGTGGAAACCTTTTTTGTAAGCTATTGGCGACGATCATTTCAGTGTCACAGCCCTATACAACACTGATTCAAGGTCTTCTTCTTTCTGGTTGTCAAAACTCAAGAAACATTTTATACTCAAAGAATTTCTGGTTCCGATTTGGACGATGTTTAGTTATTTAATTTCATTTACGGTTACACTATTAGACTATATTATTGCACTTGCGATTAATTAAATCCGTTATGTAAGAAAAACGTTTTTAATCTCACTTGGTTGGGATTTGCTTTCAAAACGTGATTCGAAATAGTTGCGGTATTTGTAAACAACATTTGTAAACATATCATTGACAGGTAGAAAAATAATCTTGATCCGAACAGCTGTTCGTTATTTCATAGACGATTATGTGATAAAAATTTCAATTTTGAAGTTGCAAAAATACTAATTATTAAATTGAAATAAACATTTTCTTTTTATTTCACTTTTCTTTTAAATCACAAATCCTCCCATCTTCAGTTTCATCACTCACAATAAATCATTAGCAAAACTAAGTCAGCTGTTATAAACTTTAGAAATATTGCTGTGCCTTATCAACACAGTCTTTTAAAATATTAAAAAAACTATATCTATAGGTACTATAAAAAATTTTAAACAAATAATTTTGCATTAAAGACAGCAGACAAAACTAATATGATTATCAAAGCATCAAGGACTAAAAAATGTAATAGCAAATACAGTATATGTTTCATTGCATCTCTGATTCTACTCTAAAAGAAAACCAACAAACAACTTAATATACAAACCAGTTCTTTTAATCAGTTCCATCGTCCATTGCCTTTACATTTTCACACTTACCATTAAGTAAAAATAGTAACCGATATTTCATTGATTTTAGAAACAAAAAACACTGTGTACCTACTGCTTAGTTTTATGATATTTTCCTTGGTTTAATTTAATCAGTGGTGTGGCAAAACCCAAATAATAAATGTACCAAATAAAGTAAATGTGAACTGAAAGCTATGTTAAGATAAAATAAGAGTATTTTGTTTTACCACTTGATAATTAAATATAGTTAAACATATAGCCTACAACAGATTTTAGAAAACAAAAGTCAACGACGTGCAATTTAGTTATTGATTATTCTTTAGTTTAATTTAAGCACAGGTTTGTTATGGCAAGTTATGTTAAGTTAATCTAACACATATTAAGCAGTTACAATTTATTTAAAGTAGCCTCCAAATTCATACAAAAATCTATACATTGTAATTTTCATACTGTTTCCATGAAAACATATCAATAACATTATTTTCATAACTTAGACGCTTTAAAAATCCAAAGCAGAGCCGGAGTTGATACAGCAACGATTATAGAATATTTGTTTATAATCATTGACATAGTTTTAGAATAAATAATCCATGATAAAAGGTTAGATTAAAATAAACTTACCTCATAGTTATGGAAAATATTATATTTAATTTCTTTGTATCAGCTGTCTGAAATTGTGAAATATGCAGTTTAGCAGTTCTTCTATGTTTACATTTAAATGTCAAAACAAATGTAAACAAACATTGTTAGTGTTCTCATCGCAGCCATGGAGACCAATCAATATTTAATTTTAAAATGTTCACCTCAGAACTTTTAAAGCCAAAGGGCCAAAGCCTACGGTCAGTATCGAAATGTGAATAGTCCTATAATGGTCCTTGGTATGGTAGCTATATTTTTGTAAAATTTAAGCCCAGTTGGTTCAGTAGTTTTTGCACCTATTAGTAACACACATACAGACAGACACCATTAGATTTTTATATAATAAGTATAGAAGTATAGATGATGGATAAATCTGTAGAGTGATCAAGCAATGAATTATTTTTTTTCTCGTATCGGTTGGTATATAAAAAATATTACGGTGTACACAAAATATTGTAGAACTATCTACAACTATCTTACAGCAAATATAAATCAAGTTTATGGTTGGGAAGAAATTTAACTGCGATAAATACGTAATTTACTATCTACAAACATAACGGACATAAGTTAAGTTAAACGTTGTAAGTGTTAACACACCACAAACTGTTAATCTTGCAGTAATTTAAACATCTTGCCAATGCCAGTTATACATTAATATACATGTCATCGATTGTCAGATATGCAATATTTATCAACTCGACTAATAATGTCAGTTGCTCAGTCCTTTACTATGTACCAGTAGTAATTAATTAAATTGCACAGTTGGCGTACATATAGTTTGTGTGTACACATAATATGCTCTTGAAGCTAGTTTTAGATAACTATAACTTAAAACACTTCCGTGTAGTGTCAGTTATACTTTAGGTTAAGGTATATTTCACTATGAAGTTCTGAAATTTGGAGAAATTCAATAATGTATTGCAAGTTATAGGGCAATTCGCACTCAAAGTATAAGTTTTTCTAGTCCACGCATCATTTAAATTCAATAGTAGCATTGATAGGCATTGGTTTCATTAATTCATTCGCCATCCCCAATTGACCATGCGGTCAGTTATGCGTGGTTATGCAGTTAATTTGTGCAACGCAAATTTACAGACACATCACATTGAAAGTGTTGTAGAGTAATTCAGACACAATGCACTGACAGTTACGGAGTAATGTTCACAAGACATACTGACAGCTATGGAGTAGTTCTTAAAGTTACACCGTCGGTTATGGAGTAATTTATACACACTGCACTGACAGTTATGGGGTAATTCACACACTATCCACTGTCACTTTTCAGTAATTTGCACACTGTTTTATGTAGTAGTCTGTACGCTCTGTACCGTTAGTTATGCAGTAATTCTCATTTCAATCTGCAGTCAGTTATTCAATGCAGAGATGCACGATTGTGCGAGAGTTGATTATTAATGTTGATTCTAATTATAGCTTCGTCGTCGTCAGCTGTCGTTGTTTAAATGGGAGCGGTGAACAATTGTTGTTATGTCGGAGATATGACATTTACAGAATGTCTATCCTCTCTGCTTAGTTTGTAATTTATGTTGAGCAGTCGTTTTTTTAGTACGCTTAAGTATTGTACTTTTTGCATTCTGAAATAGACATCTCATTTATATGGACCGTCTGTATTTTGGTTTAAGTTAAATCAGTCATAGTTAAATCAGCCACACACAGAATCATCTTATATACTAAAAAAACTTTTGCAAAACTTATGACAGCTAGCCTGACTATACTACTGGAACAAATTACACGCTGTTGGTACAATTTTTTTTTTTTAAGAGGTTGGCGGCCTCTTTTTACCTTGCATTTGCCCGTCCACATAGACTACAGATTTGTGCGTGGAACGTATCCAGCAAAGCAAGGGGTGAGCCGGTACAGTACAAAGGTGAACTGTACTGAAAACGTTTGTGGCAGTAACCAGGATCCGAACCCACGACACTACTGCCTTGGACCCGAAGTCCGCGACGCTACCAACTGAGCCACCGACTCACAAGAAAAATGAAGGATATTTTCCTCTAGATGTGCAGAATCCCTTTATAAATTAAAATAGGTTCAAAAATAAGCACAAAAAATGAATTTTAAATTGTAAAAATTAACATGGACCTTATGGGTTGCCATGTTGGTGACGAAATAACAACAAAATATAAACAGAAAATTGAAAAAAATGGAAGAAATTCCAATCACATGTTTTATTTACAGCGTGGGGTGAAAATAGAGAAGTTTGCACAATACATAATTTTGGTTGCGTTTTCGACCACGGGGCGAGCTCTACATTAAAAATTATATTTTTCGTTGTTTGGTTTGGTTAAAAAGTTGGATTATTCGACCGAAATCAGTAATTTAATCAGCCCACTCTGACGGTGGCTCAGCACAACTACGTAATTTCTACTAGCATTGGAATAGTGTACCATTATAAATGTGCATTGGACATTGGCGATAGTATTGTTTGTTGACAAACACTCAACCGGAGAGTATGTGTATGTAGCAGCGGAACATCAAAGCCGATCTATAATGATTCATGTCATTCTTGTCTAACTAGTATGTGGAGATTAGGCAATTAGGCAGCAGGCGAGCAAATAATAGGTAACCAACATGACAACTCATGAACATTGGTGTTCAGCATTCTACGGAACTGTTTGGTGTGATCGAGCCTGTGGATTAAACCAAAGACTTTAGATCCTATTTTAATGTCACAGTGTCCCGCCTTCAAATTCTATGACGAGGACGATAGGCTCGAACTGTTTTACAAACAAAACAGGCCTAAAACTTTACAATAGGGTCAAAAGTGAATTTCCATGATCCAAAGCAAGGCCACACTAAAAAAAAGTTTTTTAGTGTGGCCTTGTCCAAAGTCAACGGCAGAATCTAGCGAATAGCAGGTTGGATTAGTTGGAACAAGACAGAAATAAATTCATTCATCGTCTCGGACTCGGGCGTCCAGCTGGCTGTTGCTTTCTTTAGGCTTGGGGAAGTTGCCAAACCAAATTTGACATGGACACTTGAGTATCATTTATCTTTTTCGATGTTTTTATGGAGGAGATATTAATGTTGACGAGTATTTTCCATAGCAATAACTTCCTAACCTGAATCTAATTGCATTTAAAAGAAACGGGTGTAGCTATAGGGGGTTTCGACCGCTGTAAAATACAAAATTACAGTACTTGACATTTTTCGTATCAATACGGAACAACTGGGTATTCAAGAATCAAAGGTATATTGTTAAAACAGTCATTTACTTGTTTAGCATTTCGGCGGAAAACAAGATGTGGCTAACTTTATAACCACAATGGCTACTGTATTAATCACCGACCACAATAATTATTCCAGGACAATGCATGACTAGTCTTGAGCTAATTAGTCATACCAATTGTAAGAGCTTGTCTGGCATTGCTGCTTTTAACAAACTGCTTGATTCTGTCGTCTTTGGTCTAGTAAATATTTTCATTATCCTTTTCGAGTCTTTTCAAGAAGAGGACCACCGTTTTACAGTGCACTGAAACCGTTAGTTTAGCTTAGCTTGCCTGATATAATATTAGTTTAATTTTATTGGTTTTCAATTACGCCAAACAAGGTAACGTTTTCCAAAAAAATTGTGGTTCTGTGTATCGAAAAGCAAGCACTACACTAAACTTATGTAATAAAATCGTCGATTTCTGTACACGAATTCTAACTTATATTGGCCTATAGAATAGTTAATAAAGTAATTAATTGTAACTAGGACTTTATTTACGGTACGGTACGTAGTTTATGGTACGGTAGTAAAATATAAATAAGTACGAGTATATTTAAGTATATTTAAGTTCTTTTGTACAGCTCTAAAACGAGGCGTTTGTATTCTCGGCGTCTGCCATAAATGTAAATGGGATATTTACATGTGAAATTGGGTGTTTTGCATTCGCGTTAAGATGCAGCGCGAGATTATGAAATTAGCAAAGACGAGATCCAGGCCAATCTACATGTTTACGGTCGGTTTCTTGTATTTTTTCTGTGAGAAGGGGGGTGGGGTAAAAAGGAGGTTTACAGCAAACCAGGAAGGCATTTTATAAATTACTAGAGGTCGAAAAACTGGGCCAAAAATATGTAATGTACAGACTTCTCAATTTTCACCTCACACTGTAAATTAAACGTGTGATTGGCTTTCTTTCCATTTGTTTTTATTTTCTGTTTATTTCATTGTTATTTCGTCACCAACATAGCGACCCATGCAATTTTTGTTACATTATAATACACAGAAACAGGTACTTTTTTTATCCGTATTCAACTCGCCCGGTAAGGTTTAACACACTCGCACGAAAATCCCACTTACTGGGCTAGTAACGTAACATTAATTCATTTTAGCGAATTTGCCATATAGGGAATACGCTATTACCGTAGTACTCATGGCAAGACCTGGGTCCGGGACCGATTTACTTTTTCTTTTTAAGGTCCCCAGAGGCCAAAAACACCCTCCGTTCAAATTCATGTATATATCCAATATCGCGATAACTCGAGCAAAAATTATCCCATTTTGATTAATTTTTTTAGAAACGTGTAAACCTACGTTTATTGGAACAAGTTCACGAACCAGCATGATCGGACTATGGGAACGATGGTTTATGGGGGATTTTATGGGGTAAAAATTGGGTTTTCCATTTTTTTACTCAAAAAACATAAAATTTCCCAATTTCTTTGCAGAAAATTTTGTAGAGCTTAAAAAAAGAAATAATTTTGTATACTGAAGTGTTGTTGTATGCCTAATATATTTTATTTATCTAATATAATGGTTTTAAATACCTTCAGTCACCAGTTCAAATAAGTCGGCTATTGCGACCTAGGTTTCGGCGCGAAGTTGTACCATCATCACGACTTCGTGCCGAAACCTAGGTCGCAATAGCCGACTTATTTGAACTGGTGACTGAAGGTATTTAAAACCATTATATTAGTTACTATAACCAGTTCAGGGGCAATCCCACATTTTATGATGTCGAAATTTTATTTATATTTGTCATGTTATTCTTATGGAGAATAAATAAACTGTTGAAAAAATACCAACAGGTCTTCAGGTCTTGAGGCCTGAAGATGGTTCAATAATGAACCAAAACTAGTTGCCAAAATCAGCAACAAAGGATTACTATATGCAGGTATTGTAAACCATTTTAAACTGTTGAAGTTTGCTTGTTTATGGATATTGTATTTAATCAAATTTGGCAATTTTGTTTATTTCATACTAAGCTATCAATTTTTTAATAAAAAAACACACCTACCTTCCCTGTAAAAGCAAGCCTAGGTACCCATTGAAATTAATGTTATTTAATTATGAAAAAATCTGAACATTTTCAGGGAATATTTTTTTTGAAATCCAGCCAGGTAAATGGAAATTCGTTTAGTCTGCAGGTTTGCTGCGGCGGGGGTATTTTGTGCTTATTTTTAGTGATTAGAGTTTGGTACTTTGGTTCCCGAGGTCCCGGGTTCAAATCCCGCCAAATCACCAATGGATTTTATCTAAGTGATAATGCCGCAACCCCTATGTGAAAAACAATCCCAGGCTCGTGCTTAGCATCCTACGACAAAAAAAATATAAAGGGATTCTGCACTTCTACAGGAAAATATCTTTCTAGCACTATGCGTAGATTTTCCCTGTGGTGCACACGAGTTCAGATAAAAGGTTTTAAAGAAACTTGCATGCCTATTATAGATTCTAGTTATATTGTAGTTCAAGGCCCAGAAAAGAATAATGAACAATGTTGTTCTTATAATTGAAGGAAATAGTAATAGGAATAAACAAACCATTGATTATGGAAATCAAAATAAAAAAGTTATAAGCACTTAGAACAATTTAAATAGAAACTTAGTTCAGTTGCACTGTTTAGTTGTGTTTATTTGCAATATTTGGTTTAATTCATACTAAGCTATCAACATTTCAAAAAAAAATCCTCAATAGCTGCAAACCTACCTAAGTACTCATTAAAATTAATATTATTTCAATAGGAAACGAAGCTAATTTATTCTTCAACGGTGAAATAAAAACAAATAATTTTGGTAATCCTAATTATTGTACCGTTCGTTATCAAACAAACACTTAAACAGTCTATCTAGAAATAGTGTCGTCTTGGAGTTTATAGTTATCAACATTTTATTTAGGATTATTTTATTTTTTTAGTCAGCTGACAACCGATTCTTTGTTTTTTGTTTAGATTTACAATAATTTTTAATTGTTGATAATTACAAAATAGTTCAGAAACACAAAATACCTCCTCCATTTAGAAATGTTGATTGTTTTGTTAGTGAATGGGAAAGTATCTTGGTCGGATTATTGTAAACATATATTTACGTGCCACAAACAGGACAAAAAACAGCTGTCGCCGTTATAATATGGGTTTCAAAAGGGTAAAGCATTAATTTAATTAATCCTTCATTTTTCTATCCAAAAACTCATCTCAAAACTTGTAAAATCTATTTAATAAATCCTGCAGACAAATCAATATACATATGCAAACCAAATTAGTTTTATTTTTGTAAGAAAATTTAAAAAACATAATAGCCTTGTACGTAACGTTTTTACTAAAAACAAATTTGATTAAAAAACTACAAATTTATTCTTTGTATATTATACTAGTATTATGCACTCAATTTATTTCAACAGTTGTTATTTTATTATTTAAAAAATTATTCAACTATATAATTCGATTTAAAAATCATAAGGATAGGGACTTTGCAAATATACTTAAGTGAAATCTTGCAATTGTTCTAAAAAGTAAATCCAACAACTAACCAGCAAAAAGCGAAGCAACGATAATCCACACAGTGGCCATGAAGACGTGAAGTTTAGGTTGGTCCCTATACAGGTCGCGGCGCCGTCACCGACTGAACTGACTCGACTCAACAACCAAGTCAACGATTGTTGAATCGGATCCCTCCCCTCAGTACCCTCATTTCCCTCCCCAGAATTCAATTTCATCGTAGGGAACGATTTGAGAATCTTTAATGTGCCGTAATTATAAATGGGTGCAACAGTGCAACACAAGCACTTTTTATGAGTAATACAAAAAAGTTTATTCGAGTTAAAAAGTAAATAATTTCTCTATGGAAGTCAAGTTTCCTTAACAAAAATATTTGCAAGTATTTTGGTGGTGAATGGGAGGATAATTTCTAGCTGGAGTATTGTTTATTGGAACGCTATCAAATTTAGGGTTTCGAATAAATCTTATTTGATCAATACACTTTCCAGCTAGGGGTGTAAACCCGTTTTAATGGTTATCGAATCTCAGCTAGCAAACTTTTAACGGGCTTACAACAATGCTAATTTTAGTATGCAATGGCATAAATCACAGACAAATACAGGGTGATTGATATAAGTGTGCCAGCCGTTTTATTCGAAAACCATAAGAGATATAAAAAAAAGTTAGATGGTAAGTGCCTTGGACTTTTTATTAAAAAAATTTTAGTAAAGTCGAAAAAATTATTTTAGACACCATTTTTCCAATATGTCCGCCAACTTTGATTTTTCTTATGGAACCAGCAAACCAGTATATTATGATGTATTCTGGTAGAAAATGTAATTTTAAGACGATTTTATTCTTGTGATTTTTTTCATAAACCTAACCGTTTCAAAGATAATAATGGTTAAAGTTTTGAAATTTCTGCATGAGGAGTCTCGATAAAGGCCTAAGCAAGCATGCCAGCTGTTTTATTCTAAAACCATTCAAAATTTCACAACTTGAACCATTATTATCTTTGAAACGGTTAGGTTTATGAAAAAATTACAAGAATAAAATCGTCTTAAAATTACATTTTCTACCAGAATACATCATAAAATACAGGGTGTTCCATAAGAAAAATCAAAGTTGGCGGCCATATTGGAAAAATGGCGGCTAAAATATTTTTTTTGACTTGACTACAATTTTTTAAATAAAAAATCCAAGGCACTTACTATTTAACTTTTTTTTATATCTCTTATAGTTAGTTTTCGAATAAAACGGCTGGCACACTTATATCAATCACCCTGTATAGATGCATAAAACAGGGTATTAAAATCTAATTATTACGATTTTTTTGTGCAAGAGAAGATTCTAATCTTCATGCTCACAAAATATAAACCTCTATGAAGATAGAGAAACTCTCATACATGCATGCCAAGTACTTCCCGTCCACTTGAAGTCTCTTGAACCTAAAATGATCAATTTCGTATTTTGACCAACAAAATCTTGATTTCGGGCTGAAAGTTCCCCAGCTCCCCCGCGCCCATGGATCCTCGCCCCTGGAGCCTAGAAGACCGAAGAAGAGATTTAAGAAGTGTTGGCTGTTTCTTAGACCAGACCTTTCTACAACATCTGAATTTGAATAGCTAATTGAATAGATCATGTTTTCACTGCAAGGACTCTAATTAAATAAAACTTTTTATAGACAAATGATTTGTATTGGTGCCTTTTTCAATCTTAAAGATTGTAAAATAAAGTACTCTTGTATTCTTTGTACAGTACTCTATTTTCGCCATAGCTACATAGCACGGATATTAGAACAGAAACAGTATGGATCAAAACAATGACGCTACTGGCCCGAAAGTGTACATGTTTTTATTAATATTTAAACGGAACGGTCACATCGTCCAAACCAGCTGCATAGATAAAACATACTCCTCAAGGAGTATGTTTTATCTGTGCCAGCTGTTACGACGATTTAGTGAAGACATTCGGGCCAGTGACGTCAGTAGCTTATGCATATGATTCATTGTGTTTCTGTTCTTACAATCATGCTACAGTAAGTAACGATATGGTTGCCGGACTCTTTGTAATACAAACAACAGAAAGTCCTGTTTACAAAAAGAAGAAAAAAAGGTGTTGGTTCGATCAGCTGGAGACTGGTATTATTTACCGATCCCTTTAACGGGGAACCCTATATGGGTCTTGACGTTCATGAAACGAAGATAAATCAGGCTTCAGGCTTTTAACTTGAACGAAGATAAACAATAAATATTAGATTGTTCATATGTATGGATTGTGTTTTGTTATTATTTACCCAATGTTTCTCGTAGTGTGGCGAAAAGTATTGTACAGTACTTGACTCACCCGACAAAGGTGAGACGCATAAAACCTAAAACCCCCACGCTCAGCAAGACTTGCGTGTGAACTAGGGATGGCCTAAAACAACGTCATCTGATGTTTCACAACAGTTTACTTCGCGCAACTGATGCGTTGTGAATCTAATGCGGGAAAGTCACTAAATGTCTCACATTAGGTTAGGTTAGCCTCCACACTGTAAACTAACATTTACTTACCGTCGTAACGTTTATTTACCGTCCGTAAACACTTATGGATGGATTTAAAACATGAAAATAAGAAGATGACACCTTTATAATCAAGTTTTCAGGAGAATTTCCTTTTAAAGCTATCGTAGTTTTAATCAAATTGCCGAAGAGTTATAGGGGTTTTGAACATAAGATTATTATGGATATTAAATACATTGTGTATACTGTAATAATACTTACAAAATTATAATGATAGTGGAATACATAATCAATGCAACGCTAATTAATTGCAATGCTTTTCCTTTAAGTCTGTCTCTGTTAATATCTAAGCAGCTGTCACTTGCGTGTAAATGAGTGAAGTGATAGGTAGGAGGAAGAAGGAACTTCATGAAAAACTGCAGAAGTACTGTTTCTGTTCATTTATCATTTCATTTCGCGTTTGGTGATATGATATGAAAGACCGTGGAAATTTAATTTTTGGTTTATAGTAGCATATTAGAACCTAAAAATCGAAGTAGTAGTTAGTGTAATTGAAGAGTGTTTGACTGTTAATAGCAATTGAATTTAATTATGGCAGACACAACAGTCGATGCTACCCGTCGATTGAACGTCAAGAAACAAACATTAGATGATGCCTATGCGGCTCCTGCAAATTTTCTAGAAATCGACGTTATTAATCCCACAACTCATGGGGTAGCAAAGAAGAGATATACGGATTACGAAGTTCGAATGAGGGTAGGTATTTAGTTTCTGTAATTGATCGATTACACCTAAGCCAATACATAATTTCATTATCAGATTTAAAATTACCTTTGTTCTTCTAATTTAATCAGGTTAACCTTGTAGAAATAGCTAGACTTTTAATGAAATTGCAACATTGATTTAGCCTAGTTTTAAAAAAAATCCTAAATTAAGTCGGTTGAGTAACTCAATTTTTCTATTTTGCAAATAGGTAAATACTATCTTAGGCTGTTTGTGAAACAAGTTGGTTCATGCTTAATTTAAAATTCCACTGAACTTGAAGATGAGATACTTCAACAGAAAGGTTAATTTTGATACAGATTTGAACTTTTTATCGTTAGGCATAGGCATAGGTTAAGTTGGTCAGCAAGGCCTGCTGTGTACGTTTGTACAAATAATGTTATTAGTTAAGGTAAACAATGGCTCTCTAGGCATTATGTAGGGCCTATTTGGGTACTACACTTCCATATCTGTTGGCACAAACAACCGAACAAGTAATATCGATTATTTGATTGTATACCTATAGTTATTTATAATATAATTTTTTCATCATACTATATTTATTGTTTTTCTTTCTTTCCTTAGTTTTTCCATTATATCGTAGATCGGTTGGTTTAATTTTGGAATCATTGTGTTAAGTATGTTCTTGGGGTCATTTTGCTGGAGGACTAAGTCATTTTTCATACAGTAGTCCTGTGTCATATTGAAAGCTATATAGGTGTTTACTTCTAGTTGATCTATGTTTCTGTTGCTGTAAGCAGCACAGTGTCGTCTGCATACATGACTATCTTGCTGTATTCCTCAAGGTGTTCTGGGAAGTCATTTAATAAACAGGCCAAACAGAACTGGCCCTAGGACAGAGCCCTAAGGAACTCCTCTGTTAGTCGGTAGCAATTCAGATCTGACAGTATCTGTAAACCCTTTTGTTGTGTGTTTTATTTCTACCATTTGCTTCGCCCCTTTAGATAACTTGCAAACCATTTCAGAGTCTCCTAATTTATGTTTATTTACTGGCCAACTGTACCGTAATAGAACAAGCTGATAAGAGAAAAAAAACTTCAGTTAAACAATAAATTGTAGGCTAAGTTAACTTAGTTAAGTTAGTTTGAGTATGCGTTAAGACATTTTAGACTGATTTTTAGGGAAAATCTAGTTCGAATAGAACACTAAATTATAGGGTTTCTATGGTCACGCCATTGAAAATAATTTGCCATTTAGGTTTAACACTTTAAAACCTAAGCAAGAGCTCAGGGTGATAGTTTGTTTATATCACCTGCGAGCGCTAGTGTCCTTAAATATAGTGGCACTTGTCGTGTTCGGCCGACGGTGGCATGGCTTAGTTGGCTAAGGTGTTACACTGATGAGTTGATGTCTTTCCACTTGGGCGGGTTTGTGCAGCTATAGTAGCCCACATGTGCATTCCATAAAAAGCTCAATAATGTGTGGCTTAGTTGGCAGGAGAGGCCTAACTTACCTTAAATAAACGGTGTGTGACTTGGGTGGAAGTTGACAGCTTTTTTTAGTTTAATAGGAATGCTCACGACACCTGTTTTACCTGTAGGCTACTTCTTTATTAGTATTGAGGAGGAGGACACAGATTTGTCTATTTTGCTTATATTTTAGTTAAATATGGGCATAAGTTAATATGTTAAAATAAATATATTATAAAAGGCATAAAAGGACATACCGTAACCTAAAAAAATATTAACAGAGAAAAATAATAAAACATTTGACTTAAAGTTAAAGTTGATAAGTAATGCATACAAAAAATGTATATATGTACATGTTAATGTACACTCTTTAAAATTTCTAGTAAATAAAGAAAATTTAACAATATACTAAATTGGCGTAAATACCTGCTTCGTAGTAATCCAATTGTTGCTAGTGTTGCAACTAGTTTCGACTTTCTACAAAGTCATCTTCAGGCGTCAAGGATGTCAAAGGGTGGTCACTTCATATGAAGTACACCACTTCATTTACACATAAAGTACATAAAAATTCGAACACGGACATTAAAATGTAAAAACGGCACATTTAATACAATTAAACAAACAAAATGGTAACTGTATTAAGGAATGATGTGACACGATCGGATGGATGCAAGGTCTAGACTCGGCATCTAGACCTTGCATCCATCTGATCGTGTCACATCATTCCTTATAATACAGTTACCGTTTTGTTTGTTTAATCGTGTTAAATGTGCTGTTTTTACGTTTTAGTGTTCATGTTCGTGTTTTTATGTACTTTATTATGTGTAATGACGACCTTCATATGGAGTGACCACCCTTTGACATCCTTGACACCTGAAGATGACTTTGTAGAAAGTCGAAACTAGTTGCAACACTAGCAACAATTGGATTACCTACTACAAACCAGGTATTTACGCCAATTTTATATATTCAACGTAATCCGGAGGCTAACTTCTAAAATAACAATATACATTCCTGCTTAAACTCCTTTAGGCCTACCTAAGCAACGAGTTACTGTACTCAAAATGATAGTTATAACTATTTTTAACAATAATTTTAAATAAATGGAGGATGTTATTGAAATTTGTTTGGCAAGTAGGCCTAATCATTATTTTGTTCATATTTTCAGACAAATCTCCCAGTTTTTAAAGTTAAGGAGTCAAGTGTAAGACGCAGATACAGTGATTTTGAATGGTTACGAAACGAGTTAGAACGAGACAGCAAGGTGAGTTTATTGTTCCCTTTAAGTTTAAGATACAATATGGTTGAGAGTGGCTTATCCAAAACAGTTAGGGATTAACTTGGTGTGTTTGGATGGCTCATTTTTGAAAAATCAGTTACTTATTGATGGGAGGATTGTGAAAAGATTTATTGATAACAATACAATAATTCTTGCTTACAATTATGTTTTTATTAGCGAATTTCCCTATAGGGAAGTAGCTATTACCGTAGGTCTCATGGTAAGACTTAGGCCCGGGACCGATTTACTTTTTCATTTTAATGTCCCCAGAGGCCAAAAACACCATTCGTTCAAATTTTTATATATGTATATATATATAGGTATATATATATATAGATTTATATATATATATATATATATGTGTCCGTGAACACGATAACTTGAGTAGTTTTTATCCGATTTTGATGAAATTTGGTTTGAAGGTGTAAGGCGGGATAAACTTGAATGAGTTCGCGATCCAGCATGATCGGACCATGGGAACAGGGTTTTATGGGGGGTTTTATGGGGTAAAAATTGGTTTTTCTCACTTCTTACCCTCAAAACACGAAATTTCCCAATTTTTCTCTAAACCTTCTTAAAGAGCTTAAAAAAACAAACAATTCAGTATATCAAAGTGTTTTTGTACGGTTATTGGTTACGGAGAAAACTAAAAAAATGGTAAATTTAAAATTCCCATGTTATTCTTATGGAGAATATTGTAAAATGTTGTAGTTTGCTTCTTTATGGATATATTTTGATCAAACTTGGCAAATTTATTTATTTTATAGTAAGCTATCAATATTTTACTAAAAACACACTACTTTATTAGTTTCCTTGTAGCAGCAAACCTAGGTACTCGTTTAACCCAATGTTATTTAAATAGATCAATTGAAAATCAATTCGGACAAATGGAAATTCGCTTAGACGGCAGGTTTGCTGCGGCGGGGGTATTTAGTTTTTACGACATTTACATGGTTTTCCATATAAACTCCCATTTTGACTACAATTTTTGTAATAGCTTCAATGTTATTTTAAATATCAGATATCTTCACGTTTTCAAGTCCTTATCCCTCACCCAAACTCCATTTATTTGCACATTTTTAACTAATTTTTTATAGAAACAATAAGCACTAACTTAATAGGTCTATAGGCAACACAGTTAGTTAGAATCAAACAACATGACGGAACAGCAAGTGTCGCTGATGTAGGTCCCCAGGCTGCTAAGTGTGAGTGGAAATGTCTGCATGGCCGATCATACGATAATCTATTTAGTAGGCAACACATATTTCCCTTAATATATAATAAATCTTGACACTTTTCTTTTATTCTTGAAAACATTAGTTACATCTAAAAGGTTCCAGTGATAAACAAATTCGTATAATATACCCAACTACATATTTCTGTAGTGACACTGTGGTGAAACCAATCACTGGATTGAATTGCTCTATCACATGAGGAGAGCAGGTATTTAAATAGGTATGGTTATTTATCACCCTGAAACTGTTGAGGTTATAATGGTTTATTTGTAAAAAAAGTTAAAAATAGCTTATTTATTTCAGATTGTAGTTCCTAGTTTGCCTGGAAAAGCATGGAAACGCCAGATGCCCTTCAGAGGCGATGATGGTATATTTGAAGAAGACTTCATCGAAGACAGACGGAAGGGATTAGAACAATTCATCAACAAGTAAGTGTAGGGCATTTAACAAAATTGTAAACTGTCTTTACTTGTCTACTAAACCATCTACCCATCTCAAATAGAGTAAACCAAACTGAATACTTACAATGAAAGGTGTTATTTAGGTTGTAGAGAAGCTGTAAGATAATCTAGTATTTGTTTATAGCAAGCTTGTCAGCATACAAAACCATTAATTTAAAAACAATCCAGTAGTGACAAGTCTATCAGATTATCACTGTAACACTTTTCTTCACCCATCTTTTTCTCTAAATATGCACCATGTAGATAGTGTTGTTAACATTCAAATAGATAATGAATGCTTCTTTACCTAGTCTTTATCAAAGGACCTGGTGTGGTTTCAGTCAACAGATTTCTTTGTTGAGCTTATCTTCTCATGCTTAACATTCCTGTGGATATAGTTGCTATGAAAATGTGTGTTCTAAAACGGCAACAAACCCAATTTTGGTGATTTCATGTTGTATTGCTAAAGGAGAAGTGCAAGATAGAGCACTGATATGATAAACTAAAGGATATCACACCTATTTTAGTGACTGTGTGGTAAGATATTTTTTTTCCACTACTCTTTTCTAATGGACTTTCCAATCAAATGGGGGGTGTACGGTACGTATTATACCGACTACACCGATAAATCAACTTCCAAATAAGATTTTAATTAGTTTTAAGAACAAAATCTTCTTAACCTAACCTATTCTAACCACTCTATTAGGTTTGGTTATAATTATTAGGTGTGTATGTAAGTAGCAAATGGGATTTCATTACGTAATACTGTATAGTAACTTACTGTAGGCCTACTAAGTACTTTTGATAGTGGGAATATATAGGTAACGGATTTGTACAGTTTTTTTATTGTTAGGTTGGCTTAGGGTAGTATGACAAAAAATATTGTACGCCACGCAACCAAGATGTGTTTTCTGTACTTGTATGGTCCTCTCGCACCAGAACAACCATATACTCATCCGGTAAACGCCTATTTTCCAGACCAGTAATATAATATACTCCGAGTGATACCTAGTAAATTATCAAAAGTACTGAACAGTAGTGTCAGATAATTTCTAGTAAAAAGTGTTTCGATGAAGCTTTTTCTTGAAAGTGAGCCATTTATCTATGCTGTCCGAGAATGTTGTAGGATGTATGTTTGAATTTGCACTTTTGTTAGTGTAAAAATAACTTCAGAAATTTGCTTAGCTAGCAGGCTGTAATTCAAGTATCTTTTCTAGTGATATCATCAGTAACTTAAGAGTCTTGATTGAAAATTGAGCAGTTTGTTCCTGGCACTTAGTTGTTCTTTGTTCCGTAGGATCGCTGGCCACCCGCTCGCTCAGAACGAGAGATGTCTCCACATGTTCCTCCAGGAGCCAGTCATTGATAAGAATTACGTCCCGGGCAAGATCAGGAACACATAATGAAATAGCTCGCCCCGCTCTTGGTTTGCTGCTGACATATCTTTTCAAAATATGTTGGTTTTGTTTCACATTCAGCAAGCTAAGACATACAATATTCTCTGTCAACAATCGTGAATGATTATAAGTTCTTTCCTTTGTTCGTGTGAACAATAATAAAGTATAAAATATATTTTTATTATGTTAATATTGTGATTTATATCAGTGTTATGCAAAGTGTCATTGTTAAACATAATATATTAAGTTATTATATGCAAAAGCAGAAGTTTGTATGTAGCATTATGTATTAAATTATATTTTGTGTGTTTACATAGCAATATTCCATAATTAGGTATATTATTTTTATAACCGTTTCGCATGTTTGTTTTCATCTTGTTTGTTTTATTATGAATGTGTAACATGCTCTAAACCCATAGGTACAATGCATTGTAACATTTTCCATCATTTTAATGAATTGGAAGAGGCAAAAACAGAAATGTTTATAAACATTTGATTTATGACTTGTAATTAAATTAATATATATATACAGTAATTCTATAATAAACTTTCCATACAGTATACTCAATTGTTTTGGTCTATTTCTAAACCTTATAACTGGCTGGGTAGCTGAGTGGTTATAGTGCTCGCCTAGTAATCAAAAGGTAGCCAGTTCGATTCTGAAAAAAGTCAGTAGCTTTTTGATTGTTCGAAACTGGACCCAGCTGTTCCTGATCATTGGGCTTTAAATAAATGATCCTGACTAATGAAACCGCTGATCTTAGTCAGTAACAAAGCTACACAGGTCATCACACACCATTCTACACTCATCCTTCACTCATATTTGGGTTAAAATACGCACCTAGGTGGCGTCCCCATCTCAATGATTGATAATTGATAATAATTTATAATAGCACTATAGGCTATTTTAAAACTACAGGGTTATTACATTTTAATTATTTACACACATCAATCAAATCATCTAAAAAAACAGTGGGCTGGATATTAATCATATAAAAAATAATAAATTTATTAGTTTATTACTAGAAGTTAGGCTTGAGATAATTTTTACTAATCTCCATAATTTAATGGAAATTGTGCATCAGTTTGTTTTAAACAAAATCAAAATAAAGAGACAGGCCAAAGTAATTTGTTGTATTTTTCATCCAAAAGTATTATAAATTAGGTGATTAAACTCAATTGCAGAACATTTAAGGATTTTACACATCTTTCAGCATAAGACAAATCAACCATATTAGGATAAGAATTTGAGTTTGGCAGAATCGTGGTTGGAATTCCGACATCGGCCACACAAGATTAACTCAGGCTATTAACCAAAGTAGGTTTTAATAGGTTGGGTTGTTTTTAACTCGCTGATTAAACTGGAAGTGGTCAGAAGGTGCAATTAATTGATCTAATAAGAGGAACCAATTTGATTCAGTGGCTAAAATAAACTGTTTTTATACTACAACAGCAGCTTTTTAAAATTCAGTACATGCGGTGTTGGGCTGAAGTAGTTCTATTTATACCCAGTGGGAAATAATCAGCTAAGGTCAAGGACACCTTTTTTGAAAACTTTTAAATATTGTAGTTTCATTGTTGCAGTCTTTTTTTGACAAATTGTATTTAGTTTACTTTAAATCTGACCAAGTATTAGTACTTTGGTCAACATCACTTATTTCAAACCTATATCATCAGGTCTTTATTAACTATCTACAACAAACTGATAAAATCCTTTTTACTGATTTATTTTTTGTATCCAAAATTTCAAAATATTGGTTCAGGGGAAGCAACAGTTTAAAATATTCCTTATTGCAATGGTTGTGTCTTGATATATTTTGTAAAACAATTGTGTCTGGACATAAAATCATCGTCTTGCTACTTCAATTAGTACTTACTTGATGGCGAGGATGAACTGCCTGGACTTTTCAAAAGAAGCTCGTGAAGCATTGCTAAAAAGTATTTTTCTCTTAAAAAGGTTGCTTTGCATGATGTGGTAAAACAATCATCAAACTAGAATGATCTACGGACTTCATTCAAACTTTTTTCTCTTAGGATGAACAAAGGTTAATAAATAAATTAAAACAAAATACAATATGCAGGTAAAGCATTTAATTTCATTCAGTATGAGAAGGTATATATTTTACTTTCTGCATTGGCGGTCCCAGGATTTCATTTTGGGGGGATGGCCTGGAGGGTATGGAATATCCCCCAGAAAAAAGGGGGGTCCGGGGCTCCTAACCAAATACAACTTTTTATGCCCTACTTAAAATGGCCCATAAAACTATTTAATGACCACTAGTGTACCTGTTGCTCGAATTCGAGCAATTGCTAAGTAGGCTATTACAGGCGTTATTTTAAAACGAATAACAGTCATAACTTCTGATGAATTTAATAGATTCAACTTAAAGATTATGGAAATACTCAAGATGTACATAACAGATCGATATATTCAACATTTCTTGTAAATAGTGTTTTTTTTTTACAATTAGCCTTACTCATAGACGCATTAGGTTATGTCCATAATAACGATTGTAAATTCTAAAAAAAAAAACATTATTTATAATTCTTCTATGACTTTCCTATGTTTCCATAATTTGCAAATCGGTTCTTTCAATGATTACTAAGAAATGCAGTACAGTATGTTAATTCAGTTTTCTTTTTATTATATTAAATCGAGGCTCTCCAGCTTTTTTCTATTGTAATATTTACGCCAACCCAAATTCAAATACCGGTAGTAAATATTTCATTTCAACCAAGTCAGTAAATGTTTGCAGCAAACTCCTCGTTCCCACTACCAGGGCCGTCGCGTGGTTTTTTGGCGCCCGGGGCGGGATGTTGCCAGGCGCCCCCCCCCCCCCAACACAGAATGAGTGATGATGTCGCTATCTTTGTTTTAATCCCCAAAAACAGACACCTAAAGGGATTGAATCACCTTACAAAAATACTAGAGTCAGGAATTTGGAATTGATTAATAGGGATAAATTACTTAAATTTTGTATGAAAATCTTTTTTAATTGATGATAACCAAATCCCATTTAATTTAAGAAAATGTTAAAATGTATTAAAAGCACTATACTGTATATGTTATTAATTAATAGAGAGCAAATTGAAATTAATGCAATGTATGCAAAACCTCAAACCAAACCTACTCTGAATAGAATTTTTATACAGAATAAAAGAAAACCATGTTATCATATTTAGATGTGAGATCCTAAACATTAAGTGTAAATAACTCTTAATCACTCATCAAACTAAGCTGGCAGCTCAGCTGAGACTGCCGTAGGAGAAAGGAGTGATTGGGGTAGGGGTGGTTTCCAAGGTCGACCGTCGACCGGTCGGGCGAAATAAAAATAGAATACGGCAGCTACGTGTACAGAGCAACACCGCGAACCGCGACATTGCAATATTAGATAATTAAGACATTGCAATACATTAAGATAATTAAGTTGGGACAGAGCCTTCAACTTCACAGCGGAGTTGATTGTTTAGGCTATTATTACTAAATTTAATTCAATACTATATTGATATTTAATTTGGAAAACATTGCAAATTATAAAGTGATTGGTATCAAATAATGTATTTGTTCAATAGAACTAGTATTCGTGGTTATACATAACTTTCCAAAATACGTTATGTGCATCTAACTTTTTTAAATTTTGTTGCATTACTTTTGCCGCGGCGCCCCCCTGACCGCGGATACCAGGGCGGTCGCCCTGGTCGCCCCACCCACGCGACGGCCCTGCCCACTACCACCCCTGGCTTAGGTCTGGGACTTATTTGCCAGGCCAATTCCCCGTGAAAATCTTCTTTCTTTTTAGGCTACAGCCACTTTCAATCCTCGTTCAGACACATTATGTGTCCAAAAGCCTAACGACACGACTCCCTTCCCCATGCCACCCTGAGGAATAGGGATCATTGAAATTCGCTCTAACCATTCCTCTCCCCTTCATGGGCAAGTTTTCATTCCTTTTCTTTCTTAGTTTTTGTTTGTTTCTTTTTTTAAATTTAAAAGGCTGTACGTATCCCTGGTTTTTCCTAATTCCCTAGCTACTTTTCTAAACATCTCAATTGTTTCCTTGTCACTCGTCATGTTTTATTTTCTCATCTCTAGACCTCTCTTATCCAAGACTTATTCCTGTTCTCTCCTATTTGTCTCCTGAAGTGAACAATTTATAAATTACGTGACTCGTGGTTTTTATTTCTCCACATCTACATACTTCCTCTTCCACCAGGTGAAATCTCCACAAATTCACCTTGAAATTTTCCATGTCCTGTGACAAACAGCGTTTCATAATGGCCCATCTCCGAATCTTTGTTTCAGTCTCCTTCTGATGTTAGGTATATATCAGAACGTTTACCTTTAAAGCTTTAACATGAAACACTCTGCTCCCAACGCATTTGCCATTCATCTAATATCTCCTCTCTTCTGTTTCTGATGTAGTCCTACCTGCCTCCTTGTCTTCCATAATCAACAGCTTATTCAGCGATTATCCAACAGTCCTAAATTGAATGTGAAATCTTCAGGTGGCTGTTGGAGAGCACACTTAAACCCAACACGGAATGGTGCTTGCTGTATTCGGCTATCAACGACAATAGTATTATTTGTAGTTTGCATTTCGTTCGCGTCTACCAGTTAAAAGTTTGTCGGCCTCCTCCTATTGGACGTCTTATAGTCTCCATTATGTCGAACGTTTTTTGGTTATGTTTTGATTTTGTGCAAATAAAAACTAGTTTAAAACAGTGAAACATCAATCTTTTCAAATAATCTAATAAATCTTTATAGCACATGTCTCCAATTTTAGTATAACCAGCTGTTTCAAATATTAGTGACAATTTCAAAGGATTCATCTGTTCAAATGTATACAAACATTTTCTCCCTAAGAATAACATGGGAACTTTGAAGGCCACTGGGGCAGAGCCCTAATGGCATTCCAAAGTGTTTTTGTTTTATGGCAAAACTACATGCTAAGACCTTTCTAACGAAACCTTGGACATGGTGATCAGTAGCACCACCACTCCAAAACAATTATGACAAAAATATGCCTCGCGTATTAAATATATAGATTCCCGTACATTTCATGGCCAGTAAAAAATTAAGTACAATTCCTGGATTTCCTGGTTGGTAGACACCCTGCTCAACGGACAGTAGAACCCTCATATCCGACCTCGGAATAACCGACTCCTTGGGATATCCAACCTAATGTACGACCCCGTCTAGTTGTTTCCTGTCTGGGGCAATATCACTGAGCGTAATTGGTTGTCTGAAAGGCCGATCACAAATGTTGCTGTAATCGCGGCAGACAATCCCCACTGTTACCGATAACAGGTGTTGCCGCCGTTGCAAGAGATGGCATAAAGGCACGGTGACTGGATGTTATGCTCCTCCCCATATCTGACCTTTTTGCCGTTCCAACCATGGCCTGGTCTCTTCATGGTCGGATATGAGGGGTTCTTCTGTAATTAAATACTCAATATAATGAATCCTTGGTTTGGTCCCATGGAATTTGCTATAATAAAATCAATTCAACAAAATACACAATTTACATTGTATTGAGTTCTTCACACACGGAATAGAAATAAAAAATCCAAAATATAAATAAATATATTTATTTTATCTTGGTCATTGGTTTACATAAAATGTAATGTATTGATCTCAAACCTTATATGAAAGAAAAAAAATGCTAACTACATCTAATAAATATAACATATAAAGCTGAAAATGACAGTACACTTTTGTTCGTATCCAAATTTAACATTCTAAACACAGAATTAAAAATACTAGTGTTTCTGACAAGCACTCTACTATGTCCCAAATTAACAAAACAATTGATTTTAAAAATAACAGGAGACTTTCTCTTAATCTGTACTCCTCGGGGCCAAGGCCTAACCGAATAATGGGTTTTCCAGTTAATAATATTTTATTTAAATTTTGGGAGAGCATTGTATTTAGACATGTGATCACTGGTCTCAAATCATTCCCACGAGAAAAGTTGTTTCAGTACCGCCCACTTTCTTTTGATCCAGTCCGGCTAAACCTGATAAGCATTGTCCGGATAAGAGAGAGTCTACTAGCATTAATTTTTATTACCTGTAGAAATATGACGATTTAAAATAACTCAAATGCTAGCCTAAATAATACTGATATTGTTAAACCTATCTTAACACTATTTCTGTAGGTAGGTCTACATTTTGTGATGCGTTAGGTATATAATAATACGTTTATAAATAAATATATCTCTCAAAATACTTTCTATAAAAATATAAATGTTATACATCCAAATAGCTATCACTTATTAATTCAGTCAATACGTTTACAAAGGTACAACAATATTCTGTAATCACATCAATTTATACCTAATTGATATAAACTTGATTCAACTACCAATCCTTTGTGGGAAAAGTAAATATAGTCTAAAACATTGTTTGGTGGACTTTTTGATAATTTTGGTCTTGGTTTGCTTTGAGCCTTACATTGCTATCAAAATCTACTCATGTGATATTAAAAGTACTTTTTGGTAATATCCGTTGCATAAAATCGTGATTTTGGCACTTGGAAAAAAATTATATATTTGTAACACTTCGTCCAAAGTAGTAGCAACGGGTTCAGGGTTCAAGCTGGAGTTGCATTTAATGCATTCACAGTGTGAAATTGCGACAATTATTCGGCAGGTTGTCTGCACAATAAAAGTTCACGATATTGCCGTGGTTGCGGTATACAATTACTGCTTGAAATAAAACTATTCTTCCCTACTAATCCGGTGCACACCGGAACTTATGTTTCTTGCAAATAGTTTTTGTGATAGTGGTCTGACCCAGTCATAACCTCAAACCACTCTCACACAAGATGCACGGACGGCTTGGGACAGCTCTGCACACTGTTGATAGACTCAAAGTAAGCTCTCCACAGCTTCGGGTCACTTACACACACAGTGCCACCGCCTCTTAGAGCCTGCGTCATCTGCAATGTAACAATTGATAGATACAACTCACATAGACACTGTTGAAATACCTATACAGCTCCAGTATGTAAAAAGTGAAAAATAATAAATATCTAAAAAATATGACAAAGTGCACTGGAAAAAATTACTGATTATGTCTAATACACCAACTTTTTAACCAAGCCAAAATTATAGGGCGTCTTACTGTAAGTTAAAACATCTTTTTATATCACATTAACTATTTCAGTACCGTAACTAAAACAAAGATTGAAAAAATAATTTAGACAATAACAATAGGAAACTCTAGGAGTGGCTTAATCAACTACATTATTTTTAAATAATAAATAGGCTACAGCTGGTTCATATAGATGGAATGTCTACTTCAATATCTAAAATTCAATGCCACGACTCGTTTGTCCTGCATAATGGAAACCTTTATGAAAGAATAGGGTGGAAGAAGTGAGTGAAAAATTACTGTATACATTTTAGTAGTACTTGACATACCAATATTGTTTTTGTTTTCTGTGAATCAAAGGATACTGGACTTTGAACTGTTGAGTACCGGTACACCTTCAGAACTATTGGCTGGGAGACACGACTTTTTGAACATTTTGGGTGTGGGAAACGGGCACCGGTGAGGTTCAACTAGTGCAGTGGAGATATCACGCTGAGAAATGTTGTAACGTACTATATGTCATAATAAAATAATATAGGGGGTTATAGACTTTGAAAGCATTTTTATGATACCAAGTCACTTACCGCCCTGTTGATGTCTCCAATGCAAATCCAGGGGTTGTCCTTCGACTCAGATACGGCCCACTTGGAGTGGTCCTTGGTTGAGTGGAATGATTCTCCTACAACATTGATGTTGACACCTTCCACGTTCTCCACACTAAATAGCAAAACGAAGATGAAGATAGCTTACATATAATTTATCCTAATCAAAGTTAATTGTTTTTCAGGGTGAATTAGAATACAAGATCTCTGGAGCGCAGCCAATAGAGTTTACCTGTAAGGGTGATCACATGAGGAGTTCAGACGTCCTACTCCGTTGGGCCAAGTCTCTACGAGGAGATTAGCCTGCAGAGCTGCAGCGACCCAGTCAGCATACAGGTCTACCAATACAGCAAAATAAGGATTAAAACCATTACCAATGACGGGGACGCAATCTGCAATCTCCCAAAGCTCCCTAGTCAGTGGTCAGTGGGACTTTTCCTCCTCTACATCAATCATTGTTGGGAAATGTAAATTCTAAAACTACCTCAGTTTGTGGAAGAGTACTTAATTTTTTAATACGTATCGTACATAACCAAAGGCAATTTTAGATAAGTCAGTTTTGTACACACAGCAATTTGCTCTCACTATATTAAGTCTACAAATACAGACAAAACCAACTATTGACTTTTTAACAATTCATTAGCTTTTAGTTTACAACAGTACTCAGAAAGTTAGTTTATGTCGAGCAGAAAAGGAGTCGTTATGTTGCAAAACCTCAGCTGTCAAGCTGTTGTTTCAAATGTAAGATCAGGTGGAGGGGATGGAATAACTTCACCATCAAAACCACCTGAATTTTGTGAACAGTAAGTGAGTAATTTATCTCACCCTTGTCGAATTTTGGCGTTTTGGCAAAAGTATGGAAGACAGTTCCCTGAGAAGAAGTGATGGTGTCGCTGTGATAGTACGGTGGAGAAGTTATGTCTGCGCCAAGTGCTGCCTTGGTCAGTTGAGGATATTGCGGATCCAGCATAACTGGGGTGGAATTGGCGAAGATTTTTGGGTCATTAAACATAAGCTGTAGCCCTAAAACAAGACAAATAATAGGAAAATGTAAACTACTATTTGGGTTACAAATCTTATTTCGGATCAATGGCAAAAGAAAATAATTAAACGTTGTTGGATACTACACAGAGAGGTTAGGCACAGGAGAAACATGCTTGGGACTCCCATATGCTTTCAACACTAATATTTTGTGCCGGAAATATACTTGTGCAAGGAGGAGCCCGAGCGACGAGCACTGGGCGGAAATTCCTATCGCACAGGGCACAGTGTCTTCCTCAACCGTGAGCGTTGAAGTAAAAGAAATAAATAAATTAAAAAAAATGTCTATTTAACAATTGTTTTTCAGTACAACTGCTTTTCAGAACGTCTTTCGTCGATAACAATAATTAAACTAACAAATAAATGAAAAGAACAATAACAAAACAGAAACAAGACAATATAAATAACAATAATCCACCATCAGTGTACAATTCATTTATCTTAACTCTAAAGATAACAAGGCATATTTTTTGAGGCTAGAGGTGAGGTTGTTGTACAGCTTTGGGCCGAAGTACGAGAAGCTTCTCCTTCCAAACTCAAGCCTCACTCTTGGAAAGTGAAGCTGGAGACTTCCATGGCGGGTACTGCGCTGAGAGACCTCCTGAAAGAGAGCCTCTCAAGAAGGTACTGTGGCTCCTGTAGGACAAGAGCCTTGTGCAGCATGCAGTACGTCATGAAACTGCTAAGGGCCCTTTCACACGAGGCCACTGGTGGCCGCCACTGGTTGCCCGCCACAGCTTTAACATTGTTTTAAATGGGACCTTTCACACGCAGCCACTGTAGTTGCCCGCCACTACACAGTGGCCGAGCAGTGTTTCCTCGCGCAACTGCTAGTCGGCAACCGCCGGCAACTGCAGTGGCGGCAACTCGTCGCGGGGCATTGAATTAAATGGGAGCTTTCACACGTAGCAACCAGTGGCCGCCACCGTGGATGAGCGCGCAGCTACTATTTTGAATCAGTTCACGTGCAGACTGCAAAGACAAACACACTATGGTAGTTGTTGAGTGTTTTCGTGTTGAATTGTTTGTTTGTGAAAATGAGTGATCAGAAGAAAAATAAAGAGGACGTTGCTGAAAAAGAAAAAGACAAAGGAAAACAACAGAATAAGAGAATAAACAAAATAATAGAAAACAAAGTTAATACTGAAGATCTAATTTGCGAAATTGAAAAGTAACCGGCAATTTGGTATAGCACACCTGTGTCTTTGCCTTATTTTCTTTATTATCAACGCGAGAATAAGGAGATGTTCATTGTTCGACAGCATTTTCACAACTACCATTGTACAGTGGCTGTATAGGTCGGCCGCTTAGAAAGTGACCTCCTCCAGCATTGGTTTAGCATTAGCGCGCAGGTCATTTTGTAAGCGGCCGAACTATAGTAAAGTGGCTTGTAAGTTGCCTGTATCATCCACTGCAGTTTCCCGGCCGGTAACTGGTGGCGAACACCGGTGGCCGCCACCAGTGGCCTCGTGTGAAAGGGCCCTAACAGTGTCTTCTGTTGACATCCCCGCTACAGGCCTGAATGGAGTGACGTGTTCAATTTTTTTGAGGCAAAAAATGAATCGAATAGCAGAATTTTTCAGTTTTTGCATTTGATTCATGTCTTTGACAGAGATGCTGTTTCCATAAGCAGGGAGACAATATGTAAACACCAACAGGACCCAGTGACTGCATGAAACGCAGCTACGCAGATTCTGGCAGCAGACTTCTGAACCTGTACAGCCCTTTCAGCCTTCCTAACGCGCGCCAAGAAGCATGTGTGACACGGTCAGAGAAGGTGAGGCTGCTATCGAACACAACGCCATGATGGAGTACATGATGGATCATGAGGGGGGTGGCGGTGTTGGACTATGCCCTAGACATCAGCACTAGTGCTAACCACTTAAATGTACCATTGAGTGTTTCCTCTGTATATCCTCTGTGGCCACTGTTACTTTACTCAGGATTAGTGCATCCCAATTAATAATCGTCATTTATTCAACCACTACATAGCATTGGCCAGGTAGTTTAAACACTAAAAAAAATTAATAATACAGAAAAAAAACATGTACTTACTTGGAAAAAAATAACGGAAGAGGATTCAAAAGAAAAGCAAAGAATTGTTTTTGAATTGACACAGTTAGATAGTTAGAGGAGATGAACTAGCATTGAATGTGAATAGAAAATAGTTATTTTAAAAGATCAACTTAAAGTCCCAACAACGTTTTTGATTGTTTTCACTTACCTACAGTCTCAAGCTGTTGGGGTTTCAGCGTGATGCACAGGAAGCTTTGTCCGTTCCGCAGCCCTGTGTGCGGGTAGCTGTATGCCGCAGTGTCAGGTGGAGGGGGGTAGTGAGGCACACTGTGAACCAACCAGAACCCTCCTGACTTGCCAGCAACAACCACCCCTTTAGTGTGACCACCGGTCAAAGTAGTTTCACCATTGGGAGGCTGGTCATTGTAGAGTACAAATAAAGTGTCCTAAAATTTACACCCTTGGGGTTTGAGAATGTTTCCATAACAGGAAGGGAAAATGAGGGATATTTGTAAAAAATAAGAAAAATAGAGTTGTTTATCCTAAAAGAAAAACCAAAATTTTTAAATATATAAGATTAATGTTCCCAGTTTTTTTTACAGAACCGTAATTTGAACCTTAGGTGTGCCTAGTTTTGATACACAGACTTTTCACTTAAGCAATAGACAAATTATTACAGCAGACCGTTATCCAAAGCCCGATCATCTGAAACTGAATCTGAATCTAAACTGACTTGGCGCTAAGTTCAACCAAAGACCGCTGAACTCAGGACGTTCCAAGATTGTTATGTTGGAGGTAATCAAAACTCGGGAAAGGCAAGTTAACATGTAAATGTTGTTAATTAAAATGTTATAAATATTTTCCTCCTAATGACCAACTATACGGAATAGTTAATTGAAGACTCTTAGTACCAATTGTTCTAAATAAATGACTCTCTAAAGTGTGCAAAGCTTTAACCTCAAGTTTTTTTAGTTGAATGATGCAGTACTAGAAACCTTGTCAAAAAGGTTAAATGTTGAACTGAAAAATTAGGAGAGGCTAACTGTTTGCTAATAAAATGTTAAGAGAATGTTTGTTTATATAGTTTTAGAGCTATAAATTTTCAAAGTTAAAGCCATATTTCCAATAGACTACACCAATTAACTTGATCAAATTACTGGTACTAGGGAAGCCTAGTCACAGGATTTTTTAATAAGCTATTAGAGGACTCATGCTGCTCCGCAGCGTTAAAATAAATATAATATAGTATAATAAAATAAATATAATGAAATCAGGTATTTCACTGAAGGAATTATGTTTTTGGTCAAATAATACAGTAGGTTAATATATGTTGATGCTTGATGTGAAATCTTTACGTTCATGACTTCAATTTAAGACCTAAATCATGAAAATCGGTTGGGTAGAAGAGCCAAACGAACTAGGAAAAGAAAAACCAAATTTTTTAATATATAAGATTTTACTGAACACAGGGATTAACTTGCCTGTGTAAAGGGTCATTGCTCATTCAAGACACTGTAATATGTAATACTAGCAGAGTACCCGTCCTTCGTACGGGGTTGGAATATAAGTATAAAATGCTTATTGCAGTTATACTCAAGCTTTGTGTTTGCAATAAGGGAGGACACAGTTTGTTAAAATTTGCTTTTTTTAAATTTACAGTATTTTATAGTATTACACATCTACCATAGCCATAATTTTCTACCACTTCACCTAAACAATAGAGAAAAATAAATTATCAACAATTCGCAAAATATCACAAATTATTCATGAAATGAAAAACATAAACATAACTGTAAACAATCCTACTTTGACAGTTCTCATTGCGAATCACAGTTTTTTGTTGCTGCTTAGTTCAAATTAGCTGTTTTCATAAATGCAAAAAATATAGTGCTGCACCCTGTTGGTAAATCTTATAACTTTTTAATGCTTTTCCATATCATAGAACCAACTTTTTTAGTTGAAACAGCTGACTAAATTCTTTAATTCCCTTTAAATATGAATACTCATAAGGTTAACATGGGGAATTACAGAGCCACTGGGGCGGAGCCCGAAAGGATTTTTGAGATAAGAATATGCCTATATGTTAATCGGGAATGTAAGCTATCATCATGCCAAATTTCAGCCCAATCCGTCCAGTGGTTTAGGCGTGATTGAACTTCAAACAAACAAACAAACAAACAAACAAACAAACAAACACACAAACTTTCACATTTATAATATTAGTAAGATAAGATATGATGACTGCAGTCACAACAAGATTGCCTTTGCAACTTATTCTGTACAGGTACTTCATTACCACATAGTCTCGCAGTTTATAGTTATGGGTAGATACAGTTCTTAAGAAGAAAAAAATAAAGAAATTTGTACAAGAAATGTTTATCAAAATTAACTAGCTCATCATGAAAAAAACGTTTGTTGTACCTTTGAAACATTGCTAGACGAGGCATCATAGAAAAACGATAATGTCAATCCTGGTACTGATGTTGAGTCGTTTATTGACTTCTGAGACAGAATCCATCCTGTGTCCTTGGTAGATGAGGAGTAGGCGTAACCGGTTCCATCTCTAATAAAAGGATTCTTGTTATCTTTCAGCTCAGGTATTTTATAGATTACAAACCTGAAATACAGGAGAGAGTTAGTAATTTGAAATAGCTGACAAATGGTCTTAGCACATCCGCTGGTTGTATGTTGGTGGAACAGGAGGTAGGAACAGCTAATGTGTGAGTTAAGGAATATTTCTGACAGGAAATGTCAGGGTTTCAACATTTCATAGTGACTGTATAAAGCATAATACAACATAGTGTTATCCTGATTTGAATAGACCTCTAGGCTTTGTTGGCAAAAATTGAGGTAGAGATAAATATTAGTGAAATTATGTCCGCTAATGCAACAAACTAAATTTGCCGATATCCACTTACCAGTCAACTGGATTGTTATTTTCATCAACACATGAGTATGCGCAGATTCCCGAAGATAGGAAGGCCATGGCAGAAATAAGTACAAGTAGAAACATGTCTTTCAAACAAGTATAGGTACTTAAACATCTGAAACTCAATAAACACTAATTATTAACGTCAGTTTTTGTGGAGTGTATAGAAGAAAACATTATAAAAGAGGAAATGAATAACACAACTAGGGCCTAACTCAAACAAGAAAAGAGTTCCAGGCAGTATTTCCATTAACATTTGTGGTTGATTTTTATAAAATAGTTTCGAAACCTACTTTTTAAATTGTCCAAGTTTTCAAAACAATCGGTGAATTAATTTAAAATCAAACGGTTAAACCTCCATATGGGACATCCTGTAAATTCATATAAAAACTCCACTTAATACTAAGCACTTAATTTATGCTTAGAGCCTTATTATGCGCGGCCACTCCAGTCGCGCTCGACCGCGACTGGCAGTCGCTTCAGGTAGCCACAGGTGTGGCTAGGGGTAGCGACAGGTGTGGCGAGGTGACGCGTCTAACCGAATTTTATACAGACTTGCATGTACTTTCTCTGAGTGAATAAGTAAAGAAGCTGATCTGTTTATTTTAATTTTACTTAAGCGTCGTAAACGTAGACGAAACAAAAGTATTGGGAGGCAATCCGTTACTACAACTAAGAACTTCAGGAGAATTTTTCAGTTTTTATATCATGATCTCAGAGAGGATGACAAGATGTATTTTTGTTGTTTGATAACCTTGTAAAAAGAATGACTTATCTGTATCGCACAAGAAAATTGATAATTTTTTTCAGCTAAGGAGAGGCTAGCACTTACCTTAAATTACATATTATAATGTTTTTGAGTTGATATAATCATAGTATTTGTACAAAATTAGCAGCAAAATTTGGCTTTGCGTTGCCCGGGTCAACATAAAATTCACAATAATGTTGATAATTGAGTAATACAGCCTGTATCTTGAACTTAACTTATTCAAATGGTCAACATCTCAAATGAAAGCCTTTGTTTTGAGGGGTAGCCTGTTTTAAGACCAAGACATGTAGAATAACTTAAATAAAAATGGAGTTACGATCTATCATTGATTGTGGATAGATGTTAAAATAATAATAATTGTTGTTGATTCGTGATTCAGTGTAGCGTGTGCTTCACGTACGTCCGATCTTACAGCTCAAAATTAAAGCTGGCATTTTACTGAAGGTTCTTAGACCAAAACTGTATAGGATAATGTAATCAGAACTGGCAAATGAAACAAATCTGATTTATTTTTTTGGTCAAGTAATGAAGTAATACAGTAGATACATGAATGATGATGTTTGGTAGCAAATATGTTCGTGAATACATTTATTTTAAGACCAAAATTATGAAAATTGGTCAGGTAGAAGAGCCGAACCAACCCGGAAAAGAAAACCCAATATTTAATAATATATAGATAAGATTAATATAATAAAATGTTGAAACAAAAATCAGGACTGAGGTGAGGGCAGAGAGTAGGGTCCGCTGTGGCCCGCGACTGTGGCTGTGCGTAATAAACAGCATATGATAACATGGCCCGCTGGTGACGCGGCAGTCGCGTGGGCTCGCGACTAGTAGCGAGGGTGCGCGACTGGAGTGGTTAGTCGCGGCGACTGTCGCGTGCCTCGCCACCGCAGTCGCGTCGCTTAATAAGCTCCATATGATAACATGGCCCGCTAAAAGTGGCCTTTGAGCAGTCGCGGTCGCGCGCCACTCGAGTGGCCGCGCATAATAAGGCTCTCAGTATAAGCATAAAATATTACTGATTAAGTTTACAGCTGATTAAATATTAGGCTACTGGTTACTGATGCAGGAGAATGCCCATTCATTAGGCACTGCTTCATTCAGTAGCACACTAGGCTACTGCATGGCCTGCAATTCACCAGACAACAGGACTCCAGCACATATTCTGCCCACCATACTTTGACAACTTGGCTATGAGTACCTCAGGAAACACCACGTCATGAGCCTTGCTGAGATCCTAGAGTCTCAGGATGGTTGACTCGTTTTTATAGAGGTGTATAACGTCAACAACACATGCACAGGTTATATAGATCTTCCACCTCCATCTCTATCTAAACCGTGCCGAAGAGAGGGATGGTTGGTTGTTAACACGAATATTTGAAAAAAAAACCGGTATGGATCATAAAAACAAACAAATGGCGTTTTTGGCCTGAAAATAAACATTAAGTTATTTACTTACCATTGCTTGAATGGAAATGCCAAAACATATGTTAATGCTATTAGGCCCTACAGTATTAACTTATATAGGATTCAGGCCAACATCGTCATTTGTTTATGTTAATACTTTTTTTAATACTTTTATTTGAAATGGCAACCATACAAATGTAGGTATTTTAAGCCAAGTATGAATGGAGATGAGTGTAGGAGTAGCGCGATCTTGTAGTCTTGATAGTGACTAAGGCCGACTTGTTCCTTAGACACAGCTGTCAATTAATAAAAAAAATAGGTATTTACCTTCGTCTACAGCTCAATCTGTTGTATCTTGAGTTACGGCCGTTTCGGCATTATAATGCCATCGTCAGACGTTGAACATTCAGCTGAAGTAGCGTCGTCATAGTTGAAACACATAACACGAACACGAATAACATTTTACATTTACTAACAAAAACACAACGAACCGATCGTTGTGTTTTTGTTAGTAATTGTAAAATGTTATTCGTGTTCAAGTTATGTGTTTCAACTATGACGACACTGCTTCAGCTGAATGTTCAACGTCAACGTCTGACGATGGCATTATAATGCCGAAATGAGCTGTAGAGGAAGGTAAATACCTATTTTTAATTAATATCACAGCTCAGGGGCTAAAAATGGATTTTAATTGTTAATGAATAGCCTAGACAGCTAATGGCAACTAAGAGACCTACAGTTTATAAGTTAGTGGAATCCGAACCACTTTTTTGCCATGGTATATACGAATTGGTCTAATTATCAGGATAGTGCTGCGGATAGTCGTATTACTCACTCGTGCGGACGTTAATCCACACCAGGGAGTATCGCATCCACAGTGCATGCCTATAAATATCCACAATTCGTGACCTCCTAGTAGCTGGATTACAGGACGACGCCACCCGTCCCAGTCCATAATGATCCATACCACGTTTTATGCTGGTTTATTGGCAGTTTCACATTGATGTTTTATTCTAGTATTTGTAGTTGTTATACTCTAGGTAAACCATACATTTCTCTTCGTAGCTGTCTCCAGCACCTTAGAAAGCACAAGGAGTATGGAGATGGAGCCACAGTTTGACAGAAGTGATGGTATGTGACATGTGCTACGTAAACAATAACCATTGTTTTTGCTATATAGCCCTATAATCATAAAACTAGAAGCTATAATAAATCAATAGTACCCTCTTCCTGGTTAAACCCATTCATGTCTATTGTTAAAACCTTAAGCATAACTAGGCCTACATGATCTTAAATTTTAAATTAAATATGTATCAACATAACTGGGTAGGGTAAGTTAATTATTTAAAACATACCAATAAACCTAAAGATAACAGCGGATAGACCCAATAACTGAATTTACTGTAATCCTGGGCTGGCTTGAGAGTTGTTATTGTTTTGTTTATGATTATGTTGTGTTGAGAGTTTGACACTAGAAGTAGGGACGGACTTTGTTTTTGTCGTCGACGTCGAACACTTGACAGTTGAGTTGACACAACCATTCATAACACAAATACCACTGAGCTATAATTCTAACTGGAGGTAGCACTGAATGTCAAAGATGCGTGTCGCCAGCCGCCATGTTTGCGTGAGGTGGGTGTCCATAAGAAGCCATATTATTGCTATAACTATTATTATACTTGGCTTAAAATACCTACTTTGTATGGTCACCATTTCAAAGAAAATTATTAAAGTATTAAAAGTATTCAAGTATGACAAAAATACTCACTGCTATACCAACCTAGTTATAAGAAGCCATGTTATTGCTATGGTAAGAAAACTTACTGCTATACCAACCTAACAAAATCAGCGACTCGCTTTTGACAGACTTCTGCCATGGCAGTGCTACCTCCAGTTATAATTTTAGCTCAGTGACAAATACGCATTACGCAACGCATGAGAGTCAAATACACTACACGGGAGACTTCGACGGATGATTTCGACAAATATGCGCAATGGTTATCACTAACGATGCAAACATAACAAAATTTACAGAGATAATACCATACTGCAATGCCAAATGTCGAAATAAACCTAACTTATTATGCCGTTGATTGGTTTGAATACACCAAGGGTTAAAAAGTTTTCAATTTCAAACAATCCTAGTCAGAAATCAGAAATCTTTATTCGCCATTGATCATATTACATGAAATAGGCTTCGTCATACAATATAGGCTAAATCTATCATAATACTAAGGAAAATAAAATCTACACATATAACAATCATAAACCTATATAGGCCCAAATACTACTGACAATAACAACATTTCTTGGCCAATTCTATCTACAAGTGTTAATCTAGGATCACAGGACAGTCTAAAAACTCAGTTAAACAATAAAATGGATTTTTTAATAGCCAATCGTACATTTTCTTCTTGAAAACATTGACTGGTGCAGTTCTAGCATATGAAGGAAGTTTATTGAAAAATCTAATGCAGTTAATTTTGTGAGATGACCCAGTTTTGGCTAATCTGTGCATTGGGATATCAAGTCTCACCTTCCCTCTTGTGTCGTGGTTGTGTATGCTCTCTCTTGTGACAAATTCTTGTAAGTTCATTTTGATGTGCATTAATGAGCAGAAAATATACAAATTTACAACAGTGAGAATTTTAAGTTTAATAAATAATGGACGACAGTGTTCCACAAGGCTCGCCCTACACATATTGCGAATTACTTTCTTTTGAATCAATAAAATATCATTTGTTTGTGAGGAATGGCCCCATAAGAGGAGACCGTAGGTTATGTGTGATTCCAGAAGACCAAAATAAGCCATTCTAAGGTACTCGCCAGAAACAAAATCACTTAGTTTCCAGATAAGATAGCTAACCCTGGATATTTTTTTACATACATGTTCTATATGGGATCCCCAGTTTAATTTTGAATCAATATATATCCCCAAAAGTTTTACGGCTTTATTTTCTAAATCTCTGTTTAAACTTAAAGTAATAGTTTGAGTTTTTGTTTAATTACAAAACAGTTTATTGGCTGAGAACCAGGCAACTGCATTACTAAGGGAAGACTCAGCCAGGGTGTTTAAAATTTCAATTTTTCTATTTCTACAGAGAATTGTTGTGTCATCTGCATAGCAAATAACAGAGTTTGACACAACATTTGCTGGCAGGTCATTAATTGCAATTATAAAGAAAAATGGTCCTAGAACTGAGCCTTGCGGAACACCTATCCTTACATCTCTCAAAACTGAATTATTGTTTTTGACTGACACAAACTGCTTCCGATTGGTCAAGTAAGACTCAATTAATTTCAAAGGTTCACCACTAATTCCATAAAATTTTAGTTTCATTAATAAAATTTCAAATGGAATGCAGTCAAATGCTTTGCTTAGATCACAAAGAGAGAGCATGACAGAATTTTTCATTTCGAAGGCGTCTAAGGTTTATTCATTTACAATTTTCAGAACTGCAGTTGTTGTATTTTTGCCTTTCCTGAATCCAAATTGGCTACTTGTAATAAGATTATGACTTTCAAAATAATGATTTAGTTGATCATAAATTAAGGATTCTAATATTTTGGAAAAAATTGGGACAATTGATATTGGACGATAATTTTGTGCCAAATGTTTTTCACCCTTTTTGAAAACTGGAATTACTTTTGAAATTTGTAGTGATTCAGGAAAATAACCAGATTCTAAGCATTTATTGTATATGAGCGCAAGAGGTTTACATATAAGGTGAATGGTTTTCTTGACAATGTAGTTGGATAACCAATAACAGTCCATGCTTTTGGAGTTTGAAAATTTGAAAACAATGGCAACTATTTGTTCAGATGTTATTTTACTCCATTGAAAAGTAGATTGACACTTTGTTTGAGAATGCAGATATTCATCAGCTGAACGGCCCACAGGCTTAATTTTACTACCCAAATCTTTTACTGAGTCAATAAAAAAATCATTCAAGTCATTGGGATTCAGTGGAATGTCCTGTGTTTTTGTAGGAGCACTTTCAAGAGATATGATATCCCACGCTGCTTTACATTTATTAGGGGCTAATTCAATGTATTTTTCACAAGCACTTTTCTTTGCAATAGATAATTTCCTTCTATACAGCTTTTTGCATTGAAGGTAAGCAGTGTAACCATTGTTGGCAAGCTCAGACCCACACCTTGTCAAGTTTTTGTACACCGTATTCAATGTAAGCATCCTTTCTCTGATTTCATTTAACTCACAAGTGTACCAACTTATTTTGTTTTTGCCTTTGACATTCCTAGAACATTTTTTTACAAGCGGAGAACATTCATACCATAGACTAACATATTTAGTAAAAAATGACATAAAAATATCAAAAATATTAGAATCTTTGAGATAACTATCAGTAATAAAATTAAAGTCTAATTGCTCCAAATTATTTACAAACATCTCTACAAATTCTTCTTTATGCCGTCTAATGAATACATAATTTCTTTTATCTTTGGGCTTAGTGGCTGTAGGAACATGAAAGTACTTAAAAATTAATGGATCATGATCAGCAAAACAACCTGGTACAACTTCTGTAGAGTAATTATCACTTGAAAAATTAACAATTACATTATCAAGGCAAGCATTTAAGCGTGTAGGCAATTTATTAGAGCAGACCAAATTTAGTGACCTTAGAATATTTTTAAAAACAATAACCTCATGCAAATTCAAGCTGTTAAAATCAATATTAAAATCACCACAAATTGCAAGTTTTGACTTATATTTCTGCAGACTTATCACAACCGCTTCAAAGTTTTCAAAGAAGACATTTACATCACCATTAGGAGATCTATATAAACTAATAACTATTAAATCAACATTATCTAATCTTATGCAGCTAAATTCACAATGTAGTTCCAGACAAAATTTACTGAGATCAATTTTTAAGAAATTCAAACCATTACGTACAAAAATCCCTGCTCCTCCATTTTTTCTCTGCTTTCTACACATTAAATCAGCAGCAATATAACCTTTAGGAGTAAAAATATCAATTAAATTTTCAGTGAGCCAATGTTCAGAGACACAAATAACATCAATATCATGACTATTACTAAAATGCTCAAGCTCTAAAACCTTATTGCGAATACATTGAATATTGACCTGTAATATTTTAAAGGTGTGAACTTCATTGTCACTCTGTGTTGATTTGCTCAGACTTTTGTTAGCTACTTTACTATTGAAACAACTGTTTTTTTCCTTAAAAAATATCTAGATTCATTGGACTGCTCAGATTTACTACTACATGCCTTGATATTTTTTGTGACGTTATATTCATTCACAAACAGTTCCTTCTCACTCTGCATCGATCCCAAATTCTCCTGTGTGTTTACACTCGGTCAACAGTGTAGCAATACTCATAACACAACACAGCACTACAGCAGACGGAATTGTGCTGAGCTGAAACTGAAAATACAGTATTGGTATGACTGTGACAGTAGTGACAGTACTGTACCGAAATGTCAAATTGAAGGGATCTCTAACCTAACACCGTTCCGTCAAGTCAAACAAAGCTAACAGTGTAGTATACCTAACTTAGTTATAATGCTTGTTATTTTCTCATGAAACTTATAAAAGGGATTGAATTTGCCTAGTTCCATCATCCCATCTTGTTTTAAAGACTATCAGGGTTTACTTAGTACATTAACCACTATCATGGATAACCTGGATTATAAGAAAATGTGCAGATTGTGCCTAAGCAAAGACTGCACTTTAACAAAAATATTTTCTGAAAATGATTCAGCTCCTTTTACTGACTCATTATCACAATTAATTATTGATTGTGTTGGGATTGAGGTTAGTATAGCCATAGATAAAACATACTGTATAGCCTAAATGAGTTTTTTAATACTTTAAAATTGATAAGTTAAATAGGCCTAGTTAGGCTAGCCTACTCATCTACATCTATATATCTATATATATCTATACTTATTTAATACGCAAGCAGGTTTTTTGTGACAATTACTCCTCCGAAACTACTGAACCGAATGACATGTTTTTGGTGTCATTGGAAAGAGAGTAACGTGAAGTTGTGCAGGAAACTTTCTTTTTAGGGAAATAATGAGAGAGTGAGGCCATGGAGCCCTTTAAAGTTTTGTGTTTCTCCATAAGATTAACATTGGAAACAAAAATTGTTATGAAACTCCAGCTGTTGTCAGAAATCAAAAGTGAGAAGAAGAGCATATGTTAATTGTAAACAGTCAATAAGTTTGCTAATTTAACAGTTTGCTACAAACCTGCTGACTTGGTTGAAATTTGTTTTAAAATAACGCCTGTAATACTTAGCAATTGCTCGAATTCGAGCAACAGGGACACTAGTACTTATTTAATACGCAAGCAGATCTTTTGTGACAATTACTCCTCCGAAACTAATGAACCGATTGTCATGTTTTTGGTGTCATTGGATAGAGCGTAGCGTGAAGTTGTGCAGGAAACTTTCTTTTTAGGGAAATAATGAGAGAGTGAGGCCCTGGAGCCCTTTAAAGTTTCTTATTTCTCCATAAGATTAACATGGGAAACAAAAATTGTTATGAAACTCCAGCTGTTGTCAGAAATCAAAAGTGAGAAGAAGAGCATAGGTCAATTGTAAACAGTCAATAAGTTTGCTAATAAAACAGTTTGCTACAAATATTTGCTGACTTGGTTGAAGTTTGTTTTAAAATAACGCCTGTAATACTTAGCAATTGCTCGAATTCGAGCAACAGGGACACTAGTACTCATTTAATACGCAAGCAGGATTTTTGTGACAATTACTCCTCCGAAACTACTGAACCGATTGATATGTTTTCGGTGTCATTGGAAAGAGCGTAACGCGAAGTTGTGCAGGAAACTTTCTTTTTAGGTAAATAATTAGAGAGTGAGGCCGTGGGGCCCTTTAAAGTTTCATATTTCTCCATAAGATTAACATCGGACACAAACATTGGGCTGCACTTTACTTTAGGTCCTACACTCATTCGAATAAAATATCGAATATTCGATTGTTTCATTTGATATATTGTTTGGTTAGTTAGGTTAGGTTAACCTTACCTAACTAACCAAATGATATATCGAATGAAACGATCGATTAATCGATATATCGATTGATATTTTAACTCGAATGAGTGTAAGACCTAAAGTAAAGTGCAGCCAAACATTGTTAGCGAATTTCCCATATAGGGAATAAGCTATTACCGTAGTACTCATGGTAAGACCTGGACGCGGGACCGATTTTTTTTTTCGTTTTGAGGTCCCTAGAGGCCAAAAACAGAATCCGTTCAGATTCATATATATATATATATTTATGTTTTAATTTAGGTGTTCATTTAATAGGGCTGCTGATATATTAAATATTTAAGTAAATAAGTACAACTGAGCACCCTGAATATTATATTTTATAAAAAGAAGTGACATGTTTCGGACATTAGTCCATTTTCAAACTTCAAAATACATTAAACACTTAACCGTTGTTTATATAGTTTGTTTGTAAATAAATATGATTTATATATACAGATGGTTTATAGAACTAGACAGGAATTGGAAAAACTTTTTTGTTACTGATTATTTAATTTTAAAATTTGGTCAAAGATTGGGTTTCTTGAAGGAATTTGGCTATTTAAAATATGATTTGGATTTTTTAGATTTTCTTCGTATATTTTTAGATGTTAACTTCGTACATGTCACTTCTTTTTATAAAATATAATATTCAGGGTGCTCAGTTGTACTTATTTACTTAAATATTTAATATATATTTATATATATATATGTCCGTTAGCACGATAACTCGAGCAAAAATGATCCGATTTTGATAAAATTTGGTACAAACGTGTAAACCTACGTTTATTCGAACGAGTTCGCGATCCAGCATGATCGGACCATGGGAACGGGGGTTTATGGGGGGTTTTATGGGGTAAAAGTAGGTTTTTCACATTTTTGACCCCAAAAACATAAAATTTAGCAATTTCTTTCCAAACCATTTTGTAGAGCTCAAAAAAACAAATAATTTAGTATATTTAAGCGTTATTATGCGCCTAATGGTTACGGAGAAAATTCCAAAAAACTGTAAATTTAAAATTCCCATGTTATTCTTATGGAGAATAAGTAAACTGTTGTAGTTTGCTTGTTTATGAACATATTTTGATCAAATTTGGAAAATGTTTTTATTTCTTACTAACTATTAACATTTTACAAAAAAAAAAAAAAAAAACAGTTTTACCCTCCCTGATGCAGCAAACCTAAGTACTTGTTAAACTAATTCTATTTAAATAGGAAATAAATGTTATATTTTTAAGTAGACATTTTAGTGTAAATCCAATCAGGCAAATGGAAATTCGCTTAGTCGCTTAGTGTTGACTGTACAGCGAGGCATTTTGAGAAGGAGAAAACCGACCGGAATGCTTTAGGTTTATCAATAACGAAGATAAACATGGACAACCTTATATGGCTATAAGTCAGGAAATGTTTGTATAAAACATTAAAAAGCAATACCGGTATACCAGGTTATGAAATATGATACAATATTTACAGGAAATGTTGATTACTGTCATATACATCGTGAGTATCTCCATGAGATACACACCGGTAATCTTTGATTTGACTCTTTTAAATTCGTTGTAAATATGACTGTTATTCATTTTGAAATAACTCCTGTAATACTTTGCAATTGCTCAAAATCGAGCAACATGTACACTAGTACTTATTTAATACGCAAGCAGGATTTTTGTGACAATTACTCCTCCAAAACTATGGCACCGATTGACATGTTTTTGGTCTCATTGGAAAGAGCGTAACGTGAAGTTGTGCAGGAAACTTTCTTTTTAGGGAAATAATTAGATAGTGAGGCCCTGGGGCCCTTCAGGCCCCGGGTACGATACGAGCGGCGCCGCTCTGACATCGGATCTAATTTAGTTGCGTGTAAATTCGTTGAGGGTGGCCACGATACGTCTGAGCGGCGAGCGGCACCGCTCAGCGCCGCTCATGGTTCCAAGTCAAAACCGATTTTCGCAAAAACGCCGCTCACCGCTCAGATGAGTCATGCTTCAGTTCGACCTAAAATGACAGGGAAACATCAGCAAACATGCGATACGGGTCGATACTTGAGGTGCAGTTTGGGGAATGTTTGTGGAATGATCAGCACGGAAGTTTTAAAACACTTCAATCACCAGAAAATTATGGGACCAAGTTAGGGTTAAGGGTTTTCTAAAAACTAAGTTTTTCTTTAAAGGCAAACAATTGTCAGATAGCAACAATAGTTGCAATAAGCCTTGCAGGTAAGCATAGTTTACCATTTCGCCTAAACTGACTCATAAAACTGGGAAATTTGATGAGCGTTATAAAAGTGCCGCTTGTATCGTAGCCACCACCGCCACTTACGTGCAGCTCAGGTTGCCGCTCGCGGCTCGTATTGTACCCGAGGCCTTAAAGTTTTATATTTCTCCATAAGATTAACGTGGGAAACAAAATTGTTAAGAAACTCTAGCTGTCAGAAATTAAAAGTGAGAAGAAGAACATATGTTAATTGTATACAGTCAATAAGTTTGCTAATTTAACAGTTTGCTACAAACATTTACTAACTTGGTTGAAATGAAATGTTTACTATTTAAATTTGGGTTGGCGTAAATATTACAATGGAAAAAAGCGAGAGAGCCTGGATAAATTGATATACTAAAAAAAAAACTGAATTAGGCTAACACTGTGCTGCATTTCTTTGTAATCATTGAAAGAGCTGATTTGCTAACTATGGAAACATAAGAAAGTCATAGAACATCACCAAGGATAAGAAATAAAAATATTGTTTTTTTTTTTAGAATTTATAATCGTTATTATGGACAACCTAATGCGGATATGAGTAAGGCTATTTGCAGAAAATACTAAAAAACAAAATCAGCTTTTGAAAAATGATAAGATATTTACAAGAAATTGTGATTATATCGATCTGTTGTATACACCATGAATATTTCCAAAATCCTTCAGTCGAATCTCTTAAAGTCATAAGAAATTATGACTGCTATTTGGTTTAAAATAACGCCTGTAATACTTAGCAATTGCTCGAATTCGAGCAACAGGGACACTAGTTTTGTAAATCATCTTGTGTATTCTGTAACACACTAACTTTTAACTTAAACTTGCTTAACTAACTTTTAAAATGCAGGTGGCCCTCTCCTTGAATAGGTACTAGATCAGGAATAAAATGCAGTATTTTAATTTCATTCAATAAAATATTTTAATTTCATTCAATAAAATATTTTAATTTCATTCAATAAAATAGGTCTATCGTAGGTTCTTTGCGGAACTGTAACCAAGAAGGGATCAATATTGGTCACTCTAAAATTTCAACCTTAAAAAATTGTATTGAGTCCAAGTTTCTGTCGATAAGTGTTTCTGTTTGGGCACTAGGCCTAATCCAACTTGTATTTAGACATCACTAAATCGTCACATTTACAAAACTTCAACGATCCTAACTTAGTGGACTCTAAGAGCTGACTAAATATTTTTGGATACTCAACAAACATATTAGTTAGTAAGTTAATTGACTCAACTACTGGTACCAAAAATCGTAACTCCCAATCAATTTACCTACTTGGCGTAAATGGTCTAGGCCAAGGCCTAATATTTTTGCTTCTCTTGGGCGTTAAACTATGATTTTCTAACTTGTCTCAGCGTTGTAATACCATAACACCTTCCTTTCAGGTTAATTTTGATTTATAGATTTAGGCCTATCTTATGATTTTAAGAGTCAAAGAAGTGATCCTGTAGTTTAACAGACATTAGAACTATCTTTGATGACATTTGATTTTCTGTTCTTTATAAGTAGGCCTAATACCTTTGTCTGCAGAGAACCAGATATTCCATTGCCAAGCCAAAGTTGTCGTTAGTTTCCGAATAAATATCGAGCTAGTTCAATTGAGCCTTTGACAGGGTGTGCTGATGTTGGTCTCTGATTAAGCTGTTTCAAACTGAGCAACTCGACACCGACATGCTGCTGACACCAACATTACAAATCGGTTAGGCATTTCACACTACCATCGGGTCGGGGCAACTACACAAATCTTTCTGTCAGTAAAAAACTCACCTCATTTTGCAGTGGGTGGCAAAACTCCCAAACTTTCTCGCAATTTTGATTTTTGTTGTCCTCGTACGTCTCATATATTCGGCTTTAAAACAAAAACAGGAAATAGCAAATTTTCTAAAGCTAACAACAAATATAAAGCTTCTTACTAATTAGGCTGTTTCTAGTTGAGATTGACTAAAACCCCAGTTGGGATAAAAACCCCACGTGGCACACTGTACAAAGTAACTTACAGCTTATTCTGTTATTGGTATGAGATACTCTTTTACTCTTTATTGTAGGTTGAACCTGGTGAAAACCTGCCGGATAAAATATGCAACGTCTGCATAGATGAGCTAAAACGATGGCAAAGATTTAAAAAGCTCTGTGAATTGTCTAATGAAGAATTGATTACAGGAATGCCTCCTCTCCCAGACGAGGTATGGAAGATACAAAATTTACTTTATAAAAAAAAAAAACAATTACTGTACTTCTATCAAAATCTTTTCTTGGCTGTAGGCTTATCTCACTCATATGTTATAAATGTCAGTTTTAAATTTCAAACTTATAGTAGTCTGTAAGATCTTTTGTTTTTTGAATTGAAGTGTGCATGGATTTTAAAAAATGGATCAAGCACCTCTGGTGTAAAGTGATGGTTATTTTATCCCCCAACGAGCCAATGTGTTATTTTCAAATAAATACCATTTGAACACCATATACTAAATTTTCATTGAAGTAGGCCTAAATCTCAAACTCTAAATTGGATTTTAAAAGTATATTATAATTCAGAGTTAATGGTATATTAAGCATAATTCTTTTCACTTTAAATCAAACTGATGACTGTTTTGTCCCTTCCCAGGTTTTAGAAAAGAATTTACAGAGCAAAAGTGACAACTTGGAAACATCATCTGATTTTGGCTTGGGAGACGTGAGTTTGCTTGAACACGATTCACTGTTCAATAGCATAGATGGCTTCAAAGACGGAAATATAGTTGGCAATGATTTAATCACTAGCAAACCATTCTCGAGCTTAAATAACAACTGTGAAAACATTGGCAATTGGAATAAAAGGGAAGAGCAGTTGGAAAATGAAGCAGAGGATACAGTTCTAAGAGAAAATAAGAGGAGCAAATGGAGAGAAAAATATTCAAGGATCTATTTGAAAAAGTACAATTGCGAGTTGTGCTCTAATGTTTTCTCCAAATTCAGCCAACTACTGCAACACGATCGAGTCGATCATAAGGATACAGATAAGACTGTGGCGTGTGATAAGTGTGGAAAGTTATTTATCTCCAAACATAGGTTGGAAACTCATCACCGAATGAAGCACGGTGACAAGATATACGAATGTGATATATGCGGGCTCAAAAGTGTCTCTGAGAAATCGTTGAAAGTTCACAAGACCCGACACAGCAAACGTTTCATCTGTGACGTTTGTGGCCTCGTTACCAACTCCAACAGGAGTTTACAGGACCACAAACTTGCACATATGGATGCACAAAGTAGACCTGTATATGTCTGTGACATTTGTCATCGAACATTCAAAAACAAACAATGGTTTGACACTCACATGTTAACGCACACGACGGACAAAACCGAGTGGAAGTGTAAGGAGTGTGATAAAGAGTTCAAGAATCTGCAGAGTTTCAACAGACATAAAAGTGCACATTCGGATGAAAAGACAGCTGTTTGTGAAGAGTGTGGTGCGGTTTTGAAAAATAAAATGACCCTCTATATACACAAACTGAAACACAAGGAAAAACAACACATGTGCCAGCTCTGTGATAAACTTTTCCAAACAAAAAATCTTTTGAATAGACATATGACAGTTCATCTAAACCCATCACATCGTTGTTCTATTTGTAACAGGGTTTTCAGTAGGAATGACATTTTAAAGAAACATCTTAAAACACACCATAAAACTATTGCAAGCCAATGAAAAAACCTTACACAATAAAGTAAAACGTAAAACACTATCCAAGGAAAAAATGACAATATTGGATTCTTGTTAATAAGTTTTTACAAAATAAACAGCACTGTAAAAAAACTTGTTAACTTGTAATATACCCTGAAATATTACGTAGCTTAGCATTATAAAAACACCAAACATATTTGACTGATTGAAAACAACCTTTTCTATGACTTTATTTTGTACCGTACCTTTAAATAGACTATGCAAAAGAAGGCAAATGTTTAATTAAAAAGACGTCAAATATATTTTTTTGAAATGTTTATTTAGTAAAATACACAATGGTTTGACAAAAGCTGATGATGATACAATAATTAAATTAAAATAACATAAATTATAACAAACAACAGAACTAATTAAAATTAACAGACAAGTTTTCCTTTAAAATGAGCATTCTAACTAGCATATCGAATAAAATAGTATCAAAATAGGCTGACCATTAAAATTGTACAATTTCATATAGGCCTACCATTATAAATATTGTCATCAAATATTTTTCTGTTGTGCTGATTGCTTAATAAAGTAAACAAAATCTAAAAAAAAGTACATTAAAATGACAAACATAATACAAAACTTTCCACATACAGTTGTTAATCTCCAATGAACAGTGAGTGAGCTATAAATTCCAATAAATTATGTGTAAAAACTAAAATAGGCTTATATCTACAAAAAATATATCTTCTCTTAAACATACGACTTGATGAAACAACTGTGCTCGACTATGTAGTTGCCAAAATAGGCTATCTTAAATGGTATTAAATTCTTGGTACTGTATTTTTATTCCCATGCAAGACTAGGTATTGCAATAGTTTTAAAATAGTATATTACTTTTGCATACGCTTCAGTTTGAGTTCGGGTTTGTAATGTTGTATTTCACTAGTGAAGAACTTTAATTTAACGTGCATAATATCAACTGACTTTACATGGTGCACAATGGAAACACCATTTACTTTTAGTACGATGCCTACCAAAAGCATTTGCTTGTAGATTTCTCTATGAACCATGTAAATTTTGTAATAAATTCTCATCGATTTTTAGAATGATTAACACATTTTACCCCACGCCGCCCGGGGGTTAAGTATTAAAATTATTCAGAGTACCCGATACGATAATCAAAAGATGCCAGCAGTTACCTAAACTGGAGCTGTTTTTCAGGCCATCAAAGAAAATGGTATTGTAATTTCCAAGAAGAAGAAGAATTATACTTTAGATTCTATCTTTAAACTCCACCATGTTCAAGTCTACGATTTCTTGCAATTTTGGGAATTAATGTATTTTGTATCAAAACTAAAAATAAAAACCTTCCCTGGACGATTGAAACTGTAGGTCCCTGAATAGCATGATCTCAAATTCATTTTAATTTAAATGTAAATTGGTTCATAACAAGGTTATTGAAACTTAAATTATAGGTTTAATATGCTGTAGCATTTTATTTTATATATTTTGGCATGTGATGCTGCTGCTAGTATATACATCAATTGACATTGAAAATATAATCTATTTGTTTATTTTTCAAAATTATTATAATTTTATACATTTATTGCGTTTTTCTTTAATAAGATTTTTGCGGATGGAAGATTCAGCTCATCGTGGTTTGCTATCAGTGTACATGCACTACTTTTTAGATATGCGCATCCTGAGTTGTGCTTATCTGTCCTCAAAATGAACTGGCCAATAGTAAGCTCTTATTTCAAGGTTTTTACCATATATGGTATTGTGGTCATGTCGAATTGACATGGTGGGGATTTTGCGATTCTCATACTTTTGTCACTAACATAATTCATTCCACTATCAGACATCGAGCAGCACACCAGGGTCTGTAAGTAGCCCCCTATTCTTCCAACTCAGATGACTAAGTATTTTCTAAATTACTTCTGTTAGGGCCGATACCATCTGTTATGTCAATCCCATTGTTTTGCCTAGTAGTACTAATATCTAAAGTACTTTTATTAAGATATATATATTATGCTTTAATATTTTACCAAAGATGTATTAAATAAATATTACTTTACACTTGTTGAGATGTTTTAATTTACAACATTTTGCCCTGCCATCCTGGCGCACGACAATTTTGGTGTCAGAAGTGGGATTGATATTCGGATGGTGCCTTAAATATTTTAATAATAGCAATGTTCAATGGTGGTATTTTTGGTAATAGCTTTATATGTAATAGGGTACTGTGTACACTTGTATTATATTAAGTAGAAACTATACGATATAAGCTGGGGTCTAAGTCAAGCAAAAAATTTGAGCCAGCCTGTATGGAAAAACGTTCTTTTGGGAAGCCACCTTCTTGTGGGTCAAGTACGGCTAGTAAAGAACCAATAAAATCCGAATTATTCACTAAGATAGGGACACGTTCAGCTGTGATAACTGCTCGTTACGAACATGTTTATCCTGTAAATCAAGGTTTTAGTCAAAACAGTAGTCAAAGTATAGCCATCTGTAGACCATGTGTTATGTCAATCCCATTGCCTAGTAGTACTAATATCTAAAGTACTTTTATTAAGATAATTATGCTTTAATATTTTACCAAAGATGTATTAAATAAATATTACTTTACACTTGTTGAGATGTTTTAATTTACAACATTTTGCCCTGCCATCCTGGCGCACAACAGGCACTTTATCAAAATATACCAGCCTATCTTAAAACAAGGATAAATCCATTTGTTAGCTGAAACATCCAAACTAAATGAAACAATATAACTTAAGTTTGTTTCAGGTTTTATTTTTCATCAGTTGACTGAAATGTTTCTTAAATTTAAACATTCTTTAGAAGATTTTTTTAAAATGCTCTTGATTTAGATATAAGCCTTAAAAATTATAAAGAGCATTTAATTTTGAATCCAGTATTTTTTATTACCAAAGCAAATACCTCATGTAGTGCATTTGTAGATTTCTTAAGAATTTTGCTAAACTGTTTTACATACAACTGTAAGAATTCTACGTCACTCAAAAATGTTACACAACACAAATTTTATTTCCAAATCACTACCAAGAACGATAAAACCAGGCTAATTAACATCACAGCAAACAAGAAACTAAAGAGGTTAACAATTTAAACAAAATTTAACAAATTGACTGCCTCCAAACCTCACACGAAAAAAGCAAAACAGTTATTTGGCAACAATGTTTATGGATTCAAAATAACAATAAACTTTTATGGCAGTAAAAGTCAATATTATACAAGCGTTCACACCTCACTCTCAAGAAAAATAAACAACTCTCAAAAAAGGCACATAAAACAATGATATTCTTTGCAAATTTCAACATAATTTTGTGTGATGGCTTTCAAGACTTGTTTGGTCAAAGCAATCTAACAAATTGTAGTCTATTTATAACTTGACAATATAACAATATTTCGGTAATAAATCTTTTGTTTATGAAACAAAATGAAGTAGGACAGAAAGTATCTACAACTCTCAATTTTTTCCCCTTTTTTGTATTAAGCAATACAAATTTGATATAAGTACGGTTCTTGGTGCAAGCAATCTTTTTATTTTATCTTAACAAAATGTCTTGAGACTATTCACCATCCTTATCTACTGTTCAATAAATGCATAAGCAAATTTTGAAAACAATGAAACAAGGCCCTTGCCTCAGCTATGTCAGCTGCCTCAGTTATGCCTCAGCCTGTCGGGTCAGCTAGTTAAATATATTTTAATTTTCTAAAAATAATTTACTAACATATAATCAGTTGTAGAAGAATAAAAACAAAAAAAAACTTAAAACGACAAATACTGGCCACAATAAGATCTACAAAAGTCCTACAAATAAAAGTAAACACATAATAAATTATTTAAGTACAACAATTTTTAAAGTGCTTCATCAATATAATCTCTGTACCACTAAATCTAAAAAGGATTGGTTTACTCCAAAGAAGATGAGATAAAACAAGATGTCTGTACCAATAAAATATACCCCCACGCAGCAAACCTACAGACAAAGCAGATTTATATTTGCCTGATACAAAAATATTTTCTTTATCATGTCAGATGTTTTCCATAATATTTAAAATAAGGTTTCTGTTTCAACGTCAATGTCACTTTTAATGTTTTATTTTTTATAAGGAAACACGAGTTTAAAGTTCAACACATTTGATAAGATTTGACTAGTACTTAGGGTTGCTGATAAGATAAGGGAAGTAAGAAAGTGTGCTTTTTAAGAAGTCTTGTTTAAGAAAATTGGTACTAACTTATAATCTCAAACGTACTAATTAATGGTTTGTTATTTATACTATTACTTGTATAGTTTCCAAAAATACTTCCAAATTTAAGAGATTAAAAATCCTTCCCCAAAGCTGAAATCCGTTCTTGTCCTTCCCTAAAATAAATTGAGAACTCGTACATTTGAATACAAGCACATTGAGGAACTAAAATACACAAGTTGTACTGGAGCGGAACCTTAAACGAAAACAAGATAATCCGACATCTACAGAATAAATAATACATTGTGAAATGTTGATGAGACGTGACTATGTACATAACCTTAAAGCTACAACAATTATGTGAAGCGAGTCTATCGTATAAAAATTGTTGAAAAATTTTACACGTACATTGTACAGTGGAATCACATGATGTTTTAAATATTTGTACATAATTAAGAAACAAACCATAAAACTGGTTTGACAACGAAGCTACTGTGTAGTTATCACAAATTTACTTGACGAGTAGGAAGCCGTGGACATTGACAATGAACTTGTCAAAGTTATCTCTAAACCTCATCTTCTGCGGTCGTTCTGTATTGAGAGTGACATTGGTCGTCAGTTCTGTAAAGGCCGCCGCTAACCTCTGCGCAGTTTCTGAATCTGTCTGGCTGTTGATCAGGTTCTGGACTATCTCTTGATAATCCTCCTGCAGGATTATCAGTTTGTCATTAAACACAAACTTGGAAGGGGAGAAAAACATATGAGTGTTATCCTGAGAGTCAATTTTTGATTTTAGAACCGCATTTTTTAACCTACCTTGCCACATTTATTTGGTTGACTAAGAAATATTTTAGTGTAAGCATTTTAAATACAAATACAGTAGACCTTCTCTAAAACGACCTAGCATTAACCAAAAATTGATTATCTATTTATCGTAATTTATTAGTTTTTATTTTTTTTTAACCAACTTTGTTTTGAGAGCAGTTTGGTTAAACCACCACATTCTAGGAATCTCTGCATTTCCGCTCCCACGCTCGGCGATGGGAACAATACGCTAAACTCTACAGGATGTAGCTAAGAATAAGTTATTTTTACATAGCCTATCCTAAAAAAATTGCATATTGATATAAATAAACATCCTTTTTTGTAACGAAATGGTTGCTTGTAACTTTAATTTCTCCAATAAGTTATTTACTGATTACGATGAATTTGGATAGCGTCAATTAATATTACAAAAGGAATTAAAATAAGAATTTTTACTGACTCTTGCCTTGTATACACTAGTATTAATTCATCAGTTAAAAAAAGTTAAGAAAACAAGTTTTTTTACTAACAAATTATTACATTTTTAAACAAGCTTGAGCACTTCACAGTAGTAGATTTGATGAGAATAAAGCAATTTCAAAACATTTTTAGAACCGTCTTGTTTGTGTTAACTTTGTAAAACTTTGAAACTCTCCACCTCACATTGTTCAAGAATACTAAGACCACGTACCTGATAACAACATATCAGTATGAAGAGAGCTGGTCCAGCTTGGTCTGAGTTGATTTGATGGGACAAAATGAGGTCCATCAGCATCTGAAAACATAAATTGTGTATCACACTATGCTGCACTACTAAAGGAACTATACAGAATGTTCCTAAATGATTATTGAGAGGTTGTACCTACTATAATATTGATAAAAAAACTATGTAAATTTAAAAATTAATACATACAATACAAAACAAACCCATTTTTGGCCCGAGCCCTAAAGTTCAAAATTGTTTACTCGACGCAAAATAAAAAATCTTGCTCGCCGACTCCTATGGACAATGAAGCCAAAAAACAACAAATTTAAAAGCGTCATAGTTCTGTAGCTCCAGACTTTATACAGTTTGTAATAAATACTCAGATCACTATAATTTTAAAATGGATATGCATACAAACTAAAGGAATATAACTGATTTATAATTTTTTAAATAACAATTCGTACTAAGTAAATAATGCTTCTTAACACGTTGATACGGCCTACATTATTTAATAGAGTGCGGGACTGGCGCGCGCGGCAGACTACGTTAAACTACGTAGCACTGCTAACTCAGTATTGATCTAGTGTGAGCTCAGCTTCGCACGGGGAACGACATTTCGCTTGAAGCTTGCTGTGCCAGTTTAATACTTTAATCTGGTATAATTTGTTTTCAGATCCGACAATTTCGTCGGTGGTGGGGACTAGTGATGGTCAATACCAGAAATTTCAAATCTCAAAACCAAAACCGAAACTTTTAAAAATCGAGTTACAAATGTCAAAACCTTAACGCGAAACTTTTTTACTTAGCTGGTAAAAAAATACAGGTAATCTATACTATTATACAAAAATCTAATGGTGTCTGTCTGTATGTGTATTACTAAGGCTAGGATTATACTAGGACGCTGGCGTCCGAGAGGCTAGCGTCCCAACTCGAGCCGAAAAATGACGTGATTTGTGTTGGCCTCTCGGACTGCCATTTTATTTCAATGTTTAGTCACTTTTTGTTTATATCTATTTAAATAACATTAGGTTTAACGAGTACCAAGGTTAGATGCTTTAAGGGGGCTAATAAAGTGTGTTTTTTTGTAAAATACTGTATTATTAGCTTAGTATAAAACAAATTGGCCAAGTTTAATTTAAATATATCCATACACAAGCAAATTCCAACACTTAACAACATTTTCTATAAGAATAACATGGCAATTTTTAATATACTCTTTTTTTAATTTTCTCCATAACTAATAACAGTACAAAAACACTTAAAAGCTCATTAAAATTGTCTAGAGAGAAATTGTGATTTTTTTAGTTTTATGGATCAAAAATGACAAACCCCCTTTTTTTAGCACATAAAACCCCGTTCCCAAGGTATGTTCATGCTGGTTCGCGAACTCATTCAAATTTATCCCACCCTTCACCTTAAAACCAAATTTCTTCAAAATAGAACAAAAGTTACTCCAGTTATCGCGTTTACAGACATTTACATATGATATTTAAATCTATACGAACGGATGGTGTTTTTGGCCTCTGGGGACATCAAAATGAAAAAGTAAATCGGTCCCGGGCCTAGGTCTTACCATGCCACCTACGGTAATAACTTCGAGCTTTCGGTGGCTTTTTTTAGCATCCGACGCTAGCATCCATAGTATAATCGCCCCCCATTTGATTTAATGCCCCGCTAGCGTCCCGGACGCTGGCCTCTCGGACGCCAGCGTCCTAGTATAATCCTAGCCTAATAGGTGCAAAAACTACTGAACCAACTGGGCTAAAATTTTACAAAAATATAGTTACCATACCAAGGACCATTATAGGAATATTCACATTTCGATACTGACCGTAGGCTTTGCCCCTTTGGCTTTAAAAGTTCTGATGTGAAGATTTTAAAAGTACGAGTAAATATTGATTGGTCTCCATGGCTGTGATGAGAACACTAACAATGTTTGTTTACATTTGCTTTGACATTTAAATGTAAACAAGAAGAACTGCTAAACTGCATATTTCACAACTTCAGACAGCTGATACAAAGAAATTAAATATAATATTTTCCATAACTATGAGGTAGGTTTATTTTAATCTAACCTTTTATCATGGATTATTTATTCTAAAACTATGTCAATGATTATATAAAAAAAAGATTCTATAACCGTTGCTGTATCAACTCCGGCTCTGCTTTGGATTTTTTTAAAGCGTCTAAGTTATGAAAATAATATTATTTATATGATTTCATGGAAACAGTATGAAAATTACAATGTATAGATGTTTTATATGTTAAGCAGTTATAATTTATTTAAAGTAGCCTCCAAATTCTACTTTAAATAAATTATAACTGCTTAACATGTGTTAGATTAAACTAAAGAATATCATCAATAACTAAATTGTACGTCGTTGATTTTCGTTTTTTAAAATCTGTTGTATATGTGTAACTATAATTAATTATCAAATGGTAATACAAAAAACTCTTATCTTAACATAGCTTTCAGTGCTTTCAGTTCACATTTACTTTATTTGATAAATTTATTATTTGTGTTTTGCCACTCCACTGATTAAATTAAACCAAGGAAAATATCATAAAACTACTGTCGGGTCAAAAAGTATAGATACTCGAGTTTGAGCTTTTATTGCAACGTAACCAGTTGACGTAGAAAAATACAAGTTACATCACATTTTTAAGAATTTATTTCTGCGTTTATGTGTGTTGGTTTCAAATTTTTTATTCAGTTTCAACTTAGCCTTTCAGCGGGTTGAATGAAAAAGGTACAGGTTTTTCGGCGCTTTACCAACAACGGGCGACTTTAACATTTTATAACAAACAAACTACTTATCTAATCGTCATGAAACTTTTAAAGCTTTTAGAAAATATACTTATAAAGCATATTTATAAGTTTTAGAATTTTTCGTCAATAAAAAAAAATTCTGTTATGGTTTTTGTAAAGGCATTTTATTTCAGAGACGGAACAAGTTAGAAACTCCGATGAAAGCTTAAAATAAAGCTCTTAAAAAGATACGAATGAAAAGTTGAGTTGCACATTAGCTAAGTGGTCTTTAATAATTAAAATGGACGTATAATCAAAGCTGTTCTGAAACGCAATAGTGCGTGAAATTTGTACCGCTATCGATCCGCAGGCAGGGAGTTCTCCCTGCCCAGGACCGGTTTTGGCAGCACGGACGCTCGAACGATGAATCATACATACCCCACGAGGTTATCTGCCTACGAACCACCCTTACTCCACTCCTACCACTGAGTCATACATAATTACATACATTCCATCCCTACAATGTTATATTGTGGTCTAGACATATTTTCCTCAGCCTATCTGTGTTACTCGTTGTAGTCAAGATGCCCAGAGCGCCACATTATCAGAAGGTGAAACCTACTGTGATTTTAAAGGCGATATGTTTTGTTCTTTTGGAGTCAAGTGTAATGACAAGCGATACTTATTTTAACAGAAGGTTTCGGAGTGCGTTTGGAAGTCGATTGCAACTGTGAAGATATGGTTAGGGGTAGGTTTATTGTAGTGATGTTCGTCGGTTTGATCCGTGCTGCCAAAACCGGTCCTGGGCAGGGAGAACTCCCTGCCTGCGGATCGATAGTGGTACAAATTTCACTCACTATTGCGTTTCAGAACAGCTTTGATTATACGTCCATTTTAATTATTAAAGACCACTTAGCTAATGTGCAACTCAACTTTTCATTTGTATCTTTTTAAGAGCTTTATTTTAAGCTTTCATCGGAGTTTCTAACTTGTTCCGTCCCTGAAATAAAATGCCTTTACAAAAACCATAACAGAATTTTTTTTTATTGACGAAAAATTCTAAAACTTATAAATATGCTTTGTAAGTATATGTTCTAAAAGCTATAAAAGTTTCATGACGATTAGATAAGTAGTTTGTTTGTTATAAAATGTTAAAGTCGCCCGTTGTTGGTAAAGCGCCGAAAAACCTGTACCTTTTTCATTCAACCCGCTGAAAGGCTGAGTTGAAACTGAATAAAAAATTTGAAACCAACACACATAAACGCAGAAATAAATTCTTAAAATTATGATGTAACTTCTATTTTTCTACGTCAACTGGTTACGTTGCAATAAAAGCTCAAACTCGAGTATCTATACTTTTTGACCCGACAGTAAGCAGTACACTGTGTTCCTTTTATTTCTAAAATCAATGAAATATCTGTTACTATGTTTACTTAATGGTAAGTGAGCAATATGTAAAGGCAATGGACGATGGAACTGATTAAAATAACTGGTTTGTATATTAAGTTGTTTCTTGATATTTTTGTAGAGTAGAATCAGAGATGCAGTGAAACATATACTGTATTTTCTGTTACATTTTTTAGTCCTTGGTGTTTTTATAATCATATTAGTTTTGTCTACTGTGTTTAATGCTTAATTATTTGTTTAGAATTTTGTATAGTACCTATAGATATAGTTTCTTTAATATTTCAAAAAACTGTATTGTCTTTAATGCTAAATTATTTGTTTAAAATTTTTTATAGTACCTATAGATATAGTTTCTTTAATATTTCAAAAAACTGTATTGGTAAGGCACAGCAATATTTCTTAAGTTTATAACAGCTGACTTTGTTTTGCTAATGATTTATTGTGAGTGAAGATACTGAAGATGGAAGGATTTGCGATTTAATATAAAGAAGAGTGAAATTAAAAAAAAATGTTCATTTAAATTTAATAATCTATAATATTAAAACAAAACAGAGTTTTTTTTATTTCACGATTCTGAATCAACCTCTTGACGGATATTCATGATTTTTGTTTTGAAAGAAAGATAATTTTGAGAACTAGGGAATGTCGAAGCCATAATTTTAGTTCATGGTTTCAGATTTTAGAAATTAAGTTTTAATTTTTAAAAAGTCTAGCAGCCGACGCTAGCATTTTAAAGTATTTTCAATGCTGGTTTAACTAACAGCTGGTTTATAACTGTCATTAAGAATAAGAATAAGAATAAGAATCCATTTATTGTCATTTGTCAATTTACATTGCTATAGACAACGTCAAAGAAATACATTAAAGTGCAGTGTTAATGCAGTACATTGAAATGTTTATGTTACGAGTTGTTAGTTTACAAAAATATTGTTCGTTGGTGTTTGCCTACATACTATTTCATTAAAATGTACTGTAGGTATGGTAGTTTTCCCCTACCGTGAAGGATCTGCATTATCAGGAAATGTGTTATTTTGAACTAAACATCTCAAACACTTGCGTTTAATCAAGTTCTGCCGTAAATGCAATCTGTGTAAGTATTTAGTTTATGCATTGCAAATTTGAACTCATATTTGGGAAATTTTTGTTCAGCAGTTTATCGCTTAATTGTTTAAGATATAAGTGGTTTACATGTTGATACTCCTTTTTCTGTATGTTTGAATGTGAGTATGTCGGCATAAACAATTTTGGTTAGTAATGAAAGCGTCAATCGGCGTAGTAGGTCTCTATAAAACTGTCAAATAAACTGCAGGGTGCAGCAGAAATCAAAGTCGACTCATACCATACCAACTATCCCCGTAGTGCTGATGATTCAGAAACTTGGGCACTGACCAAAGAACCGAAAAACCTTAATGCTGGGTTAGATAATAAAGTACAGAGAAAATATACAGACCAGTTCAAGATAACGGCCCGGAGGTCGAAATAAAAAAGAACAGAGAGGTAAGAGAAATGTGTTAACACCCAAATATAGGGATGCTTTCCAGAAGTAGGTAAAGCTTGGATGGACAGGCTGTGCATAAACTTTTAAAAAGTATATTCCAAGGAGTACCACACGATAGACGGGAAATATCAAGTTATGAAATGCATCCTCAGACTGGGATCTAAATTTTGAAGAGGCAGGTGATGGAAGAGAATCCTCATAAAAGTTTCAGTGGTCACGGAGGTAAGATAAGGTACGGTAAGTACATAAGTAGTACAGTATGCAATTGGAGGTGGCATGTAACTACTCTACTCAAAACCAGTGTGAATCGGTCGCCAATCTCACTTTTAAGATTTTTAAAATCGACACAAATGCTGTTTTATGGTAAAATTATAGGATTTAAATGTATATCGCCATATTTTAGGTCTATATTCGAATGGAATAGATAGGTGGTCACGTTTTGTTTATAAGGTGATCTTCCCCATTAAAACTGCCAGAATTTGTGTCTATGCGTGTAAACTAGATGTTCTGAATTAATCCGTTTTAGTTAGCAACTCGATTTCCGTACGTAGGACGGGCCACCAACTCGTTAGTAATAACTTCAAAATTGAAATTTAAAATGTCAATAATAAATAAAAAGATATGTACCCACTACTTACCACATTTAAAGTCATAACTTAAACGTTTCTATTAAGGCCATAAAAGTTGAATTTCGTTTCTAAAGGCGTTGGCGGATGTGTAACTATTATATGCAACAGATGTAAAGATTAAAATGTATCTATTTTGTGTCCTATTCCCGTTGCAAAGCACGGGTACAACAGCTAGTAAATAATAAAATGTTAAGTATGCAATTAAAACTGAAAGAGATGGACTCCTGACACTGAAATAACATGGATATGTGACTGATAATCTTAAACCCGAATACAACATATTTTTTTTTTATAAACAACCAACATATCCAGGACACGCACAACGGAGAGAACGGGGTTCACTATTAAAAGAAGCAAGTATAGGAAAGCCAGAAGGGAAACGATCATTAGGAAGGCCCAAGAAGAGATGGTAGGATAGTGTCTCCATGGACGTCAGAGAAGTGGGGGCAGCATTGGAAGAGGCAGAAGATCGAGAGAGGTGGAGAGCAGTTGTTGGTGCGGCCAAATCCCGCCTTGGGCATAAATGGCCATGGGAGTGAGTGTAAACAACCAACATTAAAATTAAGCCCCTAACACCAACATAAACTAAATATTAGATTAATTAGAATATAGGGATGGACGAGATTGGATTTTTAGTTCGAGACGAGACGAGATTTTTTATTTCTCATAAAATTTCGAGACGAGATCGAGACGGGATTTCCCTTCTCATACACAACGGGAAATGCACGTTCGGAATTTTTACCTGATTTTGTAACATTGTTAGATGACTGTTTAAATACAAAAATAATGATAATAGGCAAGAATATTTACAATCTTATTAAAAAAACATCAGCATAACATTTTTTTATTAATCACGCCTAAATTATTAAAAATGCCTACGATTAGGAAACATAGTGATATCAGTTAGGATAGAGTTCAACTTATCCTAAAATAAAATAAATCATAAAATAAAATATAAATTTTTATAAAATAGTTACTTGTTTTGACTTTTTTATAGTAATAAAACATTCCTCACACTGCTAACACTTAAAAAAACTTCTCAAATGTAATTAAAATAATTAAAGTAATATTTACATTTGAAGAATTAATTAAATAAGAACGCCTTCGCAAAGGAAACGCAACTACAACACGCTCCTGTATTGCGGGTATTGCATTGACTTTCTGCAGGCGTTTTTTATTATTACTAGTGTCCCTGTTGCTCGAATTCGAGCAATTGCTAAGTATTACAGGCGTTATTTTAAAACAAATTTCAACCAAGTCAGTAAGTTTGTAGCAAACTTATCGACTGTTTACAATTAACATATGCTCTTCTTCTCACTTTTGATTTCTTACAACAGCTGGTGTTTCATAACAATTTTTGTTTCCAATGTTAATCTTATGGAGAAATATGAAACTTTAAAGGGCTCCATGGTCTCACTCTCTCATTATTTCCCTAAAAAGAAAGTTTCCTGCACAACTTCACGTTACCCTCTTTCCAATGACACCAAAAACATCTCAATCGGTTCAGTAGTTTCGGAGGAGTAATTGTCACAAAAAACCTGCTTGCGTATTAAATAAGTATAAGATTTTTTTTTTTTTTTAATTCTCGTCTCGATAAAAATCTCGGCCAAAAAGAAATCTTGTCTCGTGTAACGAGATTTAAAATTTCCCGAAATTTTGAGACTTGACCATCCCTATTAGAATATTTAGTATTTAATATTTCTTTTTGTTATGAAATATTGATATGGAACTGAATAGTACCTCGTTTCAGTTATAGTATTTAAGATGCCTTTTGAAGTTAAGAATACAGTTTACTTGTTTTATTACTGTTGATGATGACATGTTTGCTCTATTGCTACGAGCTTGTGTGGAAACAGTGTTATTAACAATAATAATGACAAAAATGTCAGCAGTTTCAAAAATAAAACTACCAAAATCTTCAATTTCAAAACTTTTGAATCTCGAAACTCGGTGATCAAAACTCAAAACCGAAACTTTTCCAAAGTTTTGTTGGTTTTGAGATTTGAGATTCAGTTTTGACCAACGAACACATAACAAAATAGAAGCGCTACTCGGAGCGCAGGAGCGTGGCAGTCTTACTAGCCGGCGAAACGGACAAAGATGGCGGCGCTAGCCTCCCTGTCGGGGAAATAAATATGTGCACTTAAGTTTGAGCTTAAAGATCTCGGAGATGAATAATCCAATTTTGTTGAAACAAAAATTAAATATAAGCTGGTTTAAATACATTTTACGTGGTAGCAATAAAAAAATCCGTTTACCAGAAAAATTTATATTGTTGAAAGATCCTAAAAAGTACCGGGTTTTAAGAAACTCTGCACTAACACTGAAGTTTAAAATTTAATTGTAAACAAACCACTGAGCCAATCGGCCTGCCAGATGCGGGAGAAAATTTTTGTTTACAAATATATATCTGTTTAAAAAACACCTTTGTTCGCTTAATCTGTCATATTGGTGTTATTTCTTGTGTCGCGACAAACACGATGGTATTTTGAACGAAATTTTTTAGCGTCTTATTAACGATGTTAGCATAGTTTTAAAAATAAACATCAGCATAAAAACTATCGTGAGTAAACATTTTAAAACGCATGGAACTGTTAACAATAAATCTACCAATAAGCCATACAAATTTCAGAAAGATTGGCTTAGTGGTTTGTTTATAATTAAGTTTTAAACTTCAGTGTTCTTAAAACCGGTACTTTTTAGAATCTTTCAACTATAAAAATTGTTCTGGTAAACGGAATGTTTTTTAATTGTTACCACGTAAAATGTATTTAAACCAGTTTATATTTAATTTTTGTCTCAACAAAATCGGATAATTAATCTCAAGAGATATTTAGGCTCAAACTCAAGCACATATTCATTTCCCCAACAGTAGTCCCGGCGTGTGCAGCGCGCTAGTCGTCTGCTATGCTTGGTGAGAATAAATGATATTAGTGTAAAGGAAAACAATGTAATTGAGGACTTGACGAACAAAGTACTTGGACAATGTATAGGAGTAAATTTGTTTCCAAATAGTACATATTTCTCAGGATATGAAACAATATGGACAAAAATCATTTTTGTTTAGTACCTAATTAAAATTATTGCTAAAAAATATTTCAATGTTAGAGTTCGCTACTACTGTAAAATAAGTAACGAAAGTCTTCACAAAAATAAAATCAGGCAACATCTCAATAAAACTGTAATTTTTCTGGGACAATAAATTGAGTGTAATTTTACAAATATATTTGGAAAGTTTAATTTAACTTACAGAATTATCTTGAGTTTATCCTGGATGATATTGAAAGCTAATTAGTCCTTAAAAAGTTTTACTAAACGGTTGAAAATTCTACATAGACAATATATTTGAAAATTTCTTTAATATATACAATATTACAGTACAACAGTATAAAACATTAAAACACTGCACGCTAAATGTATAGACGACGGCCCGGCGGCGCAGCGGGCGTGGCGCGGAGCAGCGGCAATGGATCCCTTTTGTACCTGATTTTTTAGAAAACCGAACATGATAAAAATGTTTGGTGAATCGGATAGTTAAATTTGGTTATTTATCCACAACTTTCCCGCTGACGAAATTTCTCTGACCAAAAAATAAAAAATTTCCTCGCAATACAACTTTTTCATGTCTGAATCTGAAAAATTAAACTACATAAGTATTAAACATATTTATAACTCAATTACTATCATAACTAATAACTTTATATTACCACCATCGTTTTCCTCAGTATCATATCTACAAGTGTGCAAAATTTCAGAATTTTTTGTTAACTATTAATGTTGTTTATGATCGTGTATTTGTCGCGAGGTTTTTAATGTGAACTGAGCTCGCGGGTCTTGGATTCAGGCTGTATGACGGACCAAGATGGCGGATTTGGCCACACTTTCAGTGCATTTGGTTAAGCGCCGTGTCCTCTCTATTATTATTATTATTATTATGTGCTCGCTGGTTTTGACACATCACTATTGGGGACTGTTTAAAACTTAGTGTATTGTGGGGGTTTGTCTTAGATTTAGTGAAATTGTACTGTAAGGCCTAGTGTAGTATTGTGGAAGGAAGATCAACTCAAAATTGTGCTTGATACTTTTTTGCTGTTTTTTTTATGGCGTATCCGTGTTTTTCGCTCCAGCTTTTTCGCTCCATTCGGTAATACTGAGGGCCTGCTAGCAGTTTAGTTTTATGCTGCTATCTGTTGGGTTCTTTTAAAACTACGTCCACAAAAACTGGAATGCAGAACATGCTACAATATGCCTCTTGGATGAAACTAAATTTAAACGTTTTTGCGCACTCAACCACACAGCCCATTAGCCACGGGCCACGGCCGACCATCGCGCAACCGCACTTAACGTGTTAAATAGGGACAAAGCATTCATTATTATATTTAATTTAAATAATACAATGTAAGTAGCCTATATAAGAACTTTTGCTCGATATTTTAAAGTGTCACCTTCAAGAACGGCCGCAGTGCCTGGTAGGCGGGACTTCCTCTCTGGCCTTGCAGGTGCAGGTGAGTGCCCAGACTTTGGATGAAGTCACAACACATATTGGTCACCTCGGGGCCTAGTGTCAGCAGTCCCATCTGTACTGTCAGCAACACACTGGCTAGCAGACCTTCTGACTGAGAGCACACCTTCTCTGGGTACATCTCGCATACAAACGTGATCATCTACAACATCATCATGTCTACATTTTATGTATACTCTTTAAAACAAAGTATATCTGAATTGAATTAAACAACATGACACTGGCCAGGACTAAAGTTCTGCCACAGACTAGTGAACTTGATTTGAAGGTACTAAAATAAAACGTAAATCCATTTTGTCAACGTCTTATGTAGTCAGAGCAATATTCAAATTCAAGTCATCTTTATTTGTAAGTAGCATATAATACATACATAAATAGTGTCAAAATACAGGTATGAAAAAGTATAATCAATGGTTTCTTAAAATTATCAATGCATAAATTAACATTATTTCCTACAACTCATCTAAGGAAGCTTTGTTGATACATTCATAGTTAGTTTATTTATTTAAGAGGGAGGTTTAGAAATTCATCCAACAAGTAAATTACTTCGTTAATTAAATAAGCTTTCAGTAGTCTTTTAAATTTTAATGAATTTTTTTCTTTATTAATATTTTCTGGGATTAATTTTAAAAACTGTTCACCAACATATGTTGGTTTTTTTCATAGAGCTTCAGTCTGTGCTGATTTTGCCTTGTAGAGTTCTTTTTTCTAGTGTTATAATGATGTGTGGGTTCGTGAGGGACATCATTAGGAATGTTGTTCTTTGCACACAAAATGACGTCAAGAACATATTGGCCATATAAACCGTCAGTATTTTTAACTGTTTGAAATGTTCTCTGGCCAAATCATCTTGATTCAATATCAGCATTACTCTTATAGACCTCTTTTGGAGTCTTAACATACCATCCAAATTTGCTTTTTTTGTTGCTCCAAATAAACAAATACCAAAAGAAATATGAGAATGTATGTAAACAAAATAAATATTTTTCAATGTTGTTAAATTACAATAAAAAGACATTCTTGAAAGCGCATGAATTCCAGAGTTCATTTTTGTCAAGATCTTGTTTACGTGTTCATTCCAATTAAGGTGTTTATCGATAGTCAGGCCAAGAAAATTTGTACTTGACTTTGGATCAACTATGTGGGAATCAAACACAATCATTGGTTCTATTTGACTTCTACTTTGTGCAGTTTTTAAATGTAATACAATTGGTTTTATCATGATTTAATGTTAAATTTCTAAGGTTTCCAAGTTCTATGAAAGCAGCCACTTCCGTTTGTTCTATTTTAGGTGTTGAAATGAAATTATAATCATCAGCATACAGGCATAGTTCACTGATAGGCTTAGGCCTACATGAAAGTGATTTGTCCATGTCCTTAACATAGCACAGGAAAAGCAATGGACCAAGATAGACCCTTGCGGAACGACATATTTTATTGTTTTTAAATCTGACGCTGACTTAATGATTTTATTGTTTTTTCGATGTGTTATTTCCACAGATTGAGTTTTATTTGTTAGATATGAATGAAACCATTGCAATGAATTATTTGATACTCCAATAGTTTCTAATTTTTTCAAAAGTAAAGAAAGTCATGAATATCCTCTGCAGTCATGCAGTGCATGTCTTCCACGGTGGCAGACAAATTGTGATCAAGTTCGTAGTCTTGAAAAACTCGTTAACATCTTTTACGAACAAGCCGACATTATTGTCTCTCACAACCGCAGCAAATTCGTGTACATCATCATGCAAACGCAGCAAAATCATCAATCTTAGAGCGCGCATCTTAGCTGATGCTTCCTGCAATGATGAAAAAACCCGACACTATACGACCCAAATTTCACCTGAAAATTATTTCCGGCCCAAACCGATCACTCAGGCTTAACGGTGGCCTGACTCGACCCGAAAATATTGGGGACCCTGCAAAGCCCTACGGTTTACGACAGTTTTTGTTGATTGTTGTCAACATGTTTATCCAATGTAGAAGTTTGTCACATTACTCATGATGTCTGGCATATCAATCTTTGAGACTCCAAGGATTGAAATTCATCAAAAATGTACTTCTTTCTTAAGTATAAGGGATTTAACTCATGTATTTAGCGGATAGATTGATTTCTAAACTTTAAAACCACTTCATAAAATATTTGATGACATAAATTTAGATAACATTTAAAATATGTCTCTAGGCTACATTCATTATTTAATTGTGACCACCTATATGTTAACAAAGGCAAAAGGGACCGAAGACGGGAGTGTCCCGAGAGAATCTGAATGCAATGTGCAAAGGTAAAATTCAAATCATCTTTATTTTCCTTACATGTATATGGGATAGGGGTCTGCGGGTCAGACTTTTTTGGTTCGGGTCGGGTCGGGTCGGGCCGATAATTTTGGTCCTCGGGTTTCGGGCCAAAATCGGGTCGGGCCAAAAATTATTAATTACCGGATTTTTTATATTTTTTTAACTCCTATCTGTGTTTTTAATATTACTTGAAAATAACATATGGGAAAAAAATGTATTTATGTATATTATTTCATGTTCATAACTTATTTACAGCTTAGAAGTTGCCTCAACTGCAAGAAAGAAGAAAATAATTTTTTTTATCAAGCCATTCTTTCCCATTTTCATAACTGTTTAAATATCTAAACAGCTATATTACAACAAGTTTGTAATGGAACTTAATATAAAAGGATCATAAACAAATCAATTAACTTTATCACAACATTAGGGCCTGTGGACTGGCTTCAAGACTGCAAGCAAGAAGAAAATAAAAATTCTATGTTTCCACCATGCAATATGAATCATTCATTCCCTGCCTCCTAACCTCCTAAGTACAAAAACCTCACACTTACAATAGCATTATTAGTTACATCATCATAAATAAAGAATTATCTATTATTGGCATTAGTAGGCCTACAGCTTTACATAGGAATTATTTTTTATAGGGCCTAAAATAGTAATAGACTAAGCAACATGACAAGTGGAGAACTCATTGAAGAAAAGATATTGTGTAAACTAATTTACTATAAAACTCTAAAACAGTAAAAATAGCACACATACATTGTTTATGGTATAGTTATAGTAAAGACTGTAAAAATTGCATATCATGTCATAGGTACACAGTTATAGATACACAGTTATAGGCACAGTTATAGGTATTGCAAGAGATCCTAAAACAACTGATTTTAGCTAATAAATGAAAAGAATTAAAAATTCATAAACTCAAGTCAAACAATATCACAATTATTAGGTACCCAAAAAGGAACTCTTAATATATAGAAAATTATATTAAATCAAGAGAAAAGAAAGTTAAATGCTAATTTGGCAACATAAGCAGACAGCAGAGACATTATAGTGCCCTAATTAGCAACACAACTCAATGTTTTTGAAACCGTGGGGTCTTTTTCTCGGAAGGAAGGGTAGTAGAATGTAAACAAAAAACCATGAATCACTCTCACAGCCAGGCCCGGGGACACTCAAGGTTACAGACCCTCCCCCTCCCCTTCCCTCTTACACAACCCGAGCCAGGCCCGGGGACACTCAAGGTCATAGACCCTCCCCCTCCCCCGCCCCTATTACACCACCTGGTTGTTCCAATTGCTGACAAAATGCAAGTAACGAAACAAGGAAGTAGAGACAAAAAGATATATTTTCTTTATTCAAAAATATAAAACTGTTACAGATAATTTATAAAGAAATTAATTCATGGTAGTTTGTGTCTTGTAAATATTGTATTGGATCTTAGAAATATCTTTTTTGAAACTCTATCTAACCTAAGAAAAAAATAATTTTACTGATGAAAACTTTCATAAAATAAAATTATAAAATATTTAGGCCTAACCTCTTTGTAGACTCGCTGATACTTGATACTTAAAAAAAAAATTAAATAGTGACCATACAATGCCTAACCAGACGATCAGAAGTGTTGTTTTGTTTTGTTACTGAATGACAAAAAGGACAATAGGAAAATAAAAGAACAAGATACAGATCTGTACACTATATCAGATATTTCTTTTGTTTATAATTTATTATGTAAATAAAATACTAAAATATATTTTAAACGGACGCGTTGCAGAAAGTCAACAGTCCCGGAAGGTCAAATAATTTATACCTGTGCCGCTAGGTCAAAAACTACAATGTTTGCAGTGTCTGTAGATCAAAAATCCTAGTAAGTCAAATAGTACAGTCCGAGCTAAAAACGCGGTCTATGTTAAAGCAATTGACTTATTGGGAATTTGACCTAATGCAACAGCAGTTTTAATATAACGAAATAAGATAAAATATAAGTTCAGTTTCGCTGAGTCAACAGTGCCGGAAGGTCAAAAGTATAATCTGTTAAAAACAGCGATAGTCCTCTCGACGCATGACTTCAATAATTTCGTGTTTTGGTGTACTTAAAGTTGTGCTAAAATTTTGAAAATTGGCACAGAGCTTCTTGGTTAGTCCTACTCGATGACTATTTTGTTGGAACTTTAAACTATTTACCGATCTAATTAATAAAAATTGATATGTATGGTGAAATAGTTTTAAATCGTGATTTCTAGCATGAAAAAAGTTAGCATGCGAGATTTTTTTTGTTTTTGGGTTAAGGAGGTTTTGTCTGGGGCAAAGTTGTAGCCAAAAGTGTGATGCGTAAAATATATTTTTTTGAATTTTTTACAATCAGTGGTTCAATAGATAACTTGGGTTGAAGAGGACTGCAAATTTAACATTTCGCAACGCATGGAAAGAACTACATCGTACGATGCGACTACTGAGTGGACTTTTAATTTACAGTTCTAAGAACAAGAAAAAGATTAATATACAGATCACCAGTACATTCATATTATTTATAAAACATCTTTCTGTATTACCAGCTTACATTTTTCACTTATAAGAATACATCATAAACAGGGTGTTAAAAATAAGCGGGGAGATACTTTACCTAGTAATTCCTTGGGTCAAAATAAACAGAAAATGAAGGATAACATTTTTTTCCAAAATCGTTTCGTTAACCAGATATCCGCCATTTTGTATTTTTTACATACAAATATTTATCTTTACACTTTTCCAACCGATGTTTATGAAACTTGGTACGTATCCAACTTGGTATGTAGGTAGGAGAGACCCATGTTATAACAAAGATTCATCTCGATTAACCCTAAAATTTCAAAATTTAACACTTAACTACAATATAATATACTTTACCCAACCCGCCATGTTAAACTTCCCTATCTCAAGCGTGATGTATACAACTTCCTTACTTCTCGAGTGATGTAAAGTTGAAAAAAACTCACTCGGTGATGTAATGAAACCCATTTAAATAACATTGAGTGCTAAACTTAAAAAATATACCTCTATGGCATCGACGTTCAACGCTAGAAGTCAGCTGTGCGCTTGAATGTTATTGTTATGCTTTAAAGTATTTTCCTAACCTAGCTTTTGTTTGTAAAAGAACGTTACTGTTAGACGATGAGTGAAATGGATAATGAAAAATATTGTACGTAAACCCATGTATATTGTCGGGTCAGGTAAAATCTTGTACGTTACACGTTGCGCAAGAGCGTGTTTACATCTCTTAGGTGAATTATGCAACTCGCTTCCGCTCGTTGCACAACATTCACCTGCGTGATGTAAAAACGCTCTTACTACACTTGTAATGTAAATAGCTATTACTACACCACAATATTTACGTATCACCATAAATCTTTAATAAAATAAAACGTTCACATTTTTAAAATCCAAAGTAAATCAATATAATCATATAATCAATATAAAAAAGTGCACTAGTACTTACTAGTGTCCAATAACAATTTGATGGAATTAACCAAAACCTTTTCTATTTAACTTATTTTCAGCTGTTAAATTTCAAACGAAACGTTTTAGCTACATCATTAACATTATTATCATCATCATCGTTTGAGTTTGGGTTTGCGGCAATGTATTTTTATAATTAAAACCTTTAATTTGATACCTACCAAACTTGACCTCTGCTGCTATTAATTGACTGTATGGACTATTAATTAACAGCTGTGTCTAAGGATTACGTTGGCCTTAGTCACTAACAGGACAACAAGATCGCTCCACTCATCACACACTCAACTCCATTCATACTTGGCTTAAAATGCATACATTTGTATGGTCGCCATTTCAAAAACAGGTAAAATAGTATTAAAATTATATAAGAATTTTGTCTTAGTCTTTGTGGTCCATCCCCCTTAAGGGATTAAACAGTGATAATAGCTTAAGACAGTAGATATTTATGGCTATTATATTATTGATATACCAAGTCTCACTACTTTATCTATATTGTTAAAAAAATATAGCCAATCCAGGACTTTTCAACCATACTGTATAACGCCAACACGAAATTTTTCCGTTGAACTCCTCCGAATTTCTTAGGTGATTTTGACCATTCATGTCTCATTAGAAAGAGCGTGTCACGTACATTTGCAAACCAACCTTACATTTTTAAATCCCTTGGGCTCAGCCCCAGCGGCTCATGTTATGAACCCATGTTATGCCTATGAAGAACATATTGATTTATTTATATTAGGATCAGCCCAGTTAATTGCTGTTATGCAATTCAAGGAAATAATGTAGGTTACATTTTTAACATGTTACTGATTTGTTTCAAATACTATATTTACTATTTCTATTTGGGTTTGCAGGATAATTTAATCCATTTTACCAAACAATAAAATTAATGGACAAAGTACTATATTTCATGAGCTATTATTGAAAGGACCGATTGAAGTCCTCATCAATCAAAATAATGCCTACTAAAGCAATTAAAATTGAGACGAACATGTAATGCACGAAATCAGGTGGTTCTTAAGTATGTGAAAAAAATGTATCGCTATTCAAAAACAGACGGAAAACTTGTAACCATATTCTTGACAACGGGTGTAACCATGTAACATGGCTACATTATCAATGACAAACGTGGACAACCTTATACGAGTGTGAGTACGTCCGAAAACAGAGTAAGTCCGAAAACAACTCTAAAAAACAATAAGCAAATTGCAAGAACCGTTGCTTATATCATTGGGTACGGTATACACGTATCCACTGACGTGTATACTCAATGCTTATATCGAACTGTTATATGTACATCGTGAGTTGTTCCATTAGTTGTTTCATTTAGTTGTGTGTCCATTAGTATAGTAGTTTAGTTGACTCTTTTAAAGTCGGCGGAAATTGTGACTGTTATTACCCTTGAAATAATGTTTGTGAAGTACTTTGCAATCCTATCAATGCTTATAGAATCATACGATTACAATTTTCTGGTTAGAATATGTCGCATAGAGTGGTGACTAATGTATCTTTTTGGTTTGCTTGTAAAACAGGATCAACAGAGATTTTCCATCGACTTAAACTATACGATACTCCCAAATTGTTCATTGCAATAACAAAATATCACACAGTTTGATGAATATTTGTGTGTAAACCACATACAGTACACCTTTATTCTATCTATTTTACCTTTTATTTTTCCAAGACTTTATAGAAAATCACGCATTACGTGATCAGTGAAGAAAAGGCTGTATCCCATGTGTTTTATAGGTAAAGAAGACAAGGGCGCTCCTAGACATATATTTTTGGGGGGGGGGGTCACCGGGGGCCTGGAATACCCCCCAAAAAGGAGGGGGTCTTGGGGTTCCCCCCAGGAAAAATATATAAATAAATAAATATAGGCTATACAGTGTGATCAACTCAAGGAGGCCACCATTGGGATATCGGAAACGGTAAAAATTAGAGAAAACTTAAAATGGAAGACATTCCTTTATTTTTTGTGGCAGTTTAAAATATGATTTTAGTCGTTTGAAATTCAGCCGCCATTTTCCAAAATGGCGGCCAAATTTGAAATTTCTTATCGAACACCCTATCATTTTATCATGACATAATAGGCAATTTTAAAACTTTTTTATCCTTGACATTTTTTCGATAAACCCACTCGTTTAGGAGTTACAGCCTATGGAAAAATGACTTCCGGTGTACATATTAAATCATGTATCTCCTAAACAAGTAAGTTTAAAGCAAAAATACGAAGAGTAAAAAAGTCTTACAATTGCATCCACATTCCAAAAAGACCATAAAATTAATTAAAAATATAAATTATATTATTTTAAAAAATGGCGGCAAACTTGAAAAGTGGAAAACTTTTTATTTTATAGTCTTTAAGGAATGAAGATGCAATTCTAAGACTAATTTACTTTTTGCAATTTTGCTCTAAACTTACTCGTTTAGGAGCTACATGATGTAAAATGTACACCGGAAGTCATTTTTCCATAGGCTGTACTCCTAAACGAGTGGGTTTATCGAAAAAGTGTCAAGGCTAAAAAAGTTTTTAAATTGCATATTCTATCCGAAAACATGATAAAAAAAACTAAAATCATATTTTTAACTGCCACAAAAAATAAAGGAATGTCCCCCATTTAATGTTTTCTCGAATTCTTACCGTTTCCGACTTCCCAATGGTGGCCTCCTTGAGTTGATCACCCTGTATATATGAATTTGAACGGATGGTGTTTTTGGCCTCTAGGGACCTCAAAACGAAAAATTAAATCGGTCCCGGGTCCAGGTGTTACCATAAGTACTACGGTAATAGCTTATTCTTATTCCCTATATGGGAAATTCGCCAAAAACCTAATAGTTATATAGAACAATATTACATTCAACCAGCTGTTAGTTAAAACAAATTATATAGGACTAAAACAAATCGATGATTACAAAGATTCCTTTAAAAAATAATTTGAACATCCTACTATTTTTCTATGCAAATTTAAATAATCTGCCATCCTCATACCTAGGAATTGAATGTATCAATGGTCAGCATTACACATAGTATAAATAAGTCAACTCTAAATATGTCTTTAAATTTGTTTCCAAATGCTGAATTTGTGTCACAAATGCTGAATGTTTACAGCTGTTATGCTAAGCAAATTATATTGTACTAAAAGCTGGCTTAGAAGGTTAGCGTCGGCTGCTAGACTTTAAAAAAATTAAAACTTAATTTCTAAAAAACTGGGACCCTTAATTATAATTATGGCTTTGACATTCCCTAGTTCTCAAAATTATCTTTCTTTCAACACAAAAATAATGAAAATCCGTCGACTGGTTGATTCAGAATGTTAAAAAACCATATTTACGTTTTAATAATATATATGATAGTTTGGGCAGGTTTCAACCCTTCCGAGGCGTAATACATTTACACAGTTTATGTGTAGACTACATTATAACTTATAAAATAGTTCTAAAATTAAATGGATCTCCTTTTACAAACGTATATAATAACCAGAAATTTTCAGATCGTCATTGCGTGTATTTTATGCCAAAAATTTTGACGAAAGGCTTTTCATTACATAAACTATACATATTTACAGTGTTGACCAAACAGTTGGCAAGAAGCATTAATAGATAAGCTATGTACCAAATATGATAATTTTAGCTCTATTCTAATTATGACAAAACACGAAGTAACTAAAAGCAAGTTTTGTTGGTGTAGTAAGCGTTGCAGGAGGTCTACTTTACACTGAATCGACGTTCACTTTTATTGCTTTTGATCTTCCGGCACTGTTGACTCAGCGAAACTGAACTTTTATTTTACCGTATTTCGTTATATTAAAACTGCTGTTGCATTAGGTCAAATTCCCAATAAGTCAATTGCTTTAACATAGACCACGTTTTTAGCTCGGACTGTACTATTTGACTTACTGGGACTTTTGATCTACAGACACTGCAAACATTGTAGTTTTTGACCTAGCGGCACAGGTATAAATTATTTGATCTTCCGGGACTGTTGACTTTCAGCAACATTCCCTTTTAAACTAGGTATGGAATAAACAATAAATAATTAAAATGGGACCTCTGGATAAATAGTCTTTCTTTTGACTTCGTTTTCTTTGCACTGTTGAGTCACGGCTTTTGTTTTGTCAGTAGACGACTGGCTCTGGCTAGTGACAGTAAGGCAATTGCTCTGTTGTGTCTTTGTTCTTAAACGTGAGCAAACTTAATATTTAATTCTAATTTTAACATTTTAATTCCTCTGTAATAATATATATAAGAGTGTTTCTTTGAAAATTACTTATTATAACTTTGAAAATAATAATAATTTTTTTTGGCCCGACCCGATCTTGGCCCGAACAAATCTCTGACCCGACCCGGTCTCTCGGGCCTTCCGCTGGCCCGACCCGACCCGAAAAAATCGGGGACCCGCAGACCCCTAATATGGGAACAAAAATAGTGTCAAATATAAAGCAGTAAACTAGCCTAGGTATAAACATTTTAAGTACTAAATTATTAATGAACATTTTTTCAATGAGTTCCTCCATTGTATAAGGCGCCTTTCCTATTAAATATTTTTTAAATTCAATATTCAGTATTTAATTTCTTCGAAACTTTAAAAACACTTAACATGATTATCCAGGACGAAGCAGAAGAAAGCACATACCTTAAAATACTGAAGGCACAAGGATGGAAACTTGAGTAAATCCATGGTCATTAGAGGCATGATCGTGTTGAGCCCATACAAGCAAACGTTGCCTGCCGTGAGGTTTGGGTTATCGCCACTCGACGAAAGGCCATCCTCTATAAAAAACCAATGTTTGGATCAACCAATAATAATGTCCAACTCTAACTCTTTATTACTGTAACTTGAAATACATCTTGAACAATTTACATGTACAAACTGGCCACAGCTTTAATATAGGACTGATTGTCTACTGCATCTGTTGTTAAAGCTGTTATTTTAGTTTGTTTAGTTGCAGAGTAAAATACGGATGAAAAATATTTTCGATTCTCACTTGAGATTTTGTGGATGTTAAACTTAGACCAATTTTTTCAGCAAACCTTCCCCATTTAATTAGTATGTGACAGTCAATCATTATAAACTATGTGAATCATTATAACCTAGAACTAGGGATAGGTTTAAAAAAAAAACCTTACCAATACCATAAATTAGTGTAAGAACAAATTTACCACAGAGAAGGAAGGGACGAAAAGGAGAATTGAAAAACCTTCTACATTTACCTACCTGGCGGACTAAGATCAATGAAGTCTTTGGAAAGAAGATTGGTCAGCAGCTCCATTAGAAGCTGAATGTCGGAGAAAGACTCTTCTTCAGCAGCTGCATCTTGACTGTGCTTGCCCAAGTTACACCTGGCGTAGGCTTGTATTGTGGACAAACAACACTCATACATCTGCCTACTTTCTGCCTGCAATCAGACAAACTGTGTTATGTCAGGAGCTCATTAGAAACTGAATGTCGGAGAAAGACTCTTTTCCAGCAACTGCATTTTGACTGTGCTTGCCCAAGCTACACCTGGCGTAGGCTTGTATTGTGGACAAACAACACTCGTACATCTGCCTACTTTCTGCCTGCAATCAGACAAACTTTGCTATGTCAGGAGCTCATTAGAAGCTGAATGTCGGAGAAAGACTCTTTTCCAGCAACTGCATTTTGACTGTGCTTGCCCAAGCTACACCTGGCGTAGGCTTGTATTGTGGACAAACAACACTCGTACATCTGCCTACTTTCTGCCTGCAATCAGACAAACTTTGCTATGTCAGGAGCTCATTAGAAGCTGAATGTCGGAGAAAGACTCTTTTCCAGCAACTGCATTTTGACTGTGCTTGCCCAAGCTACACCTGGCGTAGGCTTGTATTGTGGACAAACAACACTCATACATCTGCCTACTTTCTGCCTGCAATCAGACAAACTGTGTTATGTCAGGAGCTCATTAGAAACTGAATGTTGGAAATGAAGTGTCCGGGTCTCAGCAATGCTAGCCTTTTAGTTGTTTTCTTGGAAGATGTCCTCAATTTAGATGTGACTGCGGAATATGTTCTTCATGACTCCAAAAGATGATTAGAATATTGCTTTGACTGCAGAAGGTGTTCACAATTTCACTATGAACGCAGAAGACTAAAAGGAGTAAGATTTAGCCATGACTACAGGAGATTTTAACTATTTCACTGCCAATGTTGGAACGATGTAACAGATTCTATAAATCAACTGGAGTGAATTACCACTTTAAAAAATGAATACGTCTTAAAGGAACCTGATTTTGGCCCAACCCATTTTTGGCTTTAGACCTGGAGGTCAACATTTTTTAGCCAACTCTAAGTAAAAAAGTTTGGCCCATAAACCGCTATTATTAAGAGAAAAACTATTATTTAATTGGAATTTTATTATTTTCCACAGACAAGGGTGTTTTTGCTGCCTTTTGTACTGCCTCATATGGCATTCCAAAAAAGCACTAATCACAACACTAAACATAGGGAAGATGTGAGTTTGTTTTGGTCGCAAGAGCAACATAATGCTCTGGTGACTACAGTTCAACCGCTTGCCCAGCTAAAACACACCCAGGGCTTACGTGTCTTTCATGTAATTTAGTCACTTAGACAGGGCCGAAGACTCGAATGTGTAAATTACAAATTTCATTAATAAAATACGCTTCAGGTTCATCAAGATTTTTTATAAATTCTACAGAATAACAGGAAACCACTTACTCGTGTGAGGTAGCACAGCATGGACCGAGCACACTCGCAGAACAATTGCAGCAAAAGTTCTACAATCTGCTGATAGTTGCGGTAGACGGAGAGGACGGAAGCACACTCGTACAACATCGGAGAGAGGAAGACAAAAAGTGACTGTACTGTAGATACTTGGGATCCTTGCACAACTCCTGTGAATTATGCCAAGAGATACAATTAAAGGATGTGATGTGTTGAAAACAAATGTCGAGTTCACCTCAAGAGAAAAATGTGAAACTAGGCTTAGGGCCTAGTTTTGGAAACATAAGCAGTTAACACAACTTGTGTGTTCGTTCAAGGATGTATGTAATGGAACATAAAGTAGGATTTTTAAGGCCTAAACATTTTTACTTTTGCTGTTTCAGGAGGGCTTTTGAAAATACTTTTAAGGATGGACTGGATTGTGGGATCAGGAACAATGTGAGGATGACTATAAATATTCTTGACGATAGCAAGATATTCTAAAGGTTGTTGCTGTGATTGTAGTCTAAAATATTTTGAAAATTATCAGTTTTAGAAATAAATTCAAAATACAAAAATAATACAGAGGATCAATGCTTTCAGTAGATTCCTTATTGCATTTCATAAAATTAAACTGGATTTGAGATTTGAAACTTCACTATTATAATCATACTTTTTTTAAACCTGTAATATTTTAATGAATAAAAATATTTCTTCAAACACACAGAAAAAATATTCTCAAATATATTCCAAAAAATGAGTTTTCTTGTGTTATATGTTTAGATTATCTACATCATTGGCACTTTTAAAGGGGACAGTCCAAACCCTGGTCTTGTTACTATCTAACGTTAACCTTTGTTATAATATACAGCCCAATCGTATCAGAACCAAAAAATCTGATAAACTTGTGACAAATCAACAACACAACAGATGACCAAATTTGACTTACCGATAAAAGACTCGAATATGTCTATCACTTCATTCCTCGTCTTATCATCTTGGTATGTTTGGTTGAAATTCTCCTGACAAACTATGTTTTTGAACCTCTCTTGAAGGGGTTTGAGTATCTAAAAATACATTTTGATATTTAAGTATAGAGATAGAGCTTTATTTAGTATGCATAGTTTATCTGATGTAATACGGAAAGCCCTTGAATATCGGACACCATGCGATGTTCACCAAGAAAATTATTATAGTTAATACAGATTTACTCTCTTTATAAATAACTAGCTGTACCCGCGGGCTTCGCCCCATTTAACTTCATAAGTATTCGCATGGCTCATTCACGTCCTGGTTGAAGTTCGTTCGCCATGCTCACTCACCTTTAGGTTGGAGCTCGTTCGCTGCGCTCACTTGCCTTCAGGTTAGCTCGTTCGCTACGCTAACTCGCCTCCAGGTTGAAGTTCGTTCGCTACGCTCACTCACCTTTTCATTGCAAATTAGCTGTTGTCATAAATTTAAAAAAAATCAGGCCCCCAAGTGGTTTTTGACCTCAAAAAAGTAGGAAAAGTAGGACTTTTTCAGCAAAAAGTAGGACTTTTTACTGAAAAGTAGGACTTCATTTTACATACAAATCGAACTTTTTTGCTGATACAATATATATTAAAAACCAAATAATACTAGCATACACAATAGTTTATCAAATAGAATAGTGTATATAAATATACAGGGTGTTTCCAAATTGTCTGGACATATTTTGTGGACTTGTTTCTGGGGCTAAGACAAACATAAAATTCCATATAAGTATGCATGGGTCTAAAATGCCTAAATTTTTGTTGGTCGGTCTGTTTGTGACATTTAAAAATTATTTTATGTCTTGGGCATTTTTCAAGATAGAACTTTAAAAATGGTTATAAATGTGTATTTTAGAAGGTGAAAAGAGCTTCAAAGTTTCGATCCAATATCTCAAGCCGTTTCAATATGGCAGCCATTTAAAATCTTTAATGCCAAATTTCATGAAAACCGTAAATATTTAGAAAATGGTTTTCAGGATCAAAAAGATAGAGAATTCAAATCCAAATCAAATGAGACCTTGTTTGTAAAATCGGATGACAAACAACCATAAATAAGTTTTTTTTTAACATTCGGTTACACAATTAAATAGCACTACCATACTGTATTCTTATTTGTTATTTTTCAGAGCAGTATGGGTAGTCCTATTAAATTGCGTAAACAAATTTAGAAAAAACTGATTTGGTTGTTTGTCATCAGATTTTAAAAAACAAGGTCTCATTTGATTTGTATTTGAATTCTCTATCTTTTTGATCCAGGAAACTATATTCTAAATATTTACGGTTTCAAATTAAATTTGGCATTAAATATTTTAAATGGCTGCCATATTGAAACGGCTTGAGATATTGGATCGAAACTTTGCAAGCTCTTATCACCTTCTAAATTACACATTTATATCCATTTTAAAAGTTCTATCTTGAAAAATGCCCAAGATATAAAATAATTCTTAAAAATCACAAACAGACCGACAAATTAAAATCTAGGCATTTTAGACCCATACTTATATGGAATTTTATGTTTGTCTTAAGCTGGGTTTTCCTAGGCGCGGAAGCGGAGAGCAGAGAGAGGAACGCGGAGAGCGGAAAAGAAATTAACATGGTGTTCCGCTCCGCTTCTGGGAAAACAGAAACATTAAATTAGGTACCTAAGACAAGTGGAGTCCGCTCTCCGCGTTCCTCTCTCCACTCTCCGCTTCCGCGCCTAGGAAAACCCAGCTTTAGCCCAAGAAAGAAGTCCACAAAATATGTCCAGACATTTTGGAAACATAACTAAAATAATTCTATATATAAATTTTAAAATTAATATCAATAGTTAATTATTTTTATTTAAAAAATCTTCAACTAAAAGGCCGGATAAAGTTTTAGCTGAGATTGTACACCAAATATTCAGAAGTAACGCACAAGAGAAATTAAAATGTTAAGGTGTCATTATCTACAGTCATCACGAAAAAAATATTTAGGACAATCAGTATTAAATAAAGTATAAAAATAAATATGTTTCCCTAACGTTACCAACCAGCCCTAATTTGTGTTTAAAATGGTGCTGTAAATAAGAAATTTGTTCTTTTTTTTATATTATTTAATATTTCAGAACTAAAATTAATATAAAAGTAAAATGAATTTTTTTGGGTGGAAAACAGAAGCATGAATAGTTATTTAAGTAGGCCTATAAAGTACGGAACTATATATAATATAAAATTCTAAAAATATGTTCCAAAAGTATTTTGAATTAGTTAGATTAGAGCTATCTTAAAAGTAGTAGGAATGTTTGAATTGTAATGAGTAAAAACTATTTGAGCCAGTGAGACTTGGACATTTAAACTTGAACTTAAGCCTTAATTTATTTTGAATACAGTTATGTCAAAAAAATCATGTTTAGGCTAATCAGGGAAACACTGGACCGATAAGTGCTAAGTTAACTACTTTTGAACTAGTATCCCAGGGCTCCCCAGGAGCATTGATTTCCCCTCAGATTACTTCATTGGGGAATCTAAAAGACATGTCAGAATAGTGAGCACTGATAATAATCACAATTTTTATTTTCTATCACAATAGTATTGCCATGTCTTTGAAAAAAAAATGTTTTCACCCAATAACAATGTTGATAAGATTAACCATACAGATACTACCAGTACTGGAACTTATAAATTAAAATTTAAAATCATTTAACAGATTGTTTTATAAAAAATATATCTCAGTCAGTCATATTTTTAGGAAAAAACTTCTCATTGGGAAATATTGATAAGTAAACATTAATAATAAGTGTAATAAAATATCGCAAAATCGACATAATTTTTATAAAAAAGTAGGAAAGTAGGACAAATGTGTAAAAAGTAGGACTTTTCCTACTTTCCTACTAAAAAGTAGGAAAAGTAGGAAAAGTAGGACGACTTGGAGGCCTGAAAAATTAATAGTGCTGCACCCTGTTGGTAATCCTTGTAACTTTTATGCTATTGCACATCATAGAACAGAACCAACTTGTTTAATTGAAACAGCTGTTAAGATTCATTAATTCCTTTTAAATATGAAAAATCATAAGATTTACATGGGGACCTACAGAGCCACTGGGGCGGATCCTGAAAGGGTTTTTGAGATAAGAATATGCTTTAATGTTAATCGGGAATGTGAGCTATCATCATGCCAAATTTCAGCCCAATCCGTCCAGTAGTTTATGCGTGATTGAACAACAAACACACACACACACAAACATACACACAAACCTTCAGATTTATAATATTAGTAAGATAAGATAATCAACATGGTGGATATTTGAGTAACAAAATTTTCCGTTTTTGGAAATATTTTGAAATTGTGTTTCTTTTGATACTGACCTACAGAACACATCCCAGGTGTTTGGAACTTTACTTACACCCTGTATACATCAGTGATATTTTTTAAAATTATTTTATAGTTAAGTTTAAGTTCATCATGATATTATAATATTTATTTGTTATGATTACACTAACCTGTAACCAGTACTCTTCCCGCTTTTGAGCCTCATCTAGAGCTGCCCCCGCCAAGACAAAGGCTTTCATGAGACCCCGTCTTGCAGCCTGAGGCAACGAGCCCCGCTCTAGTCGGCTCTGTAGATTAACTATCTGCCAGAACCCTTCACACTTGAGTACCACAGCGCCTCTGCCAACAAAACACTGTCAGTTACAATCAAGAGTACCCTCGCTGCAGCAAACCTGCAGACTGCACAGTAGGTGTATTTCCATTTACCTGATTGAATTTTTAATTAAATATTCCTTTATACATATCAGTAGGGATGGACAAGTCTTGAAATTTCAGGAAATTTTCAATCTCGTTATACAAGACAAGATTTTTTTTATCGACATAAAAAAAAAAAATCGCCTGCAGAAGGTCAATGAAGTACACACAATACAGAAGTGTGTAGTACTTGCTTTTCCTTTGCGAAGGCGTTATTATTTAATTAATTATTTACATACAAAATTACTTTAATTGTTTTATCATTTGAGAAGTTAAGTTAAGCGTAATTAATATATATATTTTTTATACTGATATTTTTAATTAAAATAATATTCTTGCCTACGGTATTATTATTATTTTTTTTTACAGTAATCTAACAATGTTACAACATCAGGTAAAAATGTCAAACGTGCATTTCCCGTTATGTATGAGAAGGGAGATTCCGGTCTTGATCTTGTTTCAAAATTTTTTGAGAAATGAAAAATCTTGTCTTGTCTCAAACTTAAAATCCAATTTCGTCCATCCCTACATGTCAGGTTTATTATAAATAATAAAAAATATGTTTAACGAGTGCAATGGTTCGTTGCTGCAGGGTAGGGAATGAAGTGATTTTTAGTGGAATGTTGATAGCTTTGTATAAATAAATAAATTTGCCAAATTTGATAGAAATATATCCATAAACCTACAAGATTATCATGCGGTTTTCAATTTACAATTTCTTGTGGATGCTGTTAGGCTAGTAGACAGTGAGTTATTAAAAGGTGTTGCACCTTTTAAAAACAAGAATAATATGTTCTTTTTCTGAATAAGAATGGAAACAACTAACTAGATCTGTGCTAAGTCTTCGACTGATTAAAACAAGTCAAGTTCTGTTAGAAAAGTCAAAGATTGAGTTATTAAGATGTATGTTAGAATTACAGTTTTAGATTTGTAAACTCCAGACTGTACTGACACTTAAGCCGTGTTTACACGAGGCCAGTAGACGAGAAAATTACATGCCTCAGGTAACTGGAAATACACTAGAGGCAAGTAACCTGCCCGCTCTACTGACCTGGTGTAAATGTGGTTTTATGCAAGAAGAGTCCTAACAGCTGTTTTACTATTTTGAAATTTAATTTAAAATAAAGTCATCAGATTCAAGAGTTTATACTCAAGATTTTCATAACACACTTAAGTTTGCCTTGTTGCCTCAATGAAAAATCCTGTCTAGTTCACTCCCCAAAAACAAGGAAGGAAATTAAAATCCTGTCCCGGACTAAAAATACAACCCCCTTTTTTAACCCATGTTTTGTATGATTGTCAGTAGAAAAGGGAGTGATTAAGTCAAATTCTCATACGGTCAAATCAGGAAATAGCTTTATCATTGAATAAAAACTAAACAGTATTTCCTGTTTCAACAGGTCAAACTGTCATTCGGTCAAGGAAAAAAGTCAGGGCTTGGGACATAATCTCTGCAGGGCTGTGCGAATAGTTCGAAAAACGAATCGAATCCGAATCTTTTTAGAGATTCGATTCGGATTCGAGAACGAATCTACTGTTTCTAACTGGATTCGGATTCGGAATCGATATTCGAATTTACTGGTAAGAGATCCGGGTTCGGATTCGATATTCGAATTTCTTGGAAATAGATCCGAGTTGGGATTTGATATTCAAATTTACTAGATTCTGATTGAATATAATTTTCAATATAATTTTTTAGACACTAAAAAACTACTTGTGCACTCCGATTTGCTGTTGACTGGTTCATGTTAGGAACCTGACCAACTTGGTGTTAGGCTTTAGGCACATTAGTGTAGGTCGCATTTGAACCCTATCTTGGCTATCAGTAAACTTAACCTCACAGTGTTAGTTGTTACTTGTAATAGTAATGCAGACATAGGCTTGTGTGGAGGATTAACACCGAGGTGTATAATAGGCTGGGCCTATGTTTTAGACTACACAAATTGGTAGTCCATCACTTTTAGCGAGAAACTTAGGCCTAGGTGGTATGCCTAACTTATGCCCAATTTTTTAGTTTCAAAACTTCAAATAGGTAGGCCTAAATTTCATAACTTTTTTATTTGGCCCACTTCAAGAATTTTTTTAAGCAATTCCCTAAGTTATTTCAGCCCCAGAAAATGTGGTCTAAAAATGTGAAAATTGGTACTGCTGACTTTCCTCGGATTTGGATTCGACTCTGAACAGGTTTAAATATTCGGATTCGATAACAGCTTTAAATTTCAGATTCGGATTCGATCCAGGTTCGATAATGGCTGTAAATTTGAGATTCGGATTCGACCCAGATTCGACTCGGGATTAATTAAAATATTCTGATTCGATCCGGATTCGATAAAATCTGTACAGCTATGATTCGGATTCGGATTAGAACCAAAATTTCTGGATTCGCACAGCCCTGAATCTCTGTATAAGCTTTTGATACAGGGAAAATTTGATTTTGAGAAGTAAAAAATATAACAGATTATTTGGTTTAACAGTATTATTAGGTCAAAAGTACAAGTCAAGTACAGTCTGTTCTAAAGAAAGTAATCCTACAGGGTGTCCACCAGGCCAACCAGAAAAAAATCATGAGTAAAAAAAAATATTCCAGGTAGTTCCGGTCGTACTTTTTATACTAAAATTTCCAACGTGTTTCGCGCCAATTCCCGCAATGCTGTTTTAGCGCTAACACCTGATCACTATTTTAGTTATCGGAAAGAGCATTCTCAGGTAAACAAAATTTATGATTGCTGTAATATTGCCTGACACAAGTATTAAATTTGTATATATTACTGATTAAATAATCCAAAAATTAAAAACTAATCCTTAAACCGTGGTCGTGACAAAATCCTGATATTGTTCAGCTGTAACGGAAACAATATAATCGTCTCCAGCGATCACAGTAAAGTTATCATCATCTTTCTTGATCGTAGCTTAATTCAAATAATTTCCCTCGGTCATCATCGTCAAGCAATATTTTTTGGACACCATCATCGTTTCCTGCGGTCACGGAAACATCATCGTCCGCATACACGATCGTGGAAAAATCACTAACATATGCCAAGGCTGTTTGGACATCATCGTGTCACGCGGTCACAAAAACGTCATCGTTGTCTCCCACGGTCACCGAAAAGTCATCATCGTCTCCCACTCCCACAGTCACGAAAACGTCATCATCGTCTTCCGCGGTCACGGAAACGTCATCGTTGTATCCCACGGTCACGGAATTGTCATAGTCGTTTCCCACGGTCACGTATACGTCATCGTCGTCATGCCCAATCGCGGCGAAATCACTAACAAAACCCACGGCAGTTTGGACATCATCATCGTCTCCCACGGTCATGGAAACTTCATTTTTATGCATCGCGGCAAATTGAAAATTCCCGGTAAAATACAAAATTTACGCATAATTCCCGGTTCTCCCGGTCGGTGGACACCCTGTCCTACAACGCTTTTTGTTACATCAAGTTTTGTTGTCAACAGAATAGCGCTAAAATCATCCAATTCGGTACAGAAGTAATCAACTAATGCTCCCTGCTGGCTATTTTATTAAAACTGTAAATACAACTACTTTTGAATTATGAAATATTATGAGCAGAAATCCTCGTAGAAATTAGTGTTATGAAAAGGTTAGTGAACGAGGAAGTTTTTTTTAATTCAACACCCCGTACTTGTCTCTGAGTTCCACCAGGGACGTAAGCAGCTGTACACTCTCCTTCACCAAGTTAGGCTCCCAACTGAAAGACGTCAGATTCGACTCAACCTTTTTGAGCAGATAGTTGGTAGTCCACATCGCACCGTTCGTTCCTTGCCCGAAGGCTGTCACAAGTGGCAGACTGATCTGTAAAACATTCGAGAAATATATTACACTACATATTCACTACTATATTCACTAATATTACACTACTATATTCACTAATATATTACACTACTATATTCGGACACTACAATCCGACACTTATGAGACCACAAGTGTAGGTTTCTAACAAATCTGATTACCAGAAATAATACTTAGTCTAACTTTTGAAGAGCTTAGAGGAGTCAACTTATGTAGCAATTACTGCTCGATTGTTCAAAATAAGGAATCATAGTTAAGCATGATGAGTTCATCTATTACATAAATAAGGAATTATAAAAAAAATTGTTTTTTGAAAACAATTAATTTATTTAGCTTACTGATTCTCATGTACAGCCTCATGTACATCTTGTAGACTTGGTATTTATAATGCATATTCCAAATTCAAATCTGTGAAATTAATATTTAACTCCTTGCTTAAATAATGTTTGCTGCACTCTAAAAACTATTCTGCATTTGCCTGCAGCTTATAAAGGTTTTGCTCAAATGCAACTATTACAAAATAGTCCTGCTAATCCAGACGAATGGTTGATTGGAACCATCTAGTGTGGATAAAAGGTTACTGTACTTAAAAAAGAACAAAACTATGCATTGTAAAACACCAACCAGGGTGGTGCCTAGCCAACCCGAAATTGTGCATTAATTTTTCTACGCAAATTTGGAATCGCCAACAGTATATGGACGAGTGTCCATTCATGAACAGCATTGAGTCACGACATTGTCATGATCGCAGGAGCAGTATTTGGCCAGTTAAAGTCATAAAAGTACACTGTTATGATACAAATTAAATGCAATTTTACTGAATTTCTGGCTAGTTCAAACAATTTGGTAATCCGAACAGTGTGATCCCAGTTAGTTTAGATTAGCGGGTTTCTAGCCTCTTGTAAACTACTGACAAACTTTTTTAGCACATCAATGAATGTGGTACAATAGACTTACCTCGGAATAGTAAGTTTCGGTGGGAAGCAGATAGGACAACGCCCATTGTCTAAGGAACCACAGAACTGTGCTGCTAACCTGAAAACAAGATTTTTTAAGACTTTAAAATTTCTAAGGGCACCCAAAGAGGCTATATAGCTATTAATTTTGTGTAAACTTATTTTCCCTCTTGGATTATTTTAACTAAACGACTGAGCTGAATAGATTTCACAATTACAAATGCAAATTACAAATCTGTCCTCTAATGCTTTATCTATACAGGGTTATTACAAATGATGTTCCTGATTTTGATTATAAATATTACTGGGTTAATTTGTTTCAAGACTATTTTAGTTGGTACCATTGGAAAGAAAAACTCATAAAGTTTCATTTACATTGGTTTGGGTGCATATCAGCTGTTTGTCAAGTCAATTGTTGTAAGTGTTGTGTAATGGCTGAATTTGAAGGCAGGAAAGCTTTTAGCCAGTTGGAATATTACATTAACCAATCTGTTATTAGTGTGCAACGACACTTTAGAACCAGGTTTAACGACTATCCTCCTGGTAACCACTATATTGGCAAGTGATACTTGAAATTTTAGAGAAATGGTTGAATTTGAATGTTACTTGTAGTAGGGCTGAACTTAACAATGTGCTGCCTGAGATATGGAACGAGGTCGGTGGTCCGAATAATGACACGCCCCTGAACTGGCCTACAAGATCTCCGGACATCACCCCCTGATTTTTGTCTTGTGGAGATACATCAAAGATAATGCGTACACACCACCATTATCAGATAGCATACTTGAGATCCAGCAACGGATTTCCAATGCTATCGAAACAATAGACTTAGACACACTTTTCAAAGTCTAGCAAGAGCTTGACTACATTATTGACATCTATCGTACCACAATGGGTTCCCGTATCGAGCATTTACAGTTCTGTGTATCTGTGTCAAAACTTTATTTTTCAAAAGTTGTAACCATTTTATTTCTTTGTATAACAAATAAAACTATACTAGAGAACAAGTGCGGCTCGATGAGCCGCATAGTATGAAACGCCGAGGAAAACGTTATCCTTAAATTCGAGTTGAGTTGTTTAAACACTTGTTAGAGACTAATTTTAAATATCTCTATTTGCGTCGTCAAGGTTCACCTACTTTATTTCTGCTCTCAGTTTTAACTGACAACTTCTAATGAATGGTAAATGATCTGCTTCAATTCGAGAGTTGGTTAACGTATTTTAACGTGTTGTCTGTCAGTCACAGTAACTTATATGCCCCACATCAGAACGTTCTCACGTTGTTCAGTGGAGTTTCCTCCTATCCCAAAGTTTTGGAAGTATGGATTCATTTGTCGAAATAGGTTGGATAACTCTTGTAGCTATAAGATTTGGATACAAATTTCATTTGATCTTTTTGAACAGCGTATATTATTTGCCTCTCCTGAATAATAAAAATAAACTTGACCGTAACTATACTCGATCGTTGAATAAGTTACATAAACACTAATTCCTTCACTTATGTTTTGTCTAATATTGAAACTTAAACTTTTAATAGCAAATGAGTTTTTGGAACTTCTTAATTTTTACTTGAAATGTCTGGAATGTGTTGGTGAATTCAGTCAAACCAGGCCTCTCATTTACTACTCTCCTCATACGCATAAGATATCATATTACTAATTGTCTCATCCTCCCGTTTTCAATATTTCTTCTTTGAACATAAGGCATTTTCTATTCTTCCAACAACATTGTTTAACTGTTTTACCTACTGAATATTACAAACATTAATATTTACTCCCAAAAAGCTAATAAGTTACGATTTATAAACAGCTGTTTTTTGTTTTTAAAATTGTTCTATGCATTTCTTATGGAGAAAACCCGACCTTTGAGAGAGCCCTACGCCCTTAGGAGTAGGAATTTAAAAATTATAAAACCTTATTGCAAAACTACATATCGAGACGAATCTTTTGACACCTTAAACGTTGAAATTGGTCCACTAATAAGGGAGGAGTTGCGTTAACAAAAAACGGCTTCACGTATTATATATATAGATTTCATGTATGTATGAAATCATGAACATCATTTGTAATAACCCTGTATAATTAATACGCTACATGAAACTTTGTCGGTTGAACTCCTCCGCCATTTCTTTACCGATTTTATCCGTTGATGTCTCATTGGAAAGAGCGTGTCGCGTAGATCTGCAAACTGGCCTTACATTTTTGAAAAAAATCCCTTGGGCTCTGCCCCAGTGGCTTTGAAAGTTCCCATGTAATCCTTATGAAGAACATAATTGTTTTTATTTTGATCAGCTGTATAATTTAATTGCTGTTATTTATTTTTCAATTCAACGAAACGCATTGAGTGCATTTATTTACTATTTGAGTTTTTGTAAACATAACCTCCAAGACGGATCGTGTTAATATGGTTGTATCTTAAATTTGTGTATTTATCGTTGTTTTGTGTGCTATGACGGATCGTGTTAGCATGATTGTAACTTAAATTTGTGCATTTATCGTTGTTTTGTGTAGCTATAATTTGTTTATTTGTTATTTTTTTCTTTTAAATGCCTCCGACGCGACGACAACAAAACATAGACAGGAGGCGTAATCGTGATAACAGGACGAAAATTCTGTCCTGGAATTTCAGTTCTCAGCATCCCTACCTCTATTGCCAGGATTGGTGTGTTACCTGAGGACTGAGAAGATGTGCTAGTTTGGCCTCCACCACCTTCATCTCCACCTCACAGTACCTGCAGGCAGTCACACAACTATGAATGTATGTACTATGTAACTATGTATTGTACTGTTGGTACAATACACTAGCATAATGCCTGATACAAAAACATGAGTATGGAAATAGGTTAGTGCTTAAATAATAACCTTGCCGGCCAATCCTTAACAAAATTTCCATATCAAAATTATGCTTTCGATAAAAGGTTGTAAGAGTCAAACAGAGTTATTTAATCCCATGTAAGAGGTCGGAGGTCCTATGTAATCGGAACCTTGCTAATCCGAACCATTTTTTGGGAGAAAAGTCAACTAATATGTAAATTGTTCCAGTGTTGTCGTGATCAAAGGAGCAGTCATAATAATGCATCGTTTTATTTTCACACAATTTATTGCATTTACGGATAAACATATGGTGTATTCAATGAAGAGAGTGAATTACAAAATGTAATCTTTTACACATTATTCAATCTACCAATTACTTTTGGATACTGAATTAGATATCCCACCTACATGGATCAGCTGTGGAAAATTTTTTATAAAAAAAATAACATAGTTGGATGCGCTAATCAAGTCCAAGATCTACCTTATTTTTGTTACTGAGATGGTTAATATGTCTTTAGGGAACTTTGGAATTATACGGAGGCCAGTTATTTTACGGCGGTTATGTTAGATTGGGTTATCATAAATATGTTTGTAGGACTTTCCTGGTTTCGTTATGAATTGAACGATACCAGATGATTTGATTTGGTTTGATGAGTCATACTTTCAATCCATCCTAACATAACCGCCACAGTTTGCTGTATAAGGATGGCCTCCGTATACTGACTCCGTATACTGGCCAAGGTAACGTATTTAGGGATGCTTAAGCTTAGAATAAGTTGTTTTATCAGTTTGACTGTGTTAACAAGTTCAGTGCAGGGGGCGGGAATTCTCTCCGGAGAATTTCTTGCCGGAGAACGTTATAATTGTTGCCAGCCTGTAGCTTAGAATGTAAGCTTTATTCTGCTGTAGGTTGGTACTAAAATTCCCTGTAAAATCACTTCTGGCAATGCTTTTGTACCATTTCGGGGATTTTCTATATTCGAGCCATATTAAAAAGACTCTGGTTATTGATCCAGGCAGTGCTGCTATCTTTGGGTGTTTCAGGTAACTACGTCCACTTTCGGGTTAACGCAGAACAATAACCATTGCTCTTTTGTAATTAGTCCTACTGAGATATTTAAATGCCAATAGCGATCACTGATTCAGTTAGCGCGCCGGGGCCCGAACCTCGCCGCAGTTTTGGAGCGCCTGTGTAAAGGTTTTCAGCAGTGAACGTGTTAAAATAGAGTGGATTCAACATAAACCAGTAATTTACATCGGCACAACCTGTTGGAGGCTCAATTTAATAAAAAAACAGGCAACAACTTAACATGGGAATGGAATGTCTAAATCTAATCTATCAATATATTTCTACTGTATAGTGAACTAATCAGCCGTACCTGAGTACGGCGGCCACGAGTCTCACAACGTGATCGGCCGACTGTTCAGCACCGGGTATCTCAGAGATGCTCTGGCTCGGAGACCCCAGCAGTGCCAGCGTAGTGTCTATGTTCACACTGTTGTTGGTCGACTGTTGTATGCTGTAGTGCATGATCTCGCTAGGTATCAAGGCAGTCTCTCCTTCACTCTCCATACAGATCACGTGACCTGCCCAAGAGGATTTATTTTTATTTTTGGATAGATTTTTTTCTTGTAAGTTACTGTTTGTTTGTTGAACATAGTTAGGACAAGTGCGCACAGTGCAATCCTAATTCAATGTAGTATACTTCGAACAATATTGGCTACCATAAAGAGTAATTCCTTTATCTGGTATAATTTCTTAACTGTGATGTCCCTTTGAAAACGAATGCTTGCTGAACAAAACGTTCATTAGATTGACCACAACAACTTTCATTGGATATTGAAATTAAAACCAGAATAATTTACTAAGTCCCGTATAAATTTTTACAACTAGAACTACAATTACCTGTAATGAGCAGCAGCCAGTGTATATCCTCAAACAGACAGTCTATAATAGCGGACTCTGAGATATTGAGAGCCTGCATATGAATCCGCTGTAGCTGGGAGTGTAGACGAGACGTGCGATCTTCCAACAGCTTGGCCAGTAGTGGCAGTGCATGTCCAGGGATCTGTAACATATTACTGATAAATTATTGGATGCCTGCCGGACAAGGCTAAAGGTATGTTTTCCCAAATTGCGCCAAATCATCCCTCATTTTGTCCTTGATGAAAAAGTGTTGGTGATGGTCGTGATTAAGCTAACAATTTCATAATAAAAAAATCCAAAAACAGCTATGTGGCTCTAAACTGGAATGCTGATCCAAATTCACAACTAGATTGTTCTCTAAAGGGTTCAAAAACTTCCTTTGTATCAATCACTCATAGTTTCACGTTCGAAAACAATCTGGCTCCATCATACTCACTACAATCGGGAACAGCTGTATAAGATTGAGCAACTAATGGACAATGAGCTGTTAACAATCTAGTTTGAAGTAGTTCACTAATTTGTCCTCAGATGCCACCAGCCACCTGGTTGTGCCACGATGAATGGGTCTTGTCAAATCGTAGCAGTGTATATTTACATAGTATAACTGTGGCAATTCCTCAATCTTAACCGTACAATAATGTTCCATAAAACTGAACTACTTTTAGCAAATTTCCCCATAGGGAAGTAGCTATTACCATAGGTCTCATGGTAAGACCTAGACCCGGGACCGATTTTCTTTTTCTTTTTTATGTCCCCAGAGGTCAAAAACACCATCCGTTCAAAACCTATGTACATGTGTGTGTGTCCGTTAGCACAATAACTCGAGTAAAAATAATCAAATTTTGATAATTGATAAAAACGAGGAAACCTATGTTTATTAAAACAAGTTCACGAACCAACATGATCGGACTATGAGAACGGGGTTTTGTGGGGTAAAAAATGGTTTTCCCCTCAAAGCATAGAATTTAGCAATTTCTTTCCAAACAATTTGTAGAGCTTTAAAAAACAAATACAGTAAGTTAATATATTGAACCGCTCTTGTATGACTAACAGATACAGAGAAAATTAAAAAAAAATGTAAATTATTATGATTGAATTTGGTAACTTCATTTCATATCAAGCTATAAGCTATTCAATAAAAAAAAATTATACAAAAAAACACCTTATTACCAACCCCGTAGCAGCAAACCTAAGTACTCATTAAATCTCAAATTATTTAGATGGGAAATAAATCTGACATGTTTTGGGAAATATTTCAGTAAAAATATAACTAAGCAAATATAAATTTGCTTTATGCGAGAGTTTGCTGCGGCGGTGGTATTTATTGTTTAAAGGAAAATGTGTTTAGAGAATTGTATTACTCACCTGGCGGCCAAGAACTCCGATTGACTGCAGCTGATCTCTAAACTTGACCTGGTCATCTTCCTCCGTCTCATCTATCTCCTCAGAGTCCACATCTCTACCCTGCAGAAAAAGCAATTCAAAAACTTGTCAACAGCTTAGGCAAAACTAATTCACATTTCTAATTTCACATTTCAAATGGGTGATTAGTTTTCTAAAAAAAAAAACCTACTTTGATGTGAATTAAGGTTTTTGGAGGGTTATAGAATTAGTGTACATCTGTTCCTTTTATCTTACACTCAGAAGGGAACTAGGGATGAGTCGGTTGCAGAAGGTCGGTTTCGGTTTATCGGTTGGTTGTTTAGGAAGAGAAAGTTTTGGAAAACTCTTTCTCTCCTTAGTTGAAAATGCTGTCAGTGACAGTTGATTGTTCAAGTTTTTTGTGAGAGTAAAGTTTTGTGTCTCTTCTCTTGTGCCAGTTTAGACTCTTTCCCAATCAGGTAAGCCAGGTATTCTCACATAAAAAAATCCTATCATATATTACAGGGTTTCAAGAACATTATTTACCTAATAACATAATTATTTGTGAGTATAACCTGGTATCTAACTATGAATTTCAAAATAAGACCTTGTGAATGGTATAGATACCACAACGTATAGAGGTTAGGGTATGTTGTCTAACCTAATCTTGCTTCTAAATAATACCCCACATGAAGCACAAATTTCAAACACGTGTACTTTCTTAGTATAAGTAGAGAGAAAAATTATATTTTAATAAGTGATACACAAAATCAAAAACCAAGAACCAAATTAATAAAAACCCCTGAACCGATGAAATCAGCAACCAACCCATCACCAATGGGAATTACTTTAAACAAAACATGAGTGAAAACCACAGGTTTCGTTACGAATATTTGAACAGAAACGGTACGGATCATAAACATAAAGAAATTATGTCACTGGCCCGAAAGTAAACATTATTTGTAGGGATGGTCAAGTCTCGAAATTTCGGGAAATTTTCGGGAAATTTTCAATCTCGTTACACGAGACGAGATTACTTTTTGGCCGAGATTTTTATCGAGACGAGAATAAAAAAAAAAATAAAAAAAAAAAAAAAAATTAAAAATGCCTGCAGAAAGTCAATGCAATACCCGCAATACAGGAGCGTGTTGTAGTTGCGTTTCCTTTTCGAAGGCGTTCTTATTTAATTAATATTAATGTAAATATTACTTTAATTCTTTTAATGTAAATATTACTTTCATCATTTTAATAATATTATTTTAATAACATTTGAGAAGTTTTGTTAAGTGTAAGCAGTGTGAGGAATGTTTTATTACTATAAAAAAAGTCAAAACAAGTAACTATTTTATAAAAATTAATATTGCTTTTATTTTATGATTTATTTTATTTTAGGATAAGTTGAACTCTATCCTAACTGATATCACCATATTTCCTAATCGTAGGCATTTTTAATAAGTTAGGCGTGATTAATAAAAAAATGTTATGCTGATGTTATTTAATGAAAGATTGTAAATATTCTTGCCTATTATCATTATTTTAGTATTTAAACAGTCATCTAACAATGTTACGAAATCAGGTAAAAATTTTGAACGTGCATTTCCCGTTGTGTATGAGAAGAGAAATCTCGTCTCGATCTCGTCTCGAAATTTTATGAGAAATAAAAAATCTCGTCTCGTCTCGTCTCGAACTAAAAATCCAATCTCGTCCATCCCTAATTATTTGACATTATTTATAATGGAACTATCCAAGCCATGTTAATGAATGTTATTAATGTAGGATTCGGGCCAGTTACATCCATACACACACAGTTTATGTTTATGATCTATACAGTATCTGCTCTATACAGTATTTGTGGGTTCCTGCAAGAGAAAAAGTTCAACCAATACTCGCATGTACTCTTTTAAAAAGATAATATCTATGAAAAAACCATTAAGCCAAATTTAAAGTCATGGACGCTAACAGAATGAAAATGTGTAATTGATTTAGATCGTGGAGGATTGTCACTAACCGTGCCTCTAGTTCCATCAGGGGGTGACAGGTGAGATTGTAGATATGTATTGAATATCTGCACACAAGACTGTTTACAAAAGTCCTCCGGAAAAATCTGAGCATCTCCGAGCACGGTAGTCCACGCCTTCAACATGTTGTCGAATGCTTCCAGGAAAAAACAGTCGTCGACACAGATCTGAAAAAAAATTAAATGATTATTGTTTTAAATGGCATAGCTGGTTGGCTTTGTACTAGGATTAAAATCGTGTATAACGTTAGTGGATTAGAAAATTCAGAAAACAATGTGTTTGTTTAATATCACGGATAGTCAGGCCTAAAAATTTGTTTGGACATGTATTTTTACAGAATTGTCACAAAACCAAAAAAAATTGTAGGCCTACCTATTTTTTTAAATAGTTACATAGCCAAAACTCAAAAATTTCAGATAGCATATGACGTCAAAATGCATATAATTTTAAACTTTAGGGAATTGAATTGTATTCCAAGCAACTTTCAATTCTAAATCCATATCTCTTTCAGTTTTCAAGTTATCATCTAAAACCTGTTTTCCTTATTTAAAACGCATGTAACGCCTTATCAGGGAGGTTGTACTTAAACTGCTTACAGATTCTTCCTGAGCTGCTCCTTCGGCAAATAGGCAAGTCAACCGGGTAAGAGTCTGAAGAAACGCCTGGAGAATGTCTGAGGGTAGCGTGATGAGGATGGACGGAGGGTAGAACAACAACACCTTGCGTACAATGTTACTGATACCCAACGCCTCTCTGTCTAGTAGCTGTACACTGCCAACACAATATCATCCTAATAATAGTAAATGGCGTCACCCAGCTTCAAGAACTTGTTATACTAAGTTGGTTTTTTGGTTGATGCCTTGGGTTTCTGACGTACACACAAAGACTGATGCATATTTTGCCACAGGTGTGGCATCTTAAGATTTACACTGATTATAAATAATATGAAACTACGTTCTACAATTTATAAGTTTTTTTTTTGTAATTTTTCCATCTTAAAGATTATGTGGCAGCGCTGCCGATAAGTGGCACTTGGCTGTCGACCCTTTCGGCCAATGGTGGCATGATAGATCAGTTGGCTGAGGTGTTGTACTGACAATTAATTGTAGCGTAGAGGTATTTCTAGATGTGCGAGTTTGAATCCCGTGCAATCAATATTGAGTCTGGTGTGTGGCTTAGCTGGACGGACAGGGCCCCTCTTTATACAAACAGTGTCCAGCTGGAAGTTGATGGCATTTTAGTAGTTTAGTTTAATGAGAATTGCACACAACACCTGTTATGCTTACCTTAACATTGGTATAGAGAAGGACATGGATATTTTTCTTTTTGGATTATATTTTGGTAAAAAAATACTTATATAGTAAAAGACACTTAAAGGACATAACCTACAAACAATTATAATAGGTGGATTAAAAAACCATTATCCAGGTTAACCGTATTTAAACTCACTTGGATACAAATCTGATGAATGCCTGCAGGTAGTTGCAGATGTAGTTCATCTGCACCTCTTTGGACGACATGACAGGGCCGTTAAGGGATGCCAGTTGTACCAGACAGCTGAGAGAGTGGTGTGCCAAAGTCGGATTGTCGCGTATTTTCCAGTGAATCTAAAAAAAGACAGTATAAAAATCTGTGTTAAATTATAAAACCACAACTACTCTTACATTCTAGGAATTATTCAATGTTGTTGTTTTTTCCTCATGTTATTGATCACAAACATCCAGATTTGTTTTCAAGAAGTTGTTGGTGAATACATATGGTAAGGATAAGCAAAAAGTATTTTAATAGGCTTGAGTTGCAAAGAATCCGTGTACCCCATTCAACTTCCTTTGTTAATTTTATAAATGTCCCTCTCGCAAAGCTCAGACACAGAAAAATTAGCTAAAGTAGAACTCCAACTAGGCCTATCCAAATCAATTAGGACCGTACCAGATTTAATAACAATTCTCATTAATTGTGGATTTAAGTTATTAAACTCTTTCTGTAAGCGATTCGGATTACCATATTAAGAACACACACACAAATTTAAAATACTATACTGTAATCCAACCAGTCATTTTATATGGCTCAGAAACCTGGACATTGACAAAAATTATGAAAACAAACTTATCATTTTTAAGAACAAAATTTGGAGGTTGGACCGATAAATAAACCAATAAATGACCCAAAAGTGTTTGGACCTATTATGGCGAATAAGAAAAACCGAAAACTCCGAGAACTGTACAAAGAACCGGTCATTGTAGCCATAGTGAAGAGTAGGCGACTGAGATGGGCAGGCCATGTAGAGGAAGAGAAGAAGAAAGTTTACTGTATATTTTCAGTTTGGTAAATGGTTTGTTCCTGATGGGGACCTATTGTGCTTGCTTACTTTCAGGTAGAAATTTCTTACTCACGTCAAAATAAAGGTTGGTGAGATTCGGGTCCAAAATAACATCTTTCCATCGAGGTCCGAGCTTTAGTGATGGACTGCTGTCTGCTTCAAACACCACCTCAAACACGCCGATGAGTCTTTTGGGCAGTAAGACTGTTAAGGATTCATCTTTTGTGACAGACATTTGGCATAAATTATCCTCATTTTATGTTGTACCCGTGCTTTGCAACGAGAAGAGTAGGCCTACGCAAAATAGAAACATTCTTTGATCTTTACATATAAAATAGTTACCGGTACACATCCGCCAACGTTTTTAGAAACTAAATTCAATCATACAACTTCATTTGATAAACGTGTGTGATTTTTAAATCAGGTAAGTAGTGGAAACTGTCGTTTTTCTTTTGAAGTAATTGTAAATCTTGTATAGGCTAATATGAGCAAATCTAAATTTCATATAAGTTGATGTACTTGATTCACCTTCGTCTCCCTAATTAACTTGTCTTTTATCTTTACTTCGACATTTTGAATTTCAATCTTGAAGTTTCAAAACTACTATTTAATTAAATCAACTTATAACTTATATGGTAAGCTAGAGGTAAAGAGGCTTGACTAAAATTGGAGACTAATTTTGAGTTTGCAAAGGATATGATGAGCGGAGATGAAGCCCCAGTTTAGGATTGTGTCCGAGATGCTCAACAGATGTTTCAACAATGTGACGGCCGGTTGTGGGAATGGAGATGTCAGTTTGGCGATCTCACTCAACGCACTCACAGTAAACTGCAGGATACGCTTCAAATCAGTGGCCTGCAACAATGATTCATACATCGGTAAGTACTTAAAGTATAAATGATATTAAGGCATACCTCATTGAACTGCTAAGTGCTATCTACAGTTACTCTTCCGATTAGGTAAGTATGTAAAACTCAAATACCAGTACAGTAGAGTCCCGCCTTTTGCGAACTAATGTTTAGAAACCATTATCTGTTTAATTAGTACAAACCATCATGAAATCGAGAACATCTAACGCAGTCAGAGCAAAATCGAATGGTGAAGTACTGTTCAGTAAGCACAGAAGATGTGGTTGACACTCCCTGTCATTGCTAAAACAAAAACTTGGCATAGTCACAGCAAAATGGTAAAATTCTTTCGAGGATACAACACAATTGACAAAATCCTCTGCAAATGCAGAGTAATTGAAAACATTATTTGTAGTCACTGCAAAATCGTGAACATCCTCCATGGTCGCAGGGACATCATCATCGCATCCTGTGATCGCCTTCAAACATGATCAATTATTACAGAAATCCGCTTATTTCGAACTCCCGCTAATGTGAACTGGGTTCTCTCCCACTTATTACAGCAGCAGAACTCCACTCAATTACTAATTAAACTTTACTGCCAACTCAAAATACTAACACAAATAATACCAAATGTAAAGTAGAAAATTCAAATTATCAATCAAAATAAAAAGTTAAATTTTGAAAATAATTTTAGTTTCAAATAAAATAAAAATACACAATTAATAAATAATTTAACCACAGGCCTAGGGTTCTAGCCCCCTCAATGGGACTCTGTCAAGAAGTTCCATTTGTCACCGAGATCGCAAACAACAAGTTATACAACAAATGAATTTAAAAGCTTCCATCGCTATGATAAGTGTCTGTCTCAATTTGATTGGCAACCATGCAGGAAATTACAATTTGGTTTAATAGACTGCAATTAGGACTACAGTTGTAGACTGTTAATTATTTTTGTATAGACTACAATTACATGTTTTCCTGAACAAACTTATATTTGATTCCAAAATGTTCCGTATTTTCTGAACAGCACCCCCCCCCCCCCCCTATGTGGAAGAAAAAACAGTAGTGTCAGAACAAATCAAATATAAAAAAAATATTAGGAAGATAAAGATTGGCTGACGGATAAATGTGTTCTTTGGCATATTTATAACTCATTCGTACCACTTTCAATAACATTTGTATCTCAAAGAGATGAATAGATTATAACTGGAGTCCCCACTCTGTGCCACTGTTTTTGCTGGTTTTAATGTTTTTTTTTTTTTGTTTTTTTTGTGTTGTTATGTTGGCCATATGATTGGTTGGTTGGACTGATGTCAAATTAGATCCAATCAGATGAGTTATTTGACGAGTCCAAACAAACCGAGGCAGTGTGATCAACAAAACACAGCAACAAGAGACCATCTTAATGGCACTTAGGGGCGGTTCACGAGCTCGGGACTATCGTAGTCCGAGCCCAGAATCCGGAATTAACCGGTATTTGGGCTGCGACTTAAAAAATCGGGTTCACGAGCTCGAGACTATATAAGCCGCGGACCAAACTGATAGGCGGCACACAATTAGTGCAGGGATAAAACCCGGTTTTAAAAGTTGGGTTCACGAGTCCAATTACAGATAGTCCCGGCTTCTGATCATTAGTCCCGGTGGGTTCACGAGTCAAGTCCGAGCCCAAATGAGATGGTTCGGGCCCAAAAGAACAATGGTGTTTGGTCTCCGACTCAGACCTGGTAGGAGGCAGGTTTAAGGTGACATCATGCCGGTTTTATCTAATTAGCTCCTTTATTTTTATTATTTTTTAAAAACGAATGTTTAAATATGGTTCTTCATTAAATTCCGAACAATTCCATTACCCACAAAACCATATTAAAAAAATATGTAAAAATGGGAAAAAGGCTCATAAAACATGAAAAAGATCATCAAACAACTTAAAACGACAGATAAATTATGCACCTAACAAAGTAGTATCATAACAAAGATATTTTTACTGATAAGCCCCATGTTATTACAATTTTAACGACAAAATTATGCATAGACTATAAATATAACTAATCAGCCTCAGTTAAACCATCGTTATCTAACATAATTATCAGAAATAGTTTTTTTGCCGTGGGAAACATCAAACAAACCGTCAGTCATTGAGTACGGTTCGCGGTGATCACCGACTTGTGTTGTACTCACTGGTCGCCGTGTGTATTGAATATGAGTATGAAATATCTATAGGCCTACTGTATTATGTTAACAATTATGTACCATCACTCCACTACCTCGCATAGGACCAGCTCGTTATCATGACTAAAACCTTAGGGAGTATGTTTTATCTATGCTAAACCCCTTTTATGACTTGATGAATTTAAAGATGGATTTAAATGTTTCCAAAGATGCCGTCAATGAAGTCATTTGAGGCGTTCACTCCAAGGCACGGATTTCCCGACAGTAAAATCCATTACAGTATTCTAAATTGAAAAAAATGTTAGTTGCACTAATATTTTTGGCTGATGGCACTTTTCATCGAGAAACTAGTGATTTATTGGATGTTAGTAAAGCTTGGGATGGTAGCTATTTGTTTGGCAATGAAAGCAGAACAAATCAATTTTCAGTTCGAAACTATGCCTGTTATATGTATATCATGTATGCAGTTGTGTATAATTTAGTGTTGTATATGTGGCAGCCCTGTCTTTAGAAAATACACACTCTTCCGCCCTCAGGATGTCTACTTATTGCAGAGCCTAAACACCTCTAGCATTATCTATTATAATCCAAATATATTATGGTGTCAGAATAAAAGGTTATAGTAAAATTGAATTAGTGTAAAGTAATAAAAGTTTATAGAAGAAAAGTGTCCTGTGGTAACTGTGAAAGTGACTTATTTGACTGTTAGAAATACCGACTAGGGTTGATTGCCTCAAAAAACAGCATGGTTTGTATAGGAGAAACGTGGTCGTGTTTAATTGTACATGGATTATGTCACGTAAGTACAGATTGAAAATATAAATATGGCTAATTTAGTGCCACCGGGAGAACTGTCCACTGTTGGGAATGTACCAGAGAACTGGGTAAGGTGGAAACAAAGATTTCAGTTTGTATATTAAGGCAGTAGGCCTAGATTCTAAACAGGACAGATTAGTGCCTTTATTGTTAACGTGCCTGGGGGAGCCTGGAATTGACATTTACAATAGTTTTACCTTTCCTGATGAAGAGAGTAAAAATAAGTTCGGTGATGTAGTAAAACGTTTTGATGAACATTTCATTCCTAAAAAGAACGTGACTTTCTTTCGTCATCAGTTTTTTACAAGAGCTCAACTGGATGGGGAATCTGTCGAGCAGTTTGTTACTGATCTCCGTAACAAGGCTAAAGACTGTGAATTCTCGGATTTAAAGGATGACTTGATTAGAGATAGACTTGTGTGCGGGCTACGAAGTCCTCAGCTTAAAGAGAAACTTCTTCGTGAGTCAGATTTAACATTGCAGAAGGCCATGGATATTTGTCAAGCCTCAGAAGTGTCGTTTCAACAGGTTAGGCTATTGGAAGATAAACTTCAAACTACAAATCTTCATGCGGTCCAAACAAAAAGAAATAAAAACTCTTACAAACCTGATCAACAACATGTCAAAAACAAACATTTTAAATGTAAAGATAGTGGTAGGCCTAAGGGTAATAGTAATCCTTGTAACAAATGTGGTAAAGTACATGCGTTTAAACAATTTCCTGCTTTTGGAGTAAGATGTTTTAAATGTAATAGATATAATCATTATTCAAAAATGTGCAATTTTGGCAAGCAGGTACATACTGTTGTAGAAGAACCTATAGGTCAGACATCTGAGCATAGTAGGCCTAGTAGTAATGGTTCTGGACATTTGTTTGTGGGAGGACTAGATTTGAAAAAAGATTTAATTAAATGCAGTAGGCCTATTGAAACTGTAGGTGATTGGCGAGTAGAAATGTTAGTTAGAAATAAAAAAGTGTCATTTAAGCTTGACACAGGAGCACAAGCTAATGTAATTTCTAAAACATTGTTTTTAGATCTAGGACTTAGTTTGGATGTGTTAAAAAGTAGTCCTGTCAATATCTGTACATTTTCTGGTGAAAAAATGACCTTATTGGATAAATGCTTTTTAAATTGTCAGTTCAAAGATCAAATGTATAAATTGTTCTTTTATGTAGTAGACCACAAATGTGATCCGGTGTTAGGTTTAAACACATGTGTACAGATGAATTTAATCAAGAAAATTGATAGTGTATCAGGGTCAAAATTAAGCCCATCTATCAACAGTAATGTAGTGAATGAGTTTCCAGAATTATTTGATGGTTCGGTGGGATGTGTTCCACATTATTGTAATATAGTACTTAAGGACAATGCTGTCCCTGTTGTATCATGTGCTCGCAGAATACCGTTAGCGTTGTTAGAAGATAAAGTTAAAGCTAAACTTGTAGAAATGGAATCTATGGATATAATACAAAAGGTAGATGAACCTACTGATTGGGTTAGTCCCATTGTTATTACGCACAAGCGAGATGGAGATATTAGAATATGTTTAGATCCAAAGCTTTTAAATGATAATATTAAAATGTGTCAGTACCAACTACCTACGATTGATATGCTTTCCAGTAAGTTAGTGGGTGCAAAATATTTTTCAGTTTTAGATGCAAATGCAGGATTTTGGATGGTTCCACTGACTGAAGATAGTTCTTTTTTGTGCACGTTCAGCTCACCTTTTGGGAGGTATAGATTTAAGCGCTTACCTTTTGGAGTTAGATGTGCTCCAGAGATATTTCATAAGATTGTAGTTCAAACATTTGAGGGGTTAAAAGGGGTGGAGTCATATATTGATGATATTGTTGTATGGGGAACTAGCAAAGAAGAGCATGATAGACGCCTTCGAGATGTACTTAGTCGAGCTAGAGATAATGGGTTCAAGTTTAACATAGGAAAATGTAAATTTTGCGTTAGCCAAATTAAATACTTAGGCCATGTTTTTAGTGATAAGGGAGTATCAGTAGATCCGTCTAAGGTAGAAGCAATAAGAAACATGTCCCCACCCACTTGTAGAAAAGAACTTGAAAGGTTTTTGGGTATGACCAATTATTTGGCCAAGTTTATTCCTAACTATGCCGAGAAATCTGTTGTATTAAGACAGTTATTGAAAACTGATAGTGTATGGGAGTGGAATGAATCTGTAAATCAAGCTTTTGTAAGATTGAAGAATTCCTTATGTGATACACCTGTTTTAGGTTATTTTGATACTAGCCTACCAGTGACCTTAAGTGTTGATAGTTCTCGTGATGGTATGGGTGCAGTAGTTATGCAAAATGGAATACCTATAGCCTATGCATCAAAGTGTTTAAATCAAGCTCAAAAGAATTATGCGCAAATTGAACTTGAAATGTTGGCTATATGTTTTGGGTGTGAAAGGTTTCATTCATTTGTGTATGGTCGAGAAGTTAGTGTTGAGAGTGACCATAAGCCACTCGAGTCTATATTTAAGAAACCACTTGATAAAGTACCTTTACGTTTGCAACGTATGTTATTACGGGTTCAGTCATACAATTTAAATGTAGCCTATAAACCGGGTAAAGATTTGCACATAGCAGACACGCTTTCTAGAGCACCAATAGATCAAATAACACTTGATGATAATGAGTTAGATGTTGAAATTGATATACATGTCAATGCAATTATCAGTAAGCTACCTATTTCTGACAAACAGTTTGATAATTTCAAATGTGAAACAGAGAAAGATCCAGTTTTGTGTAAGTTGAGTGATTATATTCACAATGGATGGCCTAGTTTTAAACATCAGTTAGATGATTCACTTAAGCCTTTTTGGACTTACAAGGATGACCTGAGTTGTGTTAAGGGAGTTATTTCAAGAATGATAAATTGTTAGTACCTAAATCTTTGCAAAAAGACATGTTATCTAGGATACACGAGGGTCATTTAGGCATAGAGAGATGTAAAGAGCGTGCCAGGGAAATATTGTTTTGGCCAGGTATGTCAAGTCAAATTAATGATGTTGTATCTAGTTGTTCAGTGTGTCAAAAACACAGAAACTCTGTGTGTAAAGAACCTCTTAATAGTCATGAATTTCCTAACTTGCCGTGGGAAAAAGTAGCTACAGACATGTTTATGTTTAACAGTAAGATGTATTTGTTAGTTGTTGACTATTTTTCAACCTTTATTGAGATAAGTTTGTTGCCTGATAGTACTAGCTCTACAGTGATAACCCATTTGAAATCAATTTTTGCTAGACATGGTATACCTAAAGTTTTGATCTCTGATAATGCCATGCAATATTGCAGTAGTCAATTTAAAGAATTTACTACTTTGTGGGATATTAGTCACATTACATCGAGTCCACATTATCCTAAGTCGAATGGTTTAGCGGAGCGGTCGGTTCAGACAGTAAAAAAATTACTTATTAAATGTCAGGAAAGCAATGATGATCCTTATTTGGCGTTGTTGAATTTAAGAAGTGCGCCTCGTGGTGATTTGCCGTCTCCAGCGGAATCCCTAATGGGCAGAAAACTTAAAACTAATTTGCCTATATCCTCAAAGTTACTAAAACCAAAATCTATTAGTCCAAGCTACAGGAATCAAATGCTTAGCAATAGACACAAAAGTAAAAGGTATTATGATAGGTCTAGTAAACCTTTGAGAAAATTATCTGTAGGTGAACCTGTAATGTTTCAAAGGTATCCTAACTCTACTTGGAGTCCTGCTCATGCTAAAACTCCTGCCAGAGAACCTAGATCATACCTAATCAGTGACAGCAATGGTAATACCTATAGGAGAAATCGTGTACATTTGTTCCCTAGTAGTTGTGCTGATAGTAATGATGAACAAAATGCAAGTCCTGTACATAGAAGCTTTGTAAATGTAAGAAATCCAACTGTTAGTTCTAAAGAGAATTGTGTAGGCCTAACAGATGTTTGTGATGAGGGAGACGTTGTAAAAAACTTTGACGGCTATGTAACATCTAGAGGTAGAGTAGTAATGAATCCAAAACGGTTGACATTTAGTCCTAAGAAGTAAGAGTGATTCCTATTGTTTTGATCTATTCTAAAGGAGGGAGATGTTATATGTATATCATGTATGCAGTTGTGTATAATTTAGTGTTGTATATGTGGCAGCCCTGTCTTTAGAAAATACACACTCTTCCGCCCTCAAGATGTCTACTTATTGCAGAGCCTAAACACCTCTAGCATTATCTATTATAATCCAAATATATTAATGCCCAAAGAAAAAAAAGGATTTCCTAAATATAAACGCATTGTAATACCAATGAAACAGATTTTAAAAATCGCAACAACACAAAAAATGTTAAATAAAAACCATAGCTGTTAACATAAATAATACCAACTGCAGAATATTTTTTTTCAACATTTTACAGTTAGATTGTTAAAGAGTGTAAGAATAACGGAAAGAATATTCCTATATTACAACCACGATTAAAACCAGCACATACCTACGATTTTCATATCAATAATCAGTGCCTCTAAATACATTTTAGTTTCAATAATTGTACCATTGAAATAAGTTTAGTTAAAATTATCCTATCCAAAATACCATCCTAAATTATCGGGCAATTGCAAAATAGGCATTCATCTGGTTATAAATACCCAGTTATTTTATGTCATGCATCTTAATTGAATTATAAGAATGCACACAGAAAATATATTTCACTACAGACTTTCATTATCTGATTTCATACAAACGTGGTTTGTTTTGTTTATAAATCAATAAAATTAGATAGATTATTATAGGTCAGCATTTGGACAATGAAATACGCGAAAAATAATCGTTTTGGACGTTTTGGTTCAGCCTTTTTCACGATCATCCTATTGTATGGAAGTGCGTATGTCAGCAGCAGCGGCTTCACATGTGTTTCCAGACTGTTGTTGGTTGTTACCAACGTCTCAACAGAAATTCCCTGCGAATCCCTGTCATTAGGCTCCGCTATGGATTTGGTCTCGACCTACACTGAGCCCGGCTTTCACATCATTAGGCTCTGACTCGTGAACCCATTCACGATCATCCTATTGTATGGAAGTGCGTATGTCAGCAGCAGCGGCTTCACATGTGTTTCCAGACTGTTGTTGGTTGTTACCAACGTCTCAACAGAAATTCCCTGCGAATCCCTGTCATTAGGCTCCGCTATGGATTTGGTCTCGACCTACACTGAGCCCGGCTTTCACATCATTAGGCTCTGACTCGTGAACCCATTTTTTGGTCGTCGCTTATATAGTCCGGGACCAACGTCTGGTCGCGGACTATGAAGTCCCGAGCTCGTGTTTAATGTTTAACCCCTTAATGTTTAACCAGAGAGTAGTGACTTTAGTTATAATCCATTTATCTCTATGTTGTATCTTCACAAGCAAAATGATTACATAGGTTAGTATGGGTGCAAAAATGAAGACAGTTGATAAATATATGATTGACAATATGCTGCAGTATTTTTAAACTATGTAGGTGATTTTAAAGCTTAATTCCCAACTTTTACAAATTTATATGAACTCTTGATCATTATTAATCCTTTTTCTGTTGATAAAGGGAATTTCCCCAATGTAAATTTGTGCATTTAAAAAATGAAAAACCAGTTCAAAACGAATTTTCTAAGCTATCATACTCAATTAAATGTGACTGTGAAACAACAAACCCAGCATAACCAAGATAATTTTCTACTTTTTGGCCTTCACTTATTTATTCTTATTTTTCCCAACTATCGATCCTGCACTAGATGTTTCATTCTTTACCTCAAACTGTTTTTTTGCTTTGAAATGTGTCTCCCACGTAAGACCGACATCTGAAGACTTAACAGTGGTCGCATATTCTTGAATAAGTGCCGAGATTATGCTGCAGCCTAAAACTTGCTGGAACATATAACAAAAACATATTTGTTAAATAAACTAAAATCGTAAAACATCCAACTTAAGAATATTGTATGTAAAGGAATTTCTCAAGGTTGTTTTAAATTGCCTCTTACTTAAATTTAACCTTAAAAGCTTTTGTAGGTTAAGAAATTACAGCAGCAATCTAATTAAAAGTGTACAAGGTAAAACATAACCGATCCTTGAACCATTGAACACATATACCAGATGAAGGTGTGTATTCTTGTATATAAAAGCTTATTCTTGTATCAGAAGCATATTCTACCAACCTTGGGCAAGTCGTTACTGTTCATGATCAGCTGTTCTACTTCCGTTAGAAGTTTGCCTCGTTCCATTCCGAAATCGGTCACGCTCCCTCGTTTGATCATTATGGCTATCACCTATAAACATTGAGACACTAGTGTACCTCCGTCCACAACTCACCGTCCATACTCAATGGTCCAAAGATTAAGATTGCTCAGTAGCTTACTAGTTTTGTTACGAAGACAACATTATCAAAGTTTGAAACTAATAGAAGAGGCACAATAATAGAGGAACCAACAATAAATTAATCAAGACTGGAGTTTACAAGTTTAGTTGCCCAGATTGCCCGTGCAAATACATAGGCCAGGCATTTGAAACCTATAACAAAGAACACAGGCCAACTCCAAGAACGACAAGCAGATATCAGCCTTTGCCCAACACCTGATTGACTTAAATCACTCAATGAGCAGCATCGACGACGGTTTAGAAATATTTCATGGCTGTGGGAAAGGTAGCAAACTTGACACTCTGGAGGTGTTTGAGATATATAAATTTTTCAATGAAGAACCATGTAAAGACCTCAATGAAAAATTACAGTTCTCACTTGTTTTCAATACAATCCTACATACAAGAACAGCTGATCGAAGATCTGATAACAGTAGAGGAGACGACGTGACGTAGACCTCCAGTCTGCTTCCGACCCCGCGCCGCTCTGGACCAACTCAGTATTATCATGATAGTGCTATCTAAATAATTGTGTATACGTAACTAACATTTTTATGTTCGTGTCGTGTTTGTTATAATGTGTTCTTGACGAGTTGCAAGTTTTGATAATTTTGTCTTCGCAACAAAACTAGTAAGCTACTGAGCCATCTTAATCATTGGACTATTGACGGAGGTACATAAAAACTTATTATTGTCTTAATAAAATAGTTCAGGAGCCAAAAAACATAATTTTTTAATAAATATTGTGGGAAAATTGCAGAAATAATACCATTTTATCAACAAACTGACTACAGGGATTGGTTGCAGATATTGTTAAAATAATTCAAGTATGATGCTTTTCTACAATCCTTAACCAGGTGAGAAAATCGTTGTATAAAACCTTTTAAATAATCAAGTTTTAGACTGTTAGAACTGCCAATGAAGAATTACTTTTCAGAAATAATATGTCACAAAAAGTAATTTGTTTTAACTAAACCATAAAATCTATTGATAAATGTGTTGATGGGACTGTTAAACATGTTTTAATCACATTGGGTATTGCTTCATTTTATTTAGCGAATTTTAATTAGAATAGGCAAAGAGAAGTAAGGTATAGAGGAGCTTCACTCACTAACAGGACGACTATACGCTTTCAGCTTCGTTACATTTAGCCGGAAATATACTTACGGCAAGCAAGGAAGCGGAGAGCACTGTGCGGAATTTCTATCGCACAAGGCACAGGATCTTTTTTTACCATAAGCTTTGTAGTACATGATGGCGAAGGAACGAGGGAGGGGGGGTGTGTTGGACTTTGCCCTAGAAACCAGCGACTAGTGCTTGACACCAATTAGGTGTACCATTGCAAGTTTCCTCTGAGCCTTGCCTCTCTGAGAAAATTGTGTGACATCCCCTGGTCAGTTGTTGGGGAACTTTGACATCATCTCTGGCCTGGCTAATTTAAACACCTACTTACTGTCAATGATCAACTCAATGGGGCTGATCTCGTCTATGGTAACATTAACCAACCAGGTCAATTGTATCCTGTATCTAACCTGTCTCACGTCAGAGACTAAATCCCATTGGTCCGAACTAGGGTGTGAGAAAGAGTGTGAGTGCTGAGAGAAAGAGATGACAGCTAAAAACTGAATTAGGCCTAGATCAGCTGGTTCTCGAGTCAGGACAATTAAAAATCCCACTGATCAAGGACAGCTGGGTTTGATTTTAAATTGTCAAGCTTCAGATTTTTCTCAAGCTCAAAAGCGACTTTCTAAATGTTAGGTTAACTCGGCAGTGTATTAAACTATATTTGTAGGCACCTGCAGTATCCTCTCCCTCACAAAGACTGGCAGTGTCGGTTTGCTGATGACGTATTGAAGCAAGTACTGTTGTAGCGTAGAGATATCCTCACTGCTTAGACTATTCCATTCCCTCACTAAAGCATCCTTCAGAGTGCCCGCTGTCTCGAAAATCACATAGTCCACTGTGCAGTTTTCTAAAAATTACAATGTAAAGGATTGTTTTAAAATTTCTCAACACAAAAAAATTCATCAATATAGAAAAAGAGGCGTTAAATAAAAAAAAAAGCTGTTAGGCCTACTGATTGTCATGATTAATTTTAATTGTTAATAAAACACTATTTTCCTATTGTCAGATGAATAAAGCAAAAAAACTAGAAAACAGCTTTTAATATTACAATTGTTTCCATTTTTTATTAGGCTACATTTTCTGTATGAAATAATAATGTTAAAATATACATAGTATGATACTGGGATTTGTAAAATGAAGCATTTGAAAGTAGCCTAAAAAACTAATTTAGTAAATCTGATGGAAACAGAAACTGGGCGAAACTGCATTGTAATATAGTTCTAAGGTAGAGTGGATCCTTTAAAGCACATTCATGTGCAGGCTTACTCTGTGAGTTGAAACAACAAATAATGTTAAAGTACAGCTTTTTACATACCAAATATATGTTTGCAAATGGCGTAAGGAGATTGAGTCTTTCTAAAATTTAAAAACACAGCTTCAGCGGCATGTCTCTGCTCGTTTGTAACTATGTTTGGAGGAGCCTGAAACAAATCAGAGTTCCTTTATGTACAAAATGATTCCTATATTTTGGTTATTAGGTTTTATTGGTACTTTCCTGTTGAAGGGGACATTCAGTATTACCGGTATCGATGATTTTCTTCGTTACCGGTATATCAAAATTTTATTTTTTCAATCCGATACATTGACATTAACGGAATGAAAACATATCAGCTGACAACTACGATAAATAAATATTTTTCACTATCAACAAACAATTAAGTCTTAATCCCAACAATAGGCTACCGGTACTGAGGATTTCCGAGGCACTAGGGCAATCCTTGACTATCGTCGTTTTAAATTTAGAAAATACATGCTTTTCACACAGACAGCTGAATCTTGCGTGGTGGTAGGTACGCCTGAAAACTTAAGTATATATTTATACACCTATATAATGAAAAAAAAAAACATTGTTTATCCACTGGCAATTAAGTAAAATATTCTATTTTGATTTTTGGTACACTTTTATTATTCGTCGTAAAGAACAAATTACCATTTAAAATAATAGTTGTTAAGCGCAGTAACGTGCGCTGGGTAACTGCTAGTTATCAATAAAAACTTAAACAAACCAATTTTGAAATTGATGGTTACAATAGAATTAATCTATAGCCTATATCGAACTGAACAAGTTTTGATATAGGCCTAAGTTTTAGGCTTGGATATCGTTATTAAACCGATAATATAGGCCTACCTATCGCAGGTTCTCTTCGGAAGTCTACCTCTGAACACCAAAAGAAGAAAACAAAAATAGGCCTAAACTAAGAATAACTTGATCAAAAAACAGATAAGTTAGGCTTAGGCTAATTAATGTATTTCATCGGTATTTCTGAACTTTCTGGACTTTTCTTCTAGGCTAAACCTTTAAACCATTCCAACGATCCTAATAAACAATAAGTAAAATACCGGTACCTTTAAAACATTTTTTAAGGCGCGGAAACCACCAAAAATTGAGGAAATATATGGAACTACTTTCTTAAGGCACGGAACACATCGCACACCTAGTAACAAGAAGTGAACTGATACGGATCTACTTCGGTTGAAACTGAAACAATGAATGATCTTATTTAGGCATGTAGGGAAGTCAGGCCCCGCTTGATCAGGCTTTTAAATGATTAAAAGACAGGACAATTTTTTGAAATTGTCTCTTCATTTGATCAACTATTCCAAAAGATAAAAAACAACATCGGTGTAACATCAATACTTAAACAACCCTATCACCTATAGGCTATATAACCTACCGTACATTTTAACTTACTTAATCTAACCTACCTACAAAAAGGACTTAGGCTAATGTACCGTAGTCACGAATCCTCATAAAGCCCGGCCTGACTTCCCCATATGCCTTTTCTCTTGTGAAACCAATACATGAAACCATACAGCAAGTTTGGTTAAGTTTAGGTTTTGTTAAACTTAACTTAGTTTAGAACAGTTCCTTTCATTTTTTAAAACAAAACATTAAAATAAACCAGGCATAATAAATTAATGATCAGCTGGTTACCAGTAGGTACACTTTTAAGTTAAGGGGACTTAACATAAGTTAATCAATAAGTTAAGTCAATCAATATATTCATACGAATGAGTGTAGGCCTAGGACGTAAACTAAAGTGCAGCCCACTTACTTTAAGTAGCCTATGAGTTAAGGGTAAGTAGTCACCGGTCCGTATCAATCCACTCCTTGTTCCTTTGCAAGCCATTGGCTCCTTGAAAAGTAATAGGCCAAGGCCTACCGTATATTTTCGCAATTTGCAGTGTTTTCCGCGCCTCAAAAAATGTCGTAAAGGTCTGTATTTTATTGTTTATTGGAATTGTAGGAATGGTTAGGAAGGTTTCAAAGAATAGTACAGGAATTTCAGATGTGCCATGCATTGATATGAAATTAGAATCCATCCTTAGCTTATAGGCCTAGGCCTATCTGATCACAAAAACCTAGGTATTTTCAAATAAAGAGACAGAATGAACTAGGCCTAGTTTAATATTAGTAGTAAACTAGCAACCAAAATGTAGTCAATAGTTGTTTAAACCTTTTGAGCCAAGGCCTAAGCTAACACAAATAGGCCTAGGCTAGGCTATTACTTAAGTCTTTGTAGCCTAGCCCTACCCTAGGACTTACCAACATGATTTTGGCAGCAGCTTCTAATTGTTGCAACTGAGGTGTGATGTCTTGTGCCATTTTAAATTCAAGATGAAAAATGTATCACTAATGATTTAAAAAAATAATAATAAATGTACCCCTGGCTTGACGCCACCCCCACTTTGATTACTTTACTACAAAAAATAATACAATCCCCAATCCCCAAATCTCCAAAACAAGAACGTAGAAGTAGAAGGCAGAATAAGGACCAATCGTCATTCGTCAATCCAACCAAATCCAGCCAGTCCACAGCGGTCTAACCAGCAGAACCAGGTGCAAAGCATATGTTTACAATAAATAGAGAAGAAGAAGAAAAAGTCGACAAAGTGTATTAAAGTAATTATAATAATAATAAGAATAGATATAAGAAATTAAGTTTTCATAATTTCATATAATATAGGGAGCCACACAAATAAATAGACTTCTCATCCCATTGTAAATTTTGAAACTCGTTTGTCTAGTTGATGTTCGGTAACACTGATCGCTAGTGTCCACGAAATTTTGTTTCTATTATTTTTGGGTTAATTTATTTCATGATTTGCACGGTTAACTTTGGGAAAATCTATTATGATTATGCATACATATTTATGCATACATGTTGTACATGCATACATGTTTATGCATACACATTTATGATACATTTTATATTTTGATGACCGTAATACAAACAGTATACTTTACTGTTTGGTTATTTAACTAGGAGCTAGACGAGTAATTTTTATGATAAGATCGTTTTATTTGTTGTAACTAGTTTTTAATTTTTCAGAATTTGTAAAGTTTTAACTCCCATTTGATAGTTTTGGGAATTGCGTTTGTAGATTTAATTAATTTCAACAAAGCATAGCCTACTTTTAACCGAACAGCTATACTAGGCCTAATTAAATATCTGATTACTTTGTAACTAAACTTCATTGTGGTGTGGGTAGCCTCCGGATTGCGAATAATAACTATGATAGTGGTTTAAATACCTTAATCTTACAATCCAATTGTTGTCTTCACAACTAGTTTCAACCTGCTAGGAGGTCATCATCAGGGTGTGTACAAGGATGATATTACTTCATATGAAGGTCGTCAGTAACAGTTTTTTTACATTCACACAAACACACGACGAATAAACACATAGTGCGCACACATAATACGGCCGATAAAAACATCGAAATTGACAAGCGGACTCGTGTTGTCTTTGCAGAAACATGTAAGCTAATAAGCAGTTAAATTTTGGACTATTTGATGGAGGTATGTAAAAAACCTATTATTGTCGTAACAATATAGTCCAGGGGCCAGATACATGAATTTTGATAATCTATATAAAAGGCAAAGCCCTCACTGACTGACTGACTCACTCATCACTAATTCCCCCACTTCCCACTTACCTAGGAGGCTGAAATTTGGTACACTGATTCTTTAGGCATTAAATAGGAAAACTGAGTGGTTTTTATTCTGATCGGACTCTCGGGCTCCGCCCCAGTGGCTCTGGAGTTTCCCATGTTAACCTAATGAGTACTCATATTTAAATGGAATTAATGAATCATGTTTGGTTTTAGTTTAATATATTTGAATTTTCTACTAGTACCAGGATTTCCAAAGATAGCTTATCTTATCTGACCTACTTTTCCAGTCTGCACTGTCCACTCTTGCCTTAGTTAACCCAGAGTCAACATGTACTCCTTGCTCATTCTCTTGTATATAGTAGATTAGATTTTGACTGTTTTAAAGTGAACTAATAACGTTTAACATGTAATTATTAAAGTATGTGTTTTATAATATCTCCCCCTTCTAAATGTCAGAGAGTGCCTTTTAATTAGTAAAATTACCAAAGTGCTGTGACGGGAAGACCTCTAAATGATTTTGTGACCTTCTACCTTCTACGGATTCTACGGCTACGCAGAATCCCCTCATCTACCCGCTCCTGGAGAAGATTCACCCATTCAAAGACTGTCCGCCCCTGGTGAACTTCGCTCCCCGCTTCAGTCTACCGTCAGGCATCTCTACCAAACCCAAGGACTCAAATCTCAAGTAACTGTTTACATACTCATTTAATTAATTGGTATTACTCTGACATGTTCCCATATTTAAAATATATTTTGTAAATTAAAGTTTGAATTTCTTTCCGGCTACTTAGTAAAATTTTCTCATTCTCTCCTTTGAACCCGCCCCCAACAAAATGGTCCTTCGAGCCGGATTCTGAATTTGTAGTAATCTATAACGTTAGACCAAAGGAGAGAATTTATTTAAGTAAAAGTTTTACAGTATTTAGGTTTTTTATGTAGCATTCCTATCTTAAACCTTAGCCCTTTTATTTCCTTCACCAGCTAAAATGGCAGCTTTAAAGAAAGCCGAAATCGACTCTCTAGTCAAAAAGCGAGAAAAGTATTATGCAAGGTTACAAGCTCTCTATGACGTTGGTAAAAAGTGTATCCAGCTTGCTCAGCAAAAACAATCTTTTAATACAGAGTTTGATTCTTTTGTATCACGTTATCAAAGATTAGAGGATGATTATTCTGTGTTTGAACAAACAAGTGACAGTATTAGTTTGTTAAACTCTCAAGTAGATGAAGGAGATAGAGTGGAGGTTCATAGTGCATCAATGTCCTATGATGATTTGTATTTTAATGTTAAAACCATTGGGCGAAAGTTGAATGTAGATAAGCATTTGCAGCAAACAAAGACTGACTTTTGTATCACGTTATCAAAGATTAGAGGATGATTATTCTGTGTTTGAACAAACAAGTGACAGTATTAGTTGGTTAAACTCTCAAGTAGATGAAGGAGATAGAGTGGAGGTTCATAGTGCATCAATGTCCTATGATGATTTGTATTTTAATGTTAAAACCATTGGGCGAAAGTTGAATGTAGATAAGCATTTGCAGCAAACAAAGACTGACTTATCTGCTGATAAGCAATCTCCTGTCCATAGTCCCCAGGTAGCTCGCCTTCCTAAATTGGAAATTGAACCATTTGATGGAACCTTTATCAGCTTGGCCTAATTTTTATGCTTTATTCACTTCTATGATTCATAAAAATCAATCCTTATCTAAAAGTGAAAAACTCACTTATCTACGCAGTCTATTGAAATCACATGCGCTTTCACTCATTGAAACCTTGGTAATATGTGATGAGAATTATGATATTGCAATGAGAACTCTCACTGATCGTTATCAGAATAAACGTCTCTTGGCATCAAATTATCTCGATAAGATTTTATCCTTCCGCCCTCTCACTGAAGATTCTACTGTTACCTTATCAAACTTTTTGGAAATTTTTAGCGCAAATCTGTGCGCCCTAAAGGCTCTTGGATTGTCAAATTTATTTGATTTTACAATGTTACACATTGGTTTACGTTCACTAACATCGTCATCCCGCAAAGAATTTGAAAATGAATATTCCCATGTAGCACAGATGGTTGGGCCAACGTTGGTAAATTGTGGAGCCACACAGTTGGCCAACGGTAGAAATGTCACCTCTTTAAACTGTTTTCCAGCCAACCATTGTCCAACCGTTTTATTTCACACAAAATAATAAAGATTTAGTACGAAAAGCATAATTATTAGTTGAGTAAATTGATTAAATAGTTCATAAAAACAAATTTTGAAAAAAAAAACTAGAACACAATTTTTTTGGCCCAGACGGGTCTCGAACCCGGGTTCTTCGACTTATGGGCCTCTTACTTTACCACTGAGCTATCTGTGATTGCTGATATAGAGAGTTTTCAAGTGGTGAAAGAGTAGCCGACAGTTGCAATGGTCGCAATACTTCAAACATTTTTGATACTACACAGTATAATATGATTCTGTTAATCTGTTAAGGCATCATAAGTAGTTTTTTTTTTTTGGAGTTAGAGAGGATACTGGTATTTGAATGATTAATTAATTACCGTTAGATTGTTAATGCTATTATAATTGCCTGTTATATGATTAATTACTCTTTCCCCTTAAATTGTTGCAAATAAGTTAAAGAATATTAATTTAAAAAATATTTGCATTATTAAAATTATTAAAATTCATTGTTGTAGCGCCGGAACTGTAATATATAAAATATCTGGTTTTACAATACCTTTATCAGTTCCAAAAACTTTTGGAAACTTTTGGAACTGATAAAGGTATTGTAAAACCAGATATTTTATTATAATTATGTTGTGAAAGCTAGACCCAGAGAATGAAAGTCGTGTAAAGTCAACTATGGACCATTGTTGGTCCAACAAAAGTATCTTTTGTTGGTCCAACGGAGTGAAAAACGGTTGGACAACGGTTGGCTTGATGTATGATACCCAGCAATGCATATTCATGTATTTCATTAACAATAAACCAATGTTGGTCCACAGTTGTAAATATTGGTTGGCCCAACTACGAGATATACAGTTGGACAACGGTTGGTTGGTTGTGGAAGCTCCAACCAACCATCGACCAACTGTCCCACAGTTGGCCAACGTTGGCCCAACCATCTGTGCTACATGGGTTCTGATAAAGATCTGCCAGAATTTGAGGATCTAATTTCGTTTGTACAGCAACAACTCAAAATCCTAGAAATTACTACATCCAAGGGAAAGCTAAAGCAAAATAGACTTAACACATCTCCTAAGCCAAGTAGTTCTAAAAGTTTCATGCTGTCAACTGTTGATGAAAAAGGTTTAACTGGAACTGCAAAGCGCCACATATGTCCCTGTTGCCAAGAACCCAACCATAAGATCTATGTGTGTTCTAAGTTTAAGAAACTAAGTTTATCTGACAGAAATGATTTTGTTAAAAAGCATTTCTTGTGCTTTTCTTGTCTTGGTTTTCACACAATATCCGAGTGTAAATCAACCTCCAAATGTTTTAAATGCAATGGCAAGCATTACACCCTTTTGCATCGTCCAGCTACTAATGCAACTGCAGGCCCCTATCTCTCAAGAGAAAAGAGCTTAGAAACCAAACCCAATGACATGAAAGAAATACATAATCCTTCCTCATTCAAAACTTGTAATTTTGCCGATGCCAATTCCACCTCAAACATGATGTTAAGCACAGCCATTATCGGCATAAGGGATAAAAATAACAAACTGACACCTAGTCCGAGCCATTATTGATGGTGGTTCCCAAACTAGCTTAATTACTCAAGAATGTGTTCTCAAGTTAGGTCTCACCAAACATCAAAATAAAATAACCATCAAAGGTATTGCAGACACCCAGGTCCCAGTGAACAAAGGTTCAGTAACATGTAACATAAGCCCTCTTAAGAACTCTCATATATCTTTGAGTACTGAAGCAGTTGTAGTCTCAAAGATATCATCCGATCAGCCAAACATTGATATTGACCCTACAATCATCTCAAGATTTGATAATCTACAGCTCGCTGACCCCACGTTCTATGAAAGCTCGCCTGTTGAATTTCTAATAGGAGCAGATTTGTATTTTGATATAATAAAAGAGTCGCATAATATCATAAAAGGTGAACCCTCTGCAATGAACACTATTTTTGGATGGATAGTTGGTGGTAGAGTGGCCACTTCCTCCTGTCAAAGTGAATGTTCTTATTTTTTAAACTGTTGTGAATCAGTTGATAAGACTCTCAAAAGGTTCTGGGAGGTAGAAGCTGTTCAAAATGTGAAGTATCCTAGTCCAGATGATATTGCAGTTGAATCACATTTCACAAAAACACATATCAGAGATAAAACAGGCCGCTATGTCGTATCGTTACCAATGAAACCTGATGCACCCAACCTACCGAACACAAGAGATAAGGCAGAGAAGCGACTTATCAGCCTAGAGAACAGATTAAAAAGCAAACCAGAAACCTATCTGGAGTATAGAGATTTTATGGATGATTACCTAGCTCAAGGTCATATGAGTATCACCAGCACCCCCTCACCTTATGTAATTCCCCACCATTGTGTAAAAAATGAGAACAGTAGTACAACAAAGTTGAGAACAGTGTTTAATGTGTCTTTTAAGCCCTATGCAAATTCCTCTTCCCTCAATGATATCCTGTATAGTGGACCAAAGCTGCAAAGAGACATAGGAGAGATAATAACTAATTTTCGCCTACATGAAATTGTTGTGTGTGCCGATATAAAACAAATGTATAGGCAAATCGTTGTGAATCCCACAAACCGAGCATTTCAGCACATATTCTACCGCACAAATCCAAATGGTGATATAGATGAGTACGAGCTGAACGTATTGACATATGGTGTAACATCTAGTGCTTATTTGGCACAAAGAGTATTACTGCAACTGGTTGAAGATGAAGGCAAAAGATACCCACTCGCCTCTCAAGCTATCACTCATCAAACGTTTGTGGATGATATTTGTACCAGTGTTGATTCTCCTCAAGAAGCACTTCAGTTACAGCAGGAACTAATTACTCTTCTGGGATTGGGAGGATTTGCCCTAAGAAAATGGGCCAGTAATTGCCAGCAAATATTAGACAGCGTCCCGCTTCATTGTCAAGAAAATCCCCTCGCCCTACGCTCCGAAGACGACTCTGCTGTTAAAGTACTTGGATTACAGTTTGATCCCGCTGAAGATGTATTTTTCTATGTAATTAAACTTAACCCTGTAGTGTGTACCAAGCGCTCCATGCTTTCTGAGATTGCTAAAATTTATGATATTTTAGGATGGATAACACCCACTACGTTTTACGCCAAACATATCATGCAGAGCACATGGTTATGTGGACTAGAGTGGGATGACCCCCTACCAGATGAACTTCGCAGTAAATGGACAACATTTATTTCAACCCTTTTAAGTCTGTCAACCCTAAAGATACCTCGATTCATCCCTACAACTCCTCACAGCACAAATCAGATAATAGGATTCTGTGACGCATCTGAAAAGGGCTACGCAGAAAATATCTATATTCGAACCGAAACCTTTGATAACATATCAGTACATCTTATCAAAGCAAAAAGTAAAGTCGCCCCACTCAAAACAATGAGCATTCCTAGATTAGAACTTTCTGCTGCTCAACTACTAACAGAAGTTGTATTATCTAGTACTCATCTAACCCAGACTGTTGACCCCCAGAATATCATATTGTCTTCTGACTCAGCCGTTGTTCTTATGTGGTTAAAAACTCCTCCTTACAAGTTAAAAACATTTGTCACAAATAGGGTTATAAATATACTTGAGTCAACTAATCCAAAACAATGGCACCATGTAACATCTAAAGAAAATCCTTGCGATTGCGCATCGCGCGGCTTGACACCTGAAGACCTTGTAAATTTTGACTTGTGGTGGAAAGGACCTCAATTTCTGTACACTCCCTTTGATTCCTGGTCATTTCACCGTTCATCTGAAGAAGAAGTAGAGAATTTGCCAGAGATTAGAAAAGAATGTTTATCTACAACATTTGATAACCAAAACAGCATTGTATTAGAAATGCTTGAAAAATATTCTAGCCTGAGTAAAGTTAAATTTGTAATTTCTTATGTATTAAGGTTCATTAATAACGTCAAAAGTAACGCCAAAGGTATAGCTAAGAAACAAGGACCAATATCACCTCAGGAATTAGAACACACGTTATCTCTCTGTGTAAAGACTACACAACAACGCTATCTCTCAAAAGATATTTCTGATATGAAAAATAATAAACCATGCTCTAAGAAATATCGCTCTTTGGCTTTATTCATTGATGAAAATGATTTCGTCAGGGTGGGCGGTCGTTTGAAAAACGCTAACTTAACTTACTCCAGGAAACACCCCTTTCTGATACCCCGTTCATCACGCCTTGCGACACTCATTTGTGATTATTATCACTCATTGGCTTTGCACTCAGGACCCCGCTTGACACAGTCCCTCATTCAAGAAAAGTTTTGGATTGTAGGAGTACGGCAATTATTGAGGGAGCGAATATTTAAATGCCAAAGATGCTATATGTTCCAAGCAAAACCTATAACGCCTAAAATGGCGGACCTACCATCAATCAGATTTAAAAGCATACGTGCGTTTCAAAATGTTGGACTAGACTACGCTGGACCGTTTGAATTTAAAGAAAGTAATAGAAGAAAATCCCCACGCCAAAAGGGATATATTGTAATTTTTGTTTGTTTGTCGACAAAAGCTGTACACATCGAGTTTGCAACGAGTTTGTCAACACCTTCATTCCTTGCTGCATTGGATCGTTTTGTTGCCAGAAGAGGTCTCTGCCAGTCAATAACAAGTGACTGCGGAACCAATTTCCAAGGAGCCGCGAACTATTTTTCTCAAATTCAGAAATTTCTAAAAGACCACAATCAAGACATAGCACATCACCTAGCTTCAAAGGAAATTAAATGGAATTTCATCCCCCCGGCAGCACCCCATTTTGGAGGCCTTTGGGAGGCTGCAGTCAAATCAGCAAAACGTCACCTCGTCCGAGCTATCGGTACCCTGGTATTAACATATGAAGAAATGTACACCTTACTGACAAGAATTGAAGCAATTCTGAATAGTCGCCCAATAGGAACAATGACCACTGACCCAAATGATGGAGACTACCTAAGCCCTGGACACTTCATTGTAGGAACGCCGTTGTTATCCCCACCTGAAGAGGACTTCACGGAAACTAAGATGAATCGTTTGGAAAGATATCAACTCCTACAACAAGCTGCACAATCGTTTTGGAAGCAATGGTCTCAAGACTACCTACAAACATTGATACCCCGAAATAAATGGACTACATCACAGCCAAATCTTCAAGTCGGAGATGTTATATACCTTCAAAACAAGGACAGCAGCCCTCTGGAATGGCCTATTGGAAGAGTGATTGAGACATACCCCGGACCAGATGCTACAGTTAGAGCCGCAAAGGTTAAGACACCTCACGGAACATATGTGAGACCTGTCCATAAACTGGTACCCTTACCTCCTACCGATACCTATTCCTAGCTTAACGCTTGAATATTAGGTTTTGCGATCAATTTTTATTGTGTGATTTTCCTCTTAGTGTACCATTTTGTAAATATGCATTTAGGTGGGCGGTATGTTTGGTTTTAGTTTAATATATTTGAATTTTCTACTAGTACCAGGATTTCTAAAGATAGCTTATCTTATCTGACCTACTTTTCCAGTCTGCACTGTCCACTCTTGCCTTAGTTAACCCAGAGTCAACATGTACTCCTTGCTCATTCTCTTGTATATAGTAGATTAGATTTTGACTGTTTTAAAGTGAACTAATAAAGTTTAACATGTAATTATTAAAGTATGTGTTTTATAATATCTCCCCCTTCTAAATGTCAGAGAGTGCCTTTTAATTAGTAAAAATACCAAAGTGCTGTGACGGGAAGACCTCTAAATGATTTTGTGACCTTCTACCTTCTACGGATTCTACGGCTACGCAGAATCCCCTCATCTACCCGCTCCTGGAGAAGATTCACCCATTCAAAGACTGTCCGCCCCTGGTGAACTTCGCTCCCCGCTTCAGTCTACCGTCAGGCATCTCTACCAAACCCAAGGACTCAAATCTCAAGTAACTGTTTACATACTCATTTAATTAATTGGTATTACTCTGACATGTTCCCATATTTAAAATATATTTTGTAAATTAAAGTTTGAATTTCTTTCCGGCTACTTAGTAAAATTTTCTCATTCTCTCCTTTGAACCCGCCCCCAACAAATCATAACAGCTGTTTCAATTAAACAAGTTGGTTCTGTTCTGTGATGTTCAATAGCATTAAAGTTACTAGGATTACCAACAGAGTGCAGCACTATTATTTTTTTTTAATTTATGACAACAGCTAATTTGCAACCAAAAGGTGAGTGAGCGCAGCGAACGAGCTCCAACCGTAAAGGTGAGTGAGCGTAGCGAACGAACTTCAACCAGGACGTGATTGAGCCATGCGAACGAGCTCACATATGAAGTTAAACGGGGCAAAGCCCGCGGGTACAGCTAGTACTATTATAATTATAATAGAATTATTCTGCTTGTAGTAGCGGCTACTTAGATTAAGAACCAAATTTTTATATAACACTAGCTGACCCGGCGAACTTCGTATCGCCTAAGTTATAGGTTTCCCCTAAGACAGACCGATGGAAAGAAAGTACCGTTACGTTTAATTTTCAAGATGATCTCGTTCGCATCGCTCAATCACGTCCTGGTTGAAGTTCGTTCGCTACGCTCACTCACCTTTGGGTTGGAGCTCGTTTGCTGCGCTCACTTGCCTTTAGGTTGGAGCTCGTTCGCTACGCTAACTCGCCTCCAGGTTAGCTCGTTCGCTACGCTCACTCGCCTCCAGGTTGGAGTTCGTTCGCTACGCTCACTCACCTTTTGGTTGCAAATTGGCTGTTGTCATAAATGTAAAAGAAATAATAGTGCTGCACCCTGTTGGTAATCCTTGTAACTTTAATGCTATTGAACATCATAGAACAGAACCAACTTGTTTAATTGAAACAGCTGTTAAGATTCATTAATTCCATTTCTCATAAGGTTAACATGGGAAACTCCAGAGCCACTGGGGCGGAGCCCTTTTAAGAATTTCGAAACGGGAAATAGTTTACGTCCGATTCGCATACCTACAGAATTTACACACCAAATTTCATAACGATCGGTGAAGTCGTTCCGGAGGAGTTTTCAGACAAACACTGTGACACGAGAATTTTATATATTAGATAGAACTGTATTTTGTATTTTGTGCATCCGGGTTGATTCTGTTTACTAGTTTAAGTATTTTATTGTTTTCAAGTTGAGTTAACCAGAGTGTCCCATAAGTAAACAGCCAAACTCCGGGAAACGGTTCTATGGGTAAAAAAATTACTAACTGTTTATGAATAAATTTGTTTTTTTAATCTGGTATAATTCTCATAAAAAAGGGTAGTAGTACTGTACAGAAAAATACTCTTAAAGTAATCCTAAAATGTCTTTATTATGTACAAAATAAAAATAATATAAAACATCTAAATTTTAATACAACACAGCCAAGTTTGAATAATAATTATTTACAGAGGCGTAGGAAGGATCAAGTGAATTTTTAATCATTTGAAGGGATTAGGAGAACTGTTTAAAAGAAGAAGTTTGGAAGGAGGAAAAGACGCCTACATTTGTAAAAATTATATGTCAGCCATGAAAAGTCCAACTATTTTTGGGATTTTGATAATATCATAATCTCCCGTTGCAGACTAAGCACATTTACCTGATCAGATTGTCAATAAAACATTTCCTAACATGTAAGATTTATTCCATATTTAAATAAAATTATATTTACTGAGTACTTAGGTTTGCTGCTACAAGGAATGTTATATAGTGAGTTTTTTACCAAAGGTAATAGTTTGATATGAAATAAATTTGCCAAATCTTATCAAAATATATCCATAAACAAGCTAACCACAACATTTTACGTAGATTCTACTTAAATATTAAGTTACATGAATATTTTTAATTCACAGTTTTTTTTTCTCTCTGCAACCATTTGGCGTACATCAATGCTTCAATTTACCAAAGTATTTGTTTTTAATCTCTACAAAATGGTTTATGATAAATTGCAAAATTTAACGTTTTGAGAGTCAAAAAATGGTAAAACGTCTATGAAAGTTGAGAAAAAATACTCAGTCAAACAAAGCAGATTCAGTCAGGGAAGCAGATTCGTTCTATCTGCCCAAGAATCAAATAATGCTATCATAAAAGAATCTGTAAAAAAATGTCCAGATAATTCTTTTGGTCCTAAGTGTTGATACTCTCTTAAATTGAATTTCAATGGAATTTCTTCACTCTCTTGTTGGAAACATGTAATGGAAATGCTGAAAATAAGGTAAGCTCACTGTCCTAATGGTTATACCAAGTAGTTATTAGGGGTGTGCGAGTATTCGAACATCGAGCTTTTTCGAGCCGAATAGCGTCCTATTCGGCTCGGCTCGTGATTTTCAAAAAGTTCGAAATGTTCGAGCCGAATACTTATTGAACTAGCAAATAAAAATTAAATTAATAAATAATGAACTAACTTTCATTTAAATTTACTCTCCGTTTCATAATTCTGTCTAGATAAGCAAGAACCTCAGCTCAGTCAAGACGCAATGATTATCGATCGTAATTTTGAGGAAACTACCACCTATCGCGTTGTCTTTCCAACACAACTATTCGTATCGTAATATACAACGCAGTGCGAGTGCGTGATTGGCTAAGTCGCTATGACGACACACGGTTGCCACGGCAACCTACATTGCGCACTGAGCACTGCGCCTTGTGTGGGAGGGGAGATTATACCAACAAATTATTTCAGGAATTCTATTTTGGGACGGATGAAAGATAAGGAAGAAACAAAGGTGGTCACGTGTGCAAATGTAGTGGGCGACACAATAAGGCTGTAAACGAGTATCGTCGTGTCGTTGTTCCTTGTTTGTTTACTTTTTAAGATTCCTTATCAAACGCCCCTATCTGCTATCTCTCTTTCTCTCTCTCTCTCTAACAATGTACTGATTAAACAAGATTGTGGTTGACGACTTTTCTACTTATAAGTTTCCCTGCGGTTATTTTAGTTCAATCAATCCCATAACCTTTCTAATGTTTATCAAAATAATTAATTAATATGTTTTGTATTTTATTTCCTTTAAACCAACCCCTATTTACCATCTGTATTTTATAGAATAAAATGTTTGTTTATAAAGTTTGACTGGCCACACAATTTTGTACCTATTTTATTTTGTATAAAAGTAACAGTTACTTTGAGGATTATATATATATCAATAAGTGGCGCGTGCTGTAATGAGTGCTTTTTATTTTCAAAATAAGTAATGAGTTATTAATTTTTGATAGTACGGGTCATTAAATACCATAATGTGATGTAGTTTCCTATTTGTATCTTGCAAATAATAATAATTGATAGTTAATTCTGGAAATGAAAAATAGTGATCGCATTCATAAACCTGTTGTCAAAACAGCAACGAGGGTGTAAGGGTTTATTGTTTCAGACGCAAGGGTGTTTCAAGGACAAAGTGTTGGGCCACCCGGATGGGGGGGGGGCGGTGAGACTGTGTGAAGGGGAGGAAACTGGTTTTGGCTATTTATTGATTAGTTCGCCGACCCTTCTAGATGACAAAATTGAGTGACAGTGTTAAATCATCGTGTTCTGCATTTCATTTCTTGTTTACTTTGTGTGTTATTCTATTAATTCTAGTGCTTTGGTCTATTTCCTCTATATGTCAATTATATATTTTTTAATATATAAGTAAAACTTGTCTCTCCACCTTTTTGGATCCAAACCAACCATGTTCTTTTTGATTAATAGGATTCATTTAGAGGTTTGCGGATATCCGAAAAATCGGGTCGGATTCGGTTCGGATATCCGTATCCAAACCGGGCCCAAATTCGATATCCGACACTATCCGTTATTTATCCGACTTTTTCGGATATACAATATATTTTGACGTTTTGGACAGAAAACTAAATCTCCATAGCTACCATTAGTTTCCCAGGACAAAATTACAGCAATACGTTTCCAACGACCTAACAGCAAACGGCAAAGAAGCCGTATGATGCAATACTGATAACTAGTTTAGTCGTTATCGGCAGTTTTGCTTTACGATTAGATTCGTCTGGAATGAACAGGCATAAAGCAAAAAAGAACTACCATGGTCAAATGAAAGTCAACTCGTGCTTGTCTCGCTCCTGATACTAGGGGCGCTGTAATAGTTTATTTACAGTACTGTAAAGATAACAACGTCATTCTTTCTCTTTGTTCTTCTATTTCTTGGGTTTCCCTTCATCACGCATTCAACATGTTGTCATGGTTACTAATCACCCATGTCGTTATCAGCTTTTGTGACATAGCGCACAGCATGGGGTAAAACTTGACGAAAATCGGTTAATTTTTACCTACCAATTAAGTACTACTTTATTGGTATTTGGTACTGTATTAATAATCGGTCAAAATGGCCGATTTTTGTCAAATTTTACACCAAGTTTATTGAAATTTCAAGGTGAATATTACTAAAACAATTATTACAAAATATTTGTATTCATTTAAAAGATTGATTTGTTGTATTGGGTTCCCCACTGAGTGCAGCCGAGCGGCACTAATGAGGGTCGGACCTTCTTGCGGGTAAACAATAGACGGCTTATCAGACCCACCCCTCCCCCGTGGTCTGGAGAAAGCTTGTAAACAAACTATTGCACAAGCCATTGGGCTGCTTCAACTATAATTTTGTCAAATGAACTGTGATGTTTTAAAATCAAAAACAATAATTTGGGACCATACTGCTTAACAATAATGGACTGCAATTATTGTTAAACATACAATCCATTTTTACATTAAACAAAAATATTTTGTGTATGGAAAACAACAAGAATAATCACGTGTTTTTAAATTTATTTTGTATTTATTTATACAAAATAGAATTAAATATTCATAGTAGTTACAATATACATATGTAATCGACTTGCTAGTTGTTTTGTCGTCATTCAAGGTCGCGTTGCTGTTCTGTCATGTAAGACAATCTGATTGTCTCAGTCTGCACTGCATATCTCTTCAGGCCTTCAATCGATATCCTTTTATTTCTTGCATCTTCATTTAGTTCAGTTCAGTTCTTATCGTGATTATCTACTATTTGATGTCTTGACAATTCTCAATGTTTTTAAACATATTAAAATAACATTGTGTTTATTTAAAAATTGACTGATCATTATTATTATTATGCACTTTTTTAAGAAAAAAAAGTTTAATAATTAAGATAAGGTTAGGCCTACGCTAGGAAAAGCTCGGCTCGAAAAAGCTCGAGCTCGAACATTTTTTAAAAAGCTCGGCTCGGCTCGGCTCGAGGTTGAAAATCACTATTCGCACACCCCTAGTAGTTATGAGTTAATTTCTAGCATAGAGCTTATGGGGGGAAACTCATAGTTAGCAATTAAGTTACTTAAAGATATCAAAATCAAACTCATGGAGTATGCAGACAAAACTTGTTACATTATAGTGATTTTAACCTAATCTATAACAATTGATGATTTTAAAGTGGAGGAAGGGTTAAAACATAAAATCCCACCTGTAGTTAAGCACACGGCCTAATAAGCAGGCTCCAGAAAATTAGAAAGAAATTGGAACTCCACCAGCCACCTATATAAGTTAGTGTTATTCCTTCACTTTTGGATGGGCTGTCAAAAATCAAGTGCAATTTGTTCAACAGCTTTTGATAAAATATTTTTTTAAAGTCTATATCAACAAAGATATATAACAAAGTTTTAACATAAAACAAAAAAAAAATAGCATAGTTGACCTAATTAGCAGTTATGTAATGGGGGAGTTATCTCACTCTGATTTTTCCCAAAAAAAACTAGGCAATTTGTTTTGTTTTTTTAGACGGTAAGCGTTCTCACACAGGAAAATTTAGAACTACACCACTGCTAACTAGGGACAGAACTCTTGATCAAACTAAAAGAATAATACAAATAATTATGTTCTAAGGCCAGACGATGCTCTCTATCCAAGATATATAGTTTGAGACCCTGGTGTAAACGGCAGGGAATGCAGAAGCACACCTGATCCCATATGAAGTGATGCCCACCTGACTGTACATGCAGTACGGTTCTCTCAGGCGGTATTGCAATGGACCACCTGAATCACCCTGAAAACATACAATCATTGTAACAAGTGCCTATAAAGTTATGACACGAATATCAGGTGGACGTGTGGTTGTATCAAAGCTGAAAAGGTCTTATTGTTTAAAAATCTTAAATTAATGAAAAACGAAAAAGGACAAGTGAGAGTAGTTTTTCACATTGTCATTAATTGATTTTGTACAGGACCTCAAAATTGTAACCAAGCCAAGACCTAATGACAACTTTTTAGCACTTAGAGTCATACTAAGTATCACTTGGAGAAAATAAAATTTAAGACTGTTAAACACTCTGTCCAATCAAATATGGTTTACTTTGAACTAAAGCCGGGTTTCCCTAGATGCGGAAGTGGAGAGAGGAACGCAGAGAGCGGACTCCTCTTGTCTTAGGCCGGTTTTATGCACCGCGACAGTCGCGAGTGTTCTATTGAGTTGGATGGGAGCATCTATGCACCACGACAGCGACAAAGATTCGTGTGAGCGACTCGGCGATCTCTAAATACCCGCTGCAGGTTTTCAGCTGCAAAAAATGTGTGGCGCGCAATTCAAGTTCCATTGGATCAAATGGGTACATTTATGCACGGCAACAGTCGTGGTGTGACAGTAGTATTTTTCATACTCCATGTGGTATATTCTCCATATATTTATATTTCACATATATTGATTAATGTTAACAATTAATATTTAAATAAGTTCTTTACCCTTTATTTTTAGTATAATTATGTCATGTTTCTTATGTACAGTAATGACATTTTCAAGTGGGTTAACCCAATTCATACTGTAAATTGTATTTGTTCTATGGATAAATAAACAGGTTTTTCGTCAACTTGTACAACACTACAGGGTCCATATTTAACACATTCAATACCAGGTCACACAAGACCACTCATAGAGAGGAGTGTGACAACTGGTAGGCAACATGTTAAATACTGCCAAATAATACTTTACAGTGTTTCCTTATTAAATAAAAAAAACCTACCAAACTAGAAAACATCAGAGAGAAGGGAATAATGATTAATTAGGTTTGCTGCTAGAAGAAAGACAATAAAGTTTGTTTTTAATTAAAATTTTTGTGGTTTGATATGAAATAACTAAATTTACAAAATTTGATCAAATACAAACAAACAAAATAGGTACAAGAATGTAAATATTCTCCATAGGAACAACATGTGTATTTTAAATTCACATTTTTTTTACTTTCTCTGTAGTAAAACACACAACTACTTTCTCTGTGTATCACAACGCTTTGATGTTTTATTATTTGTTTTTTATAAGCTCTCAAAATGGTATAGAGGCAATTTGCAGTTTTTTTGTGTTATTACTGTACAGTTTTTTTATGTTTTAAGGGTAAAATTGAAAAAAAAACTGATTTTATGTCATAAACCCCTTCATGAAAACTCTTTCCCATAGACCAATCATGCTGGTTAGTGAACTCTTAAGAATAAACGTAGGTTTACAAGATTCAACTGATTTTAATAAACATTCATCTTGCAAAGTTATTCCACAACAGACATTATGGTTGTTTTCTTATCAACGAGTGAAAGACAAGCCAGTTTCTTTCCCTTTAACCAGACAAGTGTTTCTTCTTTGATTTTACAAATCTAAAATAATACCTACTCAAGTAACCTACCTGGCATGTATCAGTATTTGACAAGAAGTTGGCAGCACAAATCTGTAAAGCATCTCGTACTTCTCTATCTAGTTTTGCAATATTGTTAAGATAGTTCCTACATTCAGTTCCACTCATGAAGGTCACGTTGCCTTTTTGAAGAATATCACTCATTTTTCCACCTAGAAGAAAAATATGGTAACACTTCTAGTTTTAGACGCTCGTTTCATTACAGAACTGATTTAAACAAGGCTCAAAACTTCATTGGGAATTTCCGTAATTTCTTAAAGTTAATTTTCAGAAATCCATCTATAAAGGCAAAAGTACCCATGAACTTTTGAGAAAACTACAAGTCACACCCCCATAAACCATATACTTAAAATGTTCGTCATGATGAGAAACCTTGCTCTGAACTATCCATTCTTTCATAAATCGCCCTTTAAGGTCGTAATTGCTTTCCCAAGGGAACTTTCCTTATACATAATGTTAAAAAAACCTCAGCTGTCCTTATTTGTATGTTATTCTTTCAAATTATTTCCTTATTAAAATCAGGTGTAATTATTTGTTCGTATTTCTGTATTCTGTTTTGTTTATTTTGGCTTAACTTAACCAATCAATAATTTTATTAATACTTATGAAATAAAACGGGGTGAAGCCCGTGGGCAACAGCTAGTTTCTTTGAACTACAATTTGAATGACCAAATGAACATTCCCGATTTATCAAGAAATTCTCGATAAGTCATCTAAATAATATGTGATTTACTTCAGTATGAATAAGTTTCTAAGACAAAGTTGATAACATAGTGAGAATTAAACTCACAGGGAAATTCAGGTACTTCTTCAAATAACATCTTGAGGACCAATATTTTTATCATATGTCGAAATGCTGATTTTATGATTTGATATCCTGAAATAGGCTTCGACAGCTGATAAGAATGATATTGTGTCACATTTTTAAAGATGTATTATTGTTATTAATAATCACACTGTTGAATTATGCAATATTTAAATTTTAGCATCCTCACGGATGGAACCCAGTACAAGGTTTTTGTTACTACAAAAGTATGAGGGAATAAGATGACCAACTTAGTATAATCTATGTTACTAACTAATTGAATTTGATAAAAAAGTTAGCTAAAATGAAGTATGAGAAACTATTTCTATAATCTTTGGATACAGATACTGTATTTGCTTCCATTCAATTCAATCCAACGAGGAGAAAACTTAATACTGATAGAAAACAAAAGAGTTAACTATTTTCTTACCGAATTCTGTCCTACCCCATCCTGTGATGAGTCCATATTTCTTTGGTATTTGTAAATCAGTTTGAAGACAGACCGGTCTAATATATTCGCCAAATGTGACATCCCTGCTGAGCTTGTATAGGGCAATGTCGTTGAATTCAGTTTTATTATCGTACTGAGGGTGGTTTATTGTTTGTATGATGTCTACGTCTTCCACTCTTGATATCTTATCTTTTTCGTCTTCTTTTGAACGATAATTGTATTCACCGAGCCTCACCAATTTTGGCCTGTAAGTAGAAAAATGAAACAATAAAAAAGCTGATAAGAGTATTTCATAGTTATGATTGTTGTAACAGTTAGCAATAACGCCTCTTTAAGCCCCCAAAGTGGTATCTTGAATCAAGTTAAAAATTAATTAACGAGTTAGAACTGAGAGAAGAGAGCATTTGTAAAATTATCAATTTTGACCTGTATAAGAGGTTATTCTTGCTTAACATTAGATAGAATATTCGTTACTGCAAATTGATAAAACATCATCACTGGCTACCTAAAGATTGTCATACAATTTTGTGTTGTTTATGCTGCGTTGTAAAACACGTCAAAAGAAATTTCATAAAAACACTTTGAATATTTATTGGAAAAACAATTGAAACAATTGAATTGTACAAGTGGCGGATTATAGTAATACCAGAAACAAAAGAACCCTGGGCCGTTTCGAGCCGCGCAGGTTTGAATGGTACGCCACACCTACCGGCGCGAACCACGTGATCATTTCGTTTCTGCGCAGGTTGTTTTGTTCGTGGTATGTCTAGGGGGGCACAGGGGGCATGTGCCCCCCCCCCCAAGAGCTGTGTATAAATAATTAATATATTAAACTAGTTGAAAACCAAACAAAATAATGCAGTTGTTTTACTATCTATTTCATTTGCCCATTTAATACTAACTTTACTTCAAATAAAAGTACACAAAATGCTTGGTAGCTTAATCAAAATTGAGGAAACTAATAATCAATAGTAATTGCGAAAAATATGTTAGTTTTCGCTGGCCGTCACTTCTAAAGCTATAGTGCTATGCTAGCAGTGTCTTCAGTCAGTCAGTGTGGCTGGCCTTCGTGTTTGTCTGAGGGAGTAGTGGTAGTTTGTACTGTAGGCCTACTTTTCAGGCTATGTGTTTGTGTAAGAATGAATTTATTGCATCCCATTCCTACATTTTTATTAAAATTTCATCATTTCCTATTAGGGTTAACAATCAATTATTTTTAAATAATGATTTCCCTAAAATCAAACCTTTTCAGACGCAGGTTAAACATTATAAAACATTTATGATACTGCCAAAATTTGAGGAAATAAATAAGAAATTGAGCTTCTATATGGAAGATTTATAGCCTATTTAAAATATGGCTGAAAATTGAGTTTTTGAACACCAGAAAGTCAATTTTTCGGGGAGCCCCGGACCCCCCTTTCCACAGGGTACCCCCCTTCCATGCCCCCCTGGCCCCCAGCGTTTCAAGGAAATGGGCTTGATGGTGGCCCCCTCCAAAAACTAAATTCCTGGATCTGGCCATGAATATAGTACTAAATTTTTCATTCATGTGGAATAACGACAACGACGCACATATGCGACGGCTGGTTTCTACCCACAGACAGCCGTCTCATATATGCGACAGCTGGTTACATTAAAATAGACTGACGTCGCATATTTGTGTTGGTGTCCCAGTTAAAGCTTATATCTTCGTAACAGTCTATTTGAAGGACCTTAATTCTCTGCAGTGGTCTACAGGGATATCTGTTGCATATGTGCGTCTCTTGGTCTGTGGATATGATTAGTGACGTCATATGATGGTTGGCAAAACCTGTTTTAGCGAATTTCCCATATAGGGAATAAGCTATTACCGTAGTACTCATAGTAAGACCTGGACCCGGGACCAATTTTTTTTTTCGTTTTGAGGTCCCTAGAGGCCAAAAATAGCATCCGTTCAAATTCATATATATATATATATTTATATATATATATATACCGGTATATATATGTGTCCGTTAGCGCAATAACTCGAGCAAAAATGATCCGATTTTGATGAAATTTGGTACAAATGTGTAGACCTACGTTTATTCGAACGAGTTCGCGAACCAGCATGATCGTACCATGGGAACGGGGGTTTATGGGGGCTTTTATGGCGTAAAAATGGGTTTTTCCCATTTTTGACCCAAAAAACTTAAATTTTTGCAATTTCTTTCCAAACTATTCTGTAGAGCTTAAAAAAACAAATAATTTAGTATATTGAAGCGTTATAATGCGCCTAATGATTACGGATAAAATTCAAAAAAATTGTAAATTTAAAATTCCCATGTTATTCTTATGGAGGATAAGTAAACTGTTGTAGTTTGCTTATTTATTAACATATTTTGCCCAAATTTGGAAAATGTTTTTATTTCTTACTAACTATTAACATTTTACATAAAAAAAACACTTTAACCCTCCCTGTTGCAGCAAACCTAAGTATGTGTTAAACTGATTCAATTTAAATAGGGAACAAATGTGATATTTTTAAGGAGACATTTTAGTGTAAATCCAATCAGACAAATGGAAATTCGCTTAGTCTGCAGGTGTGCTGCGGCGGGGGTATTTTACTTTGCTGTATGCAGCAAAATATGACTGCAGGACTGCAGTATGACAGCTGGATGGGCCAGTGATGACTGTCCGTGGTCTGCAAGTACTGTTAACGAAGTGACACCCGGTCTAAAAAATGTATTCCTCGGTCTGTGGCAAAGAATAAGAAATTAACCTATAAGAAAAATAACCTATAAAAAGATTTCAAAGGTATTGTTAACAATTAAAATTGTATATCTCACCTGTCTTCACCGTCCAGAGTACAATGAGCTGCGGAGAGAACCCAGCGTTCACTTATAAGTGATCCTGCACACTTCCACAGGATATTGTCCTTATCTCCATAACCAATCAAAGCCTGTAGATGTACATTTTAATTTTTTAAACAGATGGAATGGTAGAAAAAAATATTTTAATAGTTTTAATGGAAGTTTTTTTCCTGATAATTTTTGTTTCATTCAAGGTTTTGGAAACCTCGTTAGTATTTGTAAATTCTAATCATAAACCATTATAAAAAATATTCTTACTGTAATCAAAAAATTTTTTTTTAATTTTCATTTTTTTAGTAATCAATGATTCTAAATAACTAAATCATTACCTCTTTAATGACAGTGTGGATGGGTTTCCTTGTATACCAAATGTATAATCTAAATATAAATGTGCCACATTAGCAGGTCCTTGATCTAATCAGTGCTAATGACCTCTAAGATTTCTCCCATTTTGCCCCAGTTCCTCTCACCATTAACAGTACTTTGCTTAATAGAAGTTTGCATTTCGTTTATAATATAATGATGTTAAGAAATGAGTGAACAATATTAATTGGAAATGATTTTTACTTTCTTCCCGTATATGCTATTACGGTACGTGGAGAAAGTATTGTTTTCATCAACACGTTTGAGTTTTGGATAGATATCCGTTTTGAGTCCCCCTGAACCCCAAAAGAAGTGGTTTTTGAAGTTATGTCTATGTGTGTGTGGATGTGTACAGGAGCTACAGACTACACCTGTGGCCTGATTTTGATAAAGGTTTGGTTTAAGGGTACTATGGTAACTTCAGGGTTTTTAATTTTTTTATATTTTGATTTTTAATGGCGATTTTCCCATAAAATTTCATAAAATAACATAAAAATTTGACAATTTTGATTAAAATGTACCTAGTATGTTATAGTCCTTTTGACTCTAAACAAAATGGTACAACTTCCATACCTGCAAAAATTACGGTTCAAAAGTTATTGTAATTTTTTTGATACAGTACTGTATTACCCAGGTTTATACTCAATGCCATAACATAACTACTCCCACCTTTTATAGGCTCATTAAAAGGGAAACTGACAAGCTAATGTGAGAAAGTATGCGTCAGTTTGTGGATACCATTTATTTTTTAAATGTTATGCGCACTTCCACAGCAATCGGCCCTATTAAATTAGTAATTTCAATAAGTTTTTGCTCTTTAACTGAGCTATTTTGTTTGGTTTACAAATGACATTATTGACTAGACAAGTATCTTGTCTGTGGATAAGTAATACAATGTGTTTTAGCCAATTTGAAGGTCACGGGTTTTTCTTTACCTATGTTAAGAAATTTAGCTTTTTAACAGGATTTCAGTTTTGGTCAGGACTGTCCTTGATGAGTTCAGTCATCTGTGGTAGAATTTGGTGGGGGAGGATTACCTGAAATACACAGCGGTGGTTTGGGTGGATTCATAGTGAATTATTTTATCTTAAATCTAACGTTTTTCTATTTATTATTCTATTTACCTGTCCACAACTATTATAAAATCATTTGGATTTTTTCCAAAAGATTTAGAAAAAGACGTCATAAACTGGGCAGAGGGGATGAAACGTCTAAAAAAAATACATACCATATGTGGAAATTCTCTAGGCTGGGCATCGCGGCCGCCGACAATAAGAGGCTCGACGTTGGCACAAGTGTCAATTTTGTTAAACTCTTCATTTTCGAAGCTTTGTATTTTAATGAAAACAGACTCTGCATACTTCTTACACACTGAAAAAGATTGATCAAAATAAAATAATTTTTAACCTCTGGATAAATAGGCTACTGGTACATAGAAGTGTTAATACTTAGGTCAACCTGGTTGACCCCCTAAAGGTTTGGAACAGTGGTGTAGTAGCACATTTTGCAGTGTGGAAATGCTCACCACTGTCCAAAACACTGTATAAGAATAGTATACAAGATCCTTAGACAAAGCAGAATGGGATCCTCGTTCCTACCACATCACTACATCACTCTACCGGTACATCACTACGTCTAATCACTACATCTACATCACTACGGCTACATCACTTCGTCTACATCACTGGTTTTGAACCTAATCAATTTTGGACATCTTTTTAAAGCTCTCTCCCCAGTTCTAATATTTGATGACATTCTTTTTAACCCTCCGAGTGTCATGCGTCGCTGCAGCGACGCGTAACGCACTTTGTATAGTGTCGTGCGTCGCTACAGCGACTCGCGAACACTGTTTACGGCGAAGGCTCTATGACTAACTGAATCGGACTGTACTGGATTGAGTTAGGTATCGTTCTTTCCGTAATATTCTAAGCTTTCTCCAGAGGTCTGTCTCTAAGCACTATTCATTTTAGTTCCGAAAATATTGTAGCAGACAGCTGACTGAGCTGACTTGCGTGTATTTGTAAACAGCTAGGTTACCCTCGGACCGATGACTGATGTGTTTTATTACATTTATCATTGTTTTAGTGTTAAAAATCAAAAGTAGTGATATACGTGGTGCATTATAAGAAGATTTAAGTGGTTTTGAAGTGCTGGTTGATGATCCTGAAGAAGTAGGTAGTGATATTGATGTAAATTATCAGCCAGATTCCTAGCTATGGTTGGGCTATGCATTCTTAGCTAAACGCTATGTACTGAAATCTGTTTTTTGCCCATAACTTATTTATTTGCAAATCTACTTCCTTATATTATTATATATTTGTAATCCTCATAAAATTTAGAACAAAGTGGCTATTTTCAAATATTTATAGGCCTATAATTTATACAATTTCATTGAGCGCAAACTTATTTTTTTTTTTTTAATTTTCGAAATTATACATTTTTTTTACCTAAAAAAATTTTTTTAAAAAAATCTTCCTTATGTTTTATATATAATATTGAAGCCCAAGATTTTCCAAACAAAATGGTATATAGAACAGTATAATTAACATTGTTTTTAAGCTTCTCAGATCAGTTTTAATAAAACCTTGCAAATGAGCAAAAGATAGGCTGACATTAAGGCCAAAACACGTGACACTCGGAGGGTTAAACCCTGGCCCCAGAATATTCTTTTCAAACACTGGTCCCAGTTCTTAGATTAGATGATATTGTTTTCAAACTCTAGCCAAAATTCTCTAGTCTAAAGTGTCGAAATATCTAAGTTCTACAGTACTATGTATGTAGCTAAACTAGGTCAGAACTATTAGTCATAAAATGGCTATTACACTCACTTTCCTTGCTTTTCACACCAACTTGCGAAGGTCCTCTGTTGGGCTGCGTAGGTTTGCTGTTCGGTGTTGTTGGGAGAGGTCTGGTCGGTCTGGTCGGTCTACGCCTCTGAGGTTCACAACACACTATCACCTGGTTATTACTAAACCCACATGTCTCTGGCCTTCTCCCCTGTTGAAGAGCTTCCTGAGCCTTGGGACAATCTCTAATCTTTTTGCACGTCCAATCCACTCCGCCAACCCTTTTACACGTTTCGCCTGAAAATAACACTTAGATGAAGCAACTGTAAACTAGTGGTGTAGTGGGCGCCGGGCGGGAACGCCTTTTCCACTCTTCATTCCAATCTATCCTATACTCAATGAGCAATGTTTGCTTGTATATGTATGCTTGCAAAAAGATCTCAAAAACGGCTTCGACGATTCCCTTTCAAATGTTGTAAAAAATTTATATCTGGCCTAAAAATGTCTTTACTGCAGTTAAAACTGCCAACAAAAATCTAATTTACGTAAATAGAATTTGCCTAATTTGCCATGTAAAAAATTAAATTGAAAGTCAAAAATTTTTAACATTGGCCTTATATGTTGGTTGAACAAAATAACAAGGAAAAAGTAAACAAAAGACTTGTAACATCTGTTTAAAACAAGCCATCTACTGTATAGCAAATTTAAAAATACAGTACAAAGGGAAAACATCAGTTGTTACTATTGAGCAAAGATTACACTGATGATCACTTGATATAGGGGTACAATGGAAATAAACTATACCGGTCCCCAGGTACTATACTGGTAAGAGCAAGAGCCCTGTATTTTCCCACTACAAAGGTGTAAGCGGGTTCCACACTGGAAAATTTACGATTAAACCACTCTGTTAAAAATGGTGCTTATGTTATTTATACCTTTGGCTATTAGTAGAACTAGACATTCAATCCCTAATTTGTTACTAGTTTTTTAATCAAAACGTGCTGATATAAATTGTATTGTTGTAAAGAGTTATGCTTGTGTGTTAATTTATCATTGTAACCCATCATCGGCAGATACCTTCATAAAGTTGTTTATTTTTATTTTTTTATTTTTTATAAATTGATTATAAATTATTACTATATAGTGGTATTAACATGTATCTTTTAAAAAATGATAATGCATTTAAATGTTTTTAATTTGGAAAAGTAACGTTTAAATATTAAAATAGCTTCTTTTCCCTATCATAATATCAATATCAAAATCAAATATCAAATATCAATATCAAAATGGGGTGCACAGAAGGAGCCTCCCCGAAGATTGTGAAATATTTTTCTTTCATATTCATATACACAATTTGTGTGTTAGTTTCATAATGCATTCATTCTGAAGTAAACATAAAATACAAGTAAATACTTCATTTCATATCCAAACAAAACAGTTCATATGTTTTTTTTATATATTTATGTTATCCAGCTATATGTTTTATTGATTTTCAAATTATACTTCCACTCCTTCCACTCCCTTTAATTTATTTTATTCCTATATGCAGATTGAGAGCCGACTTGAAGTGTGTGAGCTTGAATATTACAAAAGTTGACTTTACTAAAATTACCGTATGTCATTCTTTTTAGAGCGTTTGAAGTAGGTTTGTTTGTTTTTTTTACAAAAATTCATTATTTCATAATTTTTATTGACTGTATAATTTGTTATGTTTGTTACGATTAATAACACAGAACAATTATTACTTTAAAACTTCTTGAGTCACCTGTTCAGCTATTTGCTATATCAGAAAATTCAATACTTAAAACGGAATTATACACAAATCAGGTCAAACGTTGAAATACCTTTCTTATAGTAACTAAAACCAAATGCTTTTATGCAAAACAATGTATATGCTCCATGGCAAGAAATTGTTTATTAATCAATATAAAGTAGCTGTTTCATGAAGAACTAACTGTCTGTAGCTTCATTTAAAGGGTTTCGACTAACAGCTGTAGGAATATTATTGTATTATTTATTGCCTTCTTTGCACAAATATAAAAAATAAATGTTGAATATTTTATGTTTTCAGCATTTTCACCGAAACAAATATTACACTTAAACATAATGTTATATATGGTACCGAAGGGAAACTTTCCTGGTTATTTTAGTGGTGAAACCACGCTGACCGGTAAAAGAATCAAAGAAAAATTTTTGAACATCCATAGAAAAAAAAATTGCCACAAAAAATAGAGAACCTCCTCCTTTTGTTGGGGAAAAGTCGGTTAAAAACACTCTTAATTGTACCGTGTAGTACATTTAAACGAAATTTGTATTGTTAATTTGTAGTTTTATCAACGTATAATAACAACCTTATACAAACAATATTTTAAAAGTAAAAAGGGTATTAAAAGTAAAAGTTCTTTTATCTCTAAAAAAAGATTTGATGTTGAAACTTATTAAAATTATTTAAAAAAAACTCAATTTGTGGATTTGTGGTAATAAAATCCAATTTTCATTGTCAGATTACACGATTTTTTGACCTTGACAAATCCAATTAGTACAATACAGCAAAGTTGGATGTTTTGATTTCTCTTGGGCAACCACAAGACATGCAAAGAATAAATGAATACGCGAATTTGCATTTACTTGATTACAGAAAGTCTTATGAATCTTACCTTCATACAGTTGCAGACGTTGGGCGTACACAGAAGTCATTGCTGTCGCTATGAGCAAAAGAGTCCGAACACACATGGTGGACTGTCGTCTGGTCGGAGGCTTGAGGAAGACTGGTTGGACAGTGGCAGTGGACGAGATATTATTGGACGTCAGTAGACACGAGAACGTCACGAGGATGACGTCACAGCCAGCGGTCTCTCCGATAACCAGTTTATAAAGTTTCTAGATTTGCATTTCAAGTGCTACACTGATACAAGAGCGTCAGGAACAGCATTCCGTCGGTGTTGCGAACTTGTAATGTATTGAGGAAAACGGTCAAATGCACCGGATTAGTTTTAAGATAATATTTCTTATACCTATGAGGAAAGTATCGTTTTCATGTAATTCGTGGTTGAATTCAGGTTCCAAATGATTTTTAACAAGTTTTACATAATGTAAGTTTAATTTAGCTAATTTTCCAAACTGTACATGGAATAAAATTGGATCTGTAACCTTGAACAATATTTTATTTGTCAAACCAGGATGAACAGACTATGGGGACGGGGTTTTTTTTGGGGGGGGGGGGTTCAATGAGACAAAAATTAGGGTTTCCCATTTTTACCATAAAAAAAAAAACACAATTTATGTGCAAAATAATTTGTATGACTTGAAAACAGTTTTTTTTACATCTATCTATATATATAATACGCTAAGCCGATTTTTGTAAACAGAACTCCTCCCTCATTTTTGGACCGATTTTGATTATTAAAGTGTCAAAGAAATTGCCCTGATCTGTAGTTTTGCAAATTGTTTTTAGTTTTTTGATATCTTTATTAGTTTGGGCAGGATCTTCCATCAAAGTTGGATTTTCTCCCATAAGATTAACATTGGGGAATCTAAATATTTAATTAGAAACTTTGTCTCCACTAATTTGAGAGAACGACTGGGCGTAGAAAATTGGTAGAGGTGTCCAAAGAAAGGTCTTGGTCTGTAGATGAGTTATCAAAAGAAAAACTAAGTAAGTTCGATTAGGACTCTGCCCCAGAAGGCTTTAACCCTAGATCTGGCGGTCATTTTATTCACCAGTGGCGGGTATATTTTGGCGCTTTTGTAGTGGTATCATATATTTTGCCACAGAACAATTATTTGTGAATATAAGTACACACATATATATATATTCTATTTCAGTGATGAATTTAGAATATAATGATAAAAAATATTCTTTTCCTAGCAATGCGTTTAGGCGTAGTAGCAAAAAGTTTGCAAATTTTTTGATTATGCAAATTAGAAATTTCAAAAGCAACCCAGAAGAAAACCACAAAATAATTTTTTTACACATTTTATCTAAATGTAAAGTTTGTGTGAAATATTATTCCCTACGTAGGAATATCAATGTTTTTTAAATACTCATAAAAATAAAATTATAAAAAAATAAATTCTTCATACATATTTTCTTTTTTGAAAAACTACCAAATTTCTTTTTGTCACGTAGGAAATAATAGAATGCATCAACAAAAAATGTAATGATACTGTACAATAGGTAATAAAAAGATCTTTCTGAAAATATATAGTTATATTTAGTTGAATTCTAAAATGTCGGAAAAATTTTCGTCGGAATGTAAAATTTTGAAGATTTTTTTACAAAAACATAATATTTATGACATTTTCAAAAACAAATAAAATTTTTACAATCAACCATATAGATTCACAGGGAATTGTAGGGAATTTATTGTAGTTTCAGAATATGTACTAATATTGTATACAATTTAATTGACAATCACCAAAAACAGCTGTTTTTGTAGTCAGGTGACCAAAACTTTCCACCGCCAAAATATATTTTGAACTCTCTAGTTTTTCAAACTATCGTTTCTCGCTACATAATACTCACTCAATAATGTTTTATGCATGAAAATGAATCCTCAGAATCTCATCTTTTTAATGGTATACGTTTTGTAGCGTTTTAAACCTGTTTTATGGCTACAATTCGTCATTTTCGCGCACATGTTGCATTGGTCCTTTTAGGGACCATGCCAGTTCACAGTTGAAAAATTGAGGTCCAAAAATGGACCAACGCCAGATCTAGGGTTAAAGATACCTCCACAGATTTGTTTACATTTTGGTCATGTGGATAATACCATAGACAAATTTAATTCTTTTTGTCTATGATAATACTTTTTAATAAAACAGCTGTTAATTTTAAAATGGTATTTTAAACAACACACATTTATTGGGAATTACTGAATAGTCCAAAAGAAGTATTTACAATGTTATTTTCTGATTTTAAACTTGATTTTCTTCTGTATCAAGTCATGTGTTGCAATATAAAGTTCCATTACGAAATCAGGGGAAAATCCTTTCATCACAATAACTCTTACAATTATTTCTTATTGAACAATCTTATATCTATTTTACGGCTTTTTTTCTGCCTTTTTCACACCTTTTCCCTATATTTTATCATATTATTCTAGACAGATCATCATAGGTTCATGAGATTATTGTCATACATGCTTTCAATCATTGGAAAAATCTTCGATTGTGTAATACAATACAAAATAATACAAGTGCAGAAGGGCACGGCACCCATTTGAGCCGTGTCCATATTTTGTTAAATTAATATTGGTTTACAGCAACTGGATAAAATGTATAAAATTCATGTAGAAATATGTGCATGATTTAGAAAGTCATTAAGCTGGATAACTGCAATATACTGCAGACTTTTCAGAGGGGTTACTTCGATGTATTCATTCATCTTAGTGAAAACATAATATAGATATAAATACAAATAAGAACTTGAACTCTTAGAGAGCCTTTGAATGTTATTACTCTAACGAAAAGGGTTGTGCATGTTTACTAGCGCTACTCAGCAACAAAAACAATTTAATTCATCTCTAAAAAATATATTGTTAAGTGCACTGAGCAGCAGACTAAAATATATGTAACTTCCTCATATAGTTACAAAATGGTCAAACTCGCATTGTCACATTTATAATTCGGCTTATATTTCTCCAACTTCATCTGCAGAAGAAGTTCAGTGTGCTCTTATCGCGGCTAATAACATCCAAACACAAAAAACCTTGCCTAAAATGGTACCTGTCTTGACAAATTATTTGCAGTGGCTTATATTACGGACCGTGGCCCACTGCGTTGGTAACATTATTGAAAGTAACACGATATTTTGGCTGTAAGAGTAAATACTATTTAAGCAGCTACTGTCACTACAGAAAGGTCATATTCTTTTTAAACTAGATCACATAATCGTGTATAAGATACGTTGATTAACAATGCATGTAAACGTCAATATTTACGTAACAGCCAGTTTACAGAATGTTTTTCTCTTTGGAAATGTCATATTGCTATTTCATTTACATTATTTGTTGCCAATGAAGCCACACGACCATATAAACGAGGAGGCCCCTAACCGTCGATTTCGACGGGTTTCACCTAGTTGAAGAGATTTCATACGATTAAAATTGGATACAGAGAAAATACGGAAAACTGTAAATTTAAACTTCCATGTAGTAATTCTTTTCGAGAATAAGTAATTTGTCGTAGTTTTTTAATGATTATATTTTTATAAATTTTGCTAAAATTATTTATTTCTTACCAAATTATTGCAATTTTGAAAAAAACACATTTTGTAACATAGCAGCAAACCTAAAAGTAATACAGTACTTGGTACAAGTATTAGAGTTTAAATCAATCACACAAATAAAATTCCTATTTAAATAACATTAATTTTAATGAGTCCCTATTTATACTTTACTAAGGCCCTACTTATAGGTTTGCCGCTCTAGGGAATGTTGTAAGATTTTTTTCATTTAAATGTTGACATCTTAGTATAATAAACTAAATTGCGAAACTTTTAAAAAGATATTCATAAAATATATTAAAGATAGGTTGGCCAAATTTAATCAAAATTCCTCCCTATACAAGCAAATTACAGATGTTTGTATTTTATTCTCCATAAGAATAACATGGGAATTTTTAATTTACACTTTTTCCCGTAACCGTTAGGCACACAAAAACGGTCCCATATACCGTACTAAATTATTTCTTTTTTAACGTCTACAAAATTGTTTAAAACGAAATTGAGAATTTGTATGTTTTAGGGGGAGATGGGAAAACTCAATTTTTACCCCATAAAACCCCTCATAAACCCCCGTTCCCGAACAGTCCGATCATGCTGGTTTGTGAACTCGTTTCAATAGACAACGATCTAAACGTTTGTACCAAATTTCATCAAAATCGGATCATTTTTGCTTGAGTTATCGCGCTAACGGACACAAAAATATATACATTTTATGAATTTGACTCTGGAGACCTCGAAACGAAAAAGTAAATCGGTCTGGGGACCTGGGGTTTTACACTGAGACCTGCGGTAATAGATCCACTGTATGGGAAATCACCCAAATAAGCACAAAGAAATTCAAAGTTCAAGAAAATCATAGAGGTTATCAGAGCAGATAAAATTTCTGATTTATCCTCACACATTATTTCCTTGGCCTATTGTCCAATCAATATATAATCTTGCATTCTCCAGGAAAATATTTTCGAATTTCGTAATACAAGGATATATTGTGTTGTTTTAGTTATTTCCTGCTTGTTACTTATACCGATTTATTATAGTGAAAATCTGATCAGGCAAGTGAAAATTTATTTTAGTCTGCATGTTTGCGGAGGCGGGGATATCTTGACCCTGTAAAATAAATCCATAAAATGTTTGTGTTGATAAATATAAATATTAATAACTAGCAGAGTACCCGTCCTTCGTAAGGGGGTTGGAAGTATAAAATGCTTATTGCAGTTATACTCAAGCTTTGCGTTTGCAATAAGGGAGGACACAGTTTGATAAAATTTGCTTTTTTAAATTTACAGTATTCTATAGTATTACACATCTACCATATAGCCATAATGTTCTACCACTTCACCTAAACAATAGAGAAAAATAAATTATCAACAATTCGCAAAATATCACAAATTATTCATGAAATGAAAAACATAAACATAACTGTAAACAATCCTACTTTGACAATTCTCATTGCGAATCACAGTTTTTTGTTGCTGCTTTGTTCAAATTAGCTGTTTTCATAAATGCAAAAAAAAATATTGTGCTGCACCCTGTTGGTAAATCTTATAACTTTTTAATGCTTTTCCATATCATAGAACCAACTTTTTTAGTTGTAACAGCTGACTAAATTCTTTAATTCCCTTTAAATATGAATAAGGTTAACATGGGGAATTACGAAGCCACTGGGGTGGAGCCCGAAAGGATGTTTGAGATAAGAATATGCCTATGTTAATCGGGAATGTAAGCTATCATCATGCCAAATTTCAGCCCAATCCGTCCAGTGGTTTATGCGTGATTGAACTTCAAACACACAAACAAACAAACACACAAACTTTCACATTTATAATATTAGTAAGATAATGAGGTTTACAATTTGATATAATTGGAAAAAATGTTGTTAATTTAAAATGAATGAGGGAAGTAGTAATTGTTTTGGCCAAGAGTTTGGAGATAAGTATTTCAAACAGATTATGACTACGTGGCACAAATCAGGTTTTATTTAGAGTGTGTGAAAATGTTTGATAAAAAGCGTTACTAAAAATTCCTCTCAAGAGTCCCAATGCAAGACGGTTATGAACTGACAATTAAAGCATACAATTAATTACTTTTTCATGACAATTGTCAATTATTGGGTATTACGATGATTGGAGTGTCCAATCGTAATCAATCACCACTTACCATCTTTTTTTATATTTACAGTCTTGTGAGTAACAGTATAAGCGTAAATATATGTTTTAGTGTTATAAGACGTCTCTTTATTTACTTTCCGTAAAATTAATGACTGTAGGCCTACTAATTAATTATATATGCCAACGGCTTAGTCAAAACTTACTAAAACACTTACAGCTAACCCTTAACTAAGATACACCTACTAGAATACGAGAAAAGTTATGTGGTTATTATCTATGACTAATTGATAAAACTTCAGTATCCAATATAGTCAATGGTTTTAGCGAATTTCCCTATAGGGAAGTAGCTATCACCGTAGGTCTCATGGTAAGACTTAAGCCCGGGACCGATTTACTTTTTCATTTTAATGTCCCCAGAGGCCAAAAACACCATTCGTTCAAATTTATATATATATATATATATATATATATATATATAGATTTATATATATATATATATATATGTGGCCGTGAACACGATAACTTGAGTAATTTTTATCCGATTTTGATAAAACTTGGTTTGAAGGTGTAAGGCGGGATAAACTTGAATGAGTTCGCGATCCAGCATGATCGGACCATGGGAACAGGGTTTTATGGGGGGTTTTATGGGGTAAAAATTGGGTTTTCTCACTTCTTACCCTCAAAACACAAAATTTCCCAATTTTTCTCTAAACCTTCTTAAAGAGCTTAAAAAACAAACAATTCAGTATATCAAAGTGTTTTTGTACGGTTAATGATTATGGAGAAAACTAAAAAAAATGGTAAATTTAAAATTCCCATGTTATTCTTATGGAGAATATTGTAAAATGTTGTAGTTTGCTTGTTTATGGATATATTTTGATCAAACTTGGCAAATTTATTTATTTTATAGTAAGCTATCAATATTTTACTAAAAACACACTACTTTATTAGTTTCCTTGTAGCAGCAAACCTAGGTACTCGTTAAACCTAATGTTATTTAAATAGATCAATTAAAAATCAATTCGGCCAAATGGAAATTCGCTTAGACGGCAGGTTTGCTGCGGCGGGGGTATTGTTTTATCATCACAGCAACAATGTACTATACTCCGTCTTACGCCACCGTGAGTAGTTCGTCCATTTACGGTAAGAGAGCAGCACTGTACAGGTCACGGCAAGTGGCGCTCCTACTAGAGACTGATAGAACTACTAGCGCATATGTCATCGATTGTGGTAATATTTATTTGTGTTAGATATTATTTTTTAAACAAGCTAACACGTAATTTTAAACTCGTTTATTTTATTTAAAATGTTATCTTATTTTCATTATTATTTAGACACCGTTAAAGTACGGTAAAGTTTATCAAAAATATTACGTGTAAAGCTCAAGTAGATGTTGGTTTCGTTATTATCTCGACTGGGAGTCGTGGCGTACTCCTGTAATCCAGCTACTTGGAGGTCGGGTGTTGTGGATGATTTGAGGCGGGGGGTTCTGGACTCAGTCATCCCATGTTGACTGGACGTCCGCACTAAGCTCGCCATCAACATGGGTACCCGGGAGGAGTCCTGGGTATCCAGGTTGGCTAAGGAGGGGCGAACCGGGCCAGGGGGGAAACTCAGCAGCCAAAAGTCCCCGTGGTGAGCAGTAGTGGGATAGCGACCGGGAGTGGGAACTGGGTTTCAGCCTCGCCAATACAATCAGACCAACATCCTATTTTTGCTGGTTAAATATAAATTTCATTTTTAAATGCATTCCAGTATTTTATTTATGCATGAACGAGTTATATTGTATTTTAAAGAATGTGACACAATTTTGTATGGTTTTTATTTAGGTGTATCGAATAGAATAAGCAATGTACGGAACAACAGTGAAGTCCCCCCCCCCTAAAGAGCTACACCGCTACACCCCCACAAGATTATGGCCGTTTAAAACTAGGGGGTTTTAATAATAGTTAACACACAATATACTGCTTACTATTTACATTTTATCGTATAAAACTTTATAATATCAATCAGTTCGCCTTAATTAATTTCTGTTTTTTTTTTTAATTAGGTTAATTCTAAAAAAAGTGTTTACTTCAAATATAAATTAATATAATTAGATAAAAATACCCCAACCGCAGCAAACCTGCAGACTAAGTGAGTTTCCATTTGCCCGATTGGATTTACACTAAAATGACTCCTAAAAAATATCACATTTTCCCTAGTTAAATAGAATTAGTTTAACAAGTAGGTTTGCTGCAACAGGGAGGGTAAGCGTTTTTTATGTTATAGTTTAGTAAGACATTAATGCATTTTCCAAATTTGATCAAAATATGTTCCTAAACAAGCAAGCTGCAACAGTTTACTTATTCTCCATAAGAATAACATGGGTATTTTAAATTTACCATTTTTTTGAATTTTCTCCGTAGCTATTAGGCGTACAATAACGCTGCAATATACTAAATTATTTGTTTTTTAAGCTCTACAAAATGGTTAGGAAAGAAATTGCTAAATTTTATGTTTTTTTGGGTCAAAAATGGGGAAAACCCATTTTTAGCCCATAGAACCCCCCATAAATCCCCGTTCCCATAGTCCGATAATGCTGGTTCGCGAACTCGTTCGAATAAAATGTAGGTTTACACGTTTACTCTAATATGAGCAATGTTTGCTTGTATGTATGTATGCTTGCACAAAGATCTCGAAAACGGCTTCGACGATTTCATTAAAAAATGTTGTAAATAATTAATTTCTTGCGTAAAAACGGGGGCATTTATAATTTATCGTGTCACCTTGTCTTATTCGAAAAGCTGGACCATCTAGAGAGCTATTTTGGACGAATAACCTTGAAATTATGAAGGTCGTTTGAGAAGGTTGAGGAACGCGGACCTTATAGAAATTTTAGTGCATTGAAACAGCTTATAGTCTTAATGTTAGGCTTTATTAAGCAGTAAAGAGAGTTTACCGGACTAGTTGTTTTCTTTTACGGTTTGTGTACATTTAATTATTCATCCGCTGAAAGTGAAAATAAAATCTAATCAAAATTCCTACTCATAAGACCATTGTAACAATACTCAAAAATTAATTATGCTAAATAAACTTATGTAAATACCCCCGCCGCAGCAAACCTGCAGACTAAGCGAATTTCCATATGTCTGATTGGATTTACACTAAAATGTCTACTTAAAAATTTAACATTTATTTCCTATTTATATAGAATTATTTTAACAGGTACTTAGGTTTGCTGCATCAGGGAGGGTAAAACTTTTTTTTGTAAAATGTTAATAGTTAGTAAGAAATAAAAACATTTTCCAAATTTGATCAAAATATGTTCATAAACAAGTAAACTACAACAGTTTACTCATTCTCCATAAGAATAACATGGGAATTTAAAATTTACATTTTTTTGGAATTTTCTCCGTAACCATTAGGCGCATAGTAACACTTCAATATACTAAATTATTTGTTTTTTTAAGCTCTACAAAATGGTTTGGAAAGAAATTGCTAAATTTTATGTTTTTTGGGTCAAAAATGGGAAAAACCTATTTTTACCCCATAAAACCCCCCGTAAACCCCCGTTACCATAGTCCGATCATGCTGGTTCGCGAACTCGTTCGAGTTTATCCCGCCTTACACCTTCAAACCAAATTTTATCAAAATCGGACAAAAATTACTCAAGTTATCGTGCGGATGGACACACACACACACACACATATATTTTATAAAAATATATATATACTAGCTGTAACCCGCGGGCTTTGCCCCGTTTAACTTCTTAATTTTTTAAGATTATCTCGTTCGCATGGCTCAATCATGTCCTGGTTGAAGTTTGTTCGCTACGCTCACTCACCTTTAGGTTGGAGCTCGTTCGCTGCGCTCACTTGCCTTCAGGTTAGCTCGTTCGCTACGCTAACTCGCCTCCAGGTTGAAGTTCGTTCGCTGCGCTCACTCACCTTTTGGTTGCAAATTAGCTGTTGTCATAAATGTAAAAGAAATAATAGTGCTGCACCCTGTTGGTAATCCTTGTAACTTTAATGCTATTGAACATCATAGAACAGAACCAACTTGTTTAATTTAAACAGCTGTTAAGATTCAATAATTCCATTTCTCATAAGGTTAACCTGGGAAACTCCAGAGCCACTGGGGCGGAGCCCGAAAGGATTTTTGAAATAAGAACATGCCTATATGTTAATTGGGAATGTGAGCTATCATCATGCCAAATTTCAGCCCAATCCGACCAGTATTTTTCGCGTTCACTTGTCACAAACATACATCCATACATCCAAACTTTCTCATTTATAATATTAGTAGGATATATAGATATATAAAAATTTGAACGAATGGTGTTTTTGGCCTCTGGGGACAACAAAATGAAAAAGTAAATCGGTCCCGGGCCTAGGTCTTACCATGAGACCTACGGTAATAGCTACTTCCCTATAGGGAAATTCGCTAAAATGTGGTACCCTTAAATTTTTAGATAAAATTCTCCATCAGAATAATCTATGCTAGAAAATATATATTAAACGGCTATAAATGGCAACGCGTCACAACATTAGAAGTATTTTAGTACTTTTCTATTGAATGTATTGATCTAAGTTCAAATGTAGGCTATACATTTTACATCTATAAATATATGTGATTAGTGGGCATAAAAAGTTGTGTAACCGTTGTAGTTTTATGACAAGTCATGATGGGACTTTTGGACCCAATACAGCCATCACGACGTTAATGGGTTAAAAAGTATACCTATTATGGGTTAAAAAGTATACCTATCGTTACGTGTATGGAGGGCCTTATTTGAATAGTACGAACGGACGTGTCCTAAAGCCTGAAGTGATGGTTATTCTTTTTGCTATTCATACTGAATGGAGAAGGCGTTTATAATGAACATTGTTTTGTTTGAATAGATAATATTTTTGTATTATTCGTACCAATACAGGGACTAAAAATGTGGAACCTAAAGATTAGAGATTTTCTCTAGTTTAAGGGTTGTTTAAGAGCTGTTAGAATCATTTCACATTGTTTGTTAGCTCAGCCAGATACAATGAGAACCCTTTGTCTTATGTTTACCCTAATGTTACAATTGTTTATGTATACAAATTGGCTACTGAATAGTCAAAGGTATAAACCAACACGAGGTCCAATCTTATAACAATAGAATAACGTCAAAACCACAGAAAAGAAGAATAAGAATCCATTTTTACTTAGGTTAAATTAGGTTTACAGGTTATTGCCATGCATATAAGAACAACAGTGGTATCATTAACAATAACATTAAAACATGACGTCACTGGCCCGAATGCCTTAGCTGTAACAACTGGTTTGACAGTTCCATTTAAATATTAATAAACATTATTTACTTTCTTGCCATTGATTTAATTTGTTTATGATTATGATCCATACAGTTTCTGATATAATATTCGATTAGTGCTGTTCCTTCGGTAACATCACACAACACTTTACTACCAAAGAATATACCAGAGGCTTGCATGGAATCTTTTGAGACCCTATAGACAATTTTGAATAAAACTTATTCACTCAAATTTTTATGAGTACTCAAATTATTATGTAGAAGGTTCGCACAAAACCTTACTACAAAGGCCGAGTGCTGACCCCGCCAACGCCAACGCGCTGTTTCGCACGTGAGGCAGCAACTTCGCGCAGCCGCATACCACAGCAAACAGCTGATTAAGTGCTGCAGTTTCTTTTTTTTTAGTGGGGAGGAATGTATTGTTGAACCGGTTGCCTGGCAACGCAGCCGCTGCCTTGAGAGCACTCGAACACTACCGGTATTTCGAATCGAAGCATCGCGATAGATGATTATCGAACGTTCAATCGGTTAAATAACCATTCATTTTTCGCCTTCCGACCAACTTCTGACTTATCTGATATGATTATGAATCACGACTAAGGTAAATGCACCAGTGGCTGACAGTGCTCCAGTAGCTGACAGTTTGAGTTTCTTTACATTATAATGTGGTCTCTTAAAAATATTTACACATGATTGCATTGTTAGAAGAACATTATGTTTATTCTTGATTTGTTTACAAAAAAATCAGTTAAATTTAGCCCATACTTGCGGAATGGTGGTGGTTTGAAAGCGACCCTGTCCGTACACATCACATTTAGTCGATTCCCTTAATGAAATTGTTAAGAAAGTTAGTTTGGTTTTTTGTCATTTCACTAAATTTCTTAAATAGTATTAATGATTAGGCTCATTATTTTGATCAATTATACCTTTGTTGACAATTTCATGAAAAAATTGGGGCGTTAGGGGTTTTGGATTTAAAATTATATCAATGTCAGGCATTGGTACACAAAATCCATACAAGTTCCAATAGCTGACAGGGGATATTTGCTACTTGCACAATATTAAATTGGTTTTACCCATCGACATTTGCATGTTATTTATAATTTATGTGATCTCACATTTTTATAAAATGATTTTACTTTTTTAATTTATAAGAAAAATTATCTTAAAAAATGTATATTTTTTTAAATATATATAAAATATATAGGTATGTATTTTTTAATGTAAATATTTTTTATTTTTAAATATGTAAAATAAATTTTAGTAATAACGTTTTACATGATTTTATAATTTAATTATTAAGTTAGATTTTATTCGTCTTATAAATTATAAAACCCTTAGGTTTAGCAGCTAGTACATGTATAGTTCCAGTGTCAGCTACTGGGACAACTGACTGTCAGCTACTGGTACAAGCACTTTTTTCACTGTCAGCCACTGGAACACGTACAAAGGTTGAATTAAGTTTAAAAATGTTATAAAATATATTTAAAACCCCCTTTTTGTATGACAAATTTGAAAACTACACTAAATTTAGAATCACATAAAATCCGTAATATCTCTTTAGTTCCTATTTATTCAAAACCACGGATTATTAAGTGCGTATAGTTTCTTATACTGTCAGCCACTGGTGCATTTACCTTACTTTCAGTGATAGTTTGAACTAGATTTTTATTTAGTTGTTATACGACAAAACTGTTTATATACGTACTTAATTGCACTGTTTAAATTCAGCGACAGATGCAACAGAAATAGTTTAAGCTTTGACAGAAATTTGAAGTGACAATGACAAAATTATTTGAATATTTAGATATATTTAGGAATTCATTTTGCTCCCTCTATGATTCCTGCTCAGTAAAGTACATGTTTTTTTATTAACAAAATTTCGGAGTACCCTGTCGAAATGTATTTTCTTTGATTATGTATAGAATATTATGCGTAAATTAAATATCTTTTTAATCGGCATTGGCGGCATTGTATCGTGTTATTGTCCGGAAAGCAAATAAAAATACGTCTAATAACACTTGAAACATACTGTATTTACACTAATTATAATGTTAACTCCCTAGACGGTAAATGATGTAAATAAAAAAGATAAAAGTGCAAAAGATGTAGTCATAAATTACTCATTTCTAGTAAGCCAACTTTTGAAGAAGTTAAAATGAAAGGACAATTTATTCCAGTGGAGTGGTAAATATAAAAATATTGTCTTAGTGGAAGGGGCAAGATTAATGTAAAGTTAGGGTAAGTAATTTTAAGTTGGCAGCCGTACCTTATCTCAGTTTTGCTGCTTATATTCAGTGAGTAATTTGGGCTGATCACTACATTTACTTTACTAAAATAACGCTATTTTATTGTTGTCATCATAAAATATATCTAATACACTACTTATTTTGTCCTTCATATTCATTTTGGGGGGAGGCAGTCCCACAGGGGCCCCTTATATTCTCTCCTGTTGTAAACTATTGGCATATTTTACGTCATACATCAACTATCAGAGTAAAAAACTACTGAAGGAGGAAATAAAAATGTATAATTCAATAAATAAATGTTGATGAATTTTGTAAATATACCTACGGTACATAATTACCAGTCATAGAGTCAAATTTGATAACAACTTAACATAACCCATCTACCTCAACGCTTTATAAAATACTACGGAACTCCGCATACTTAACACTTTTTTGTTCAACTCCTATGTTACATTTTTACCGAAAATATAGATTACTATCCTACATTTGCTTTATAAAACACCCTTGTATTAGTATTCGGTGGTTTTGAAGGAAAATTTATAATATTGTGACATGTTCGTAAAGACCAAATTTCTGTTAACAATGCTGTTTCGCTCAAATATTATTTATAACTTTCACAACTAAACAACTTGATGTACAACATGATACATAATTATAATCAATTCAAAACATTAGCAATTATAAGATAACACGTACACAAATCAATATTATTCTCACTATTCTACCAAATATATGTAAACATCCATATATCAAGCCCAAAGTACCAATGAACTTTTGAGAAAACACAAGTCACACCCCCATAAACCACACACTTTAAATGTTCGTCATGACGAGAAACCTTGCGCAAAACTCTCCATTATATCTCCAAATATCCATTATATTATAAATTGCCCTTTAAGGTCGTAATTGCTTTCCAAAGGGAACTTTCCAGGCCTACCTAATTTTAAAAATACCCCAGCTGTACTTATTTGTATGCTATTATTTCGTTCTATTACCTTATTTAAATCAGGTGTGATCATTTGTTTGTATTACTGTATTCGGTTTTGTTTATTTCAGCTTTACAACCAATCAATAGTTTTATTAATACTTATGAAGTCAAACGGGGCGAAGCCCGTAGATAACAGCTTATGCATAATTTCAGTTGTAAACCATTTTTAGCTCATTAAAAACGGCGTTCGTATGATGATATTTTCCTTTACTCACGTAGACATAGCCTCTACCAAACAATCGTATATATCGAATACTCGATGTATCGACGTATCGAACGATGCGATGCGAGTGACACTTGTTGAACAGTTGGCACAGTGCGGACTACGGAGTGCCGGTGCCGCGTTGTGTGTGTGAAATGGCTGTGCAGCCTCGTGAATCTGACAAACAGGAGAAACATGCATCGTGGGACATTCCAATGGTGGAGATGGAGCACAGGTAATATTATAATTGTTTAAGGATACGGTTAATTTATAATTTGAATGATTTCTGAATCAGGAGTTGACTTTGTGGCTCAGCATCTTTGTTCTCGGTTTTACCTCTACTAAAACACCTACATAAAGCACAAATAAAGAATATCTACGAATATCGTGATTTGGGGTGGAACAAAACAATTTTACAACCCTGGGGTGAAGAGGGTGGTTTTTGGGACCCGCTAAACACCAGATGTGTGGGACGATTGTGACCTTCTAAATACCTGACGATTTTTGGATGGGCAGATAACAATTAAGCGTAGAGTACTAAAACATTTACAGATATAATCTTACCTTGCACAAGTATCCATTCGAAATAAAATAGGATTAACCAAAAAGTGCTAGTTTTATTTTAAACCCATGTTTTTAGAACGTTGTCGCAGTGGGCCAATATGGAATTAATTATTTTTTTTAACTTCTGGAAAACTGTTTCTAGGTTTCTTATTTCATACATAGTAAAGCCACATTTCGGTCCTTAGTACACGTATAAAATACAGAACACGCGTTTAGTACCTTTTGGTCGAAAGAGCAAATACTGACACAAAACTACACCTCTGAGAGAAAATTACAAACCCTGGGTTTTTTTATTTGATGCCAAATGAATCTCCGATACGATGACAGTTCCCAAAAACCTAGGCGTCAAAATAGTTTGTCAGTAAAAAAATAAAATGTTCAAAAAGGTAGTCTAATCAGGAATTTCTTTTTTATAATATTGTTTTTGATTGATAAAATCTTTTCTGTACAACTTTACCGTACTCATTATTCTTAAAGTGCAGTATTTACAAAAAATATAACTAGGCTATAACTTACTATCCAAAAAATACATGAATTAGGCCTCAAGTCTGTCTAAATGATAAGAAAATTAAAATCATATAAAAAAGAAACCCCCCAAAGACACCGATATATCTTTAGAATTGTTCAGTAAGAATTAAGAGTCAATTACATATAACCTAAATTTTTTGCACGTAAACTACATATTATTTTAACGGATTAAGTGTATTTTGAAAGAGTCCAGGAACATTAATTTTTGGATACTGCTACGATTTTACATTGAACCTGGCCAATTTTTGATGTAAAGACGATCAGTTTTAGCACACGTTCAGTGTTTGCTATTCAATATCTGTCCGCAATTTGAGAGTGTAAGTGAATTGGCAAGAGTGTAAATGGGGCGAGAGGAACTTTCCCTTTTTGCCCTTTCAAAACAGCATCTTGCCCTCTTGCAAAAACTGCAAAGGGCTGCCGACGAAAACCCACCCTCCAAAGGATGTATAACCTTATTTAAATTAAAATTAAAATTAGCAAGTAAAAATATGACATTTGTGTAAGAACAAACACATACTTATTTAGACAAGGTAAACCTAGTTTTATTCATGTTTCACATTAGTCACATTTGTGTTTGAGTGTTTTTATGTGACTAATGTATCTGTATTATTTTAGAGTCGATCTTACAATTAAACCTTTACTAATTAGTTCTAGAACTACCTATTGAACTTAATGGGTTTTAGGTTTAGAAGTATATTGTTTTGATAGCATAAACAGTTTTAAATGTCGGTAATTAACAAGAAATAATAAAAAGTCTTTTAGCACCGGATGAGACCCCAGGGGGGGGGGGGCGGGGTAGTTCATCTGGTCCATAAGGACGATAACTCTGTAAGTACCTAACAGTGTTTAATTGATACAAAAAATTCCCAATGTATGTAGTTGGTTGAGACGCACTATTCAAACGTTAAGTTGGAAAATCGTACTTTTTCTTAAGAATTTACGCATTAAAAAACTGCTGGTTAATTATGATAAGAAAAAAAATACGAATTCAATTTTACGACGTAAATACAACTTCTGCCACCGATGCTCCACTATGAACCTAAATCAATTCATTACTGACAGCCGCATAAACCTTGTGTATGAATGCAGGATTAAGAATGGGATAAGATGGCCATGTCGATTTGATATTGCCAAGATCAGCTGTTTCTTCCAAATCTCATATGTTCAGGAGCATCTGAAAACCCAATGATCAAGGAGAGCTGGGTGCTGGGTCCAGTTTTGAACCATCATAAAGCTACTTATCTCTGGACCGAACCGGTGACCTTCGAATTACTAGGCGAGTAACATAACCACTCAGTTTACAGCATATATAAACTTGTAGGTTAATCTCTCGTCTTGACGATCTTGACGAATAATCATGGTTAGAGTAATTGTTTATTGGACACTGATTATCGCAAGTAGGTTAGAGCATAGCGTTCAAACTGGAATACATTTCACTTTAATTTACACCTTTCTCAACTCACCGGAACAGCTCTTCTTCTCCCCTGAGTTTTAAGTGTTGAGTTGATTATTTAGAAATATATTTTTCAACTATTTGCTTAAGCACGCTGCAACTATTCACTATTTACAATGCAATGTCACTGCCTTTTATGCTTTTATCATTGGGATTTTAATGGTGCTGACTTAAAAAAACAGCTGATCTTAGTCAGTAAAAGCTTTGACTGTAAAAACTACATAGATATTCTTACTCCATTCCACCTATCTTGTATTCACATTCAGCTAAAAATACGCAAGGATTGTCTAAAAAAGAATATGACCTATGATGATAGTCGGGGAAGGTTGACTGTTAAAATGTCAACCCTTCAGACTCATATGGAATTTGAGTTTCTCATGACTATAAAGTAGTATCAACACTCCCTTTACCTTCCGGTCATCTCAAAACAGGTGGACGTGCTTCAACATAGAATCCAGCTGTACAGTATTCATAAATTCTTTTAACAAAACAAAAACTCTAGAAAGTCTAAAAATGATCCCAATATAGAAAAGAAATCAAATACTTGTTTAAGTAAAATGGTGATTGGAGTTTTACGAGTTCCAATAAAATTAATTTAGAAAAGACGAATTCTCAGCATCCGTGTTTTATTCCGATTGGTTAAAACGATAACTTCTTAAAAGCGGTCTGTCAAAATGAAGACAATGTTTTGACTGGATAAAGTGACATCGTTGTAGAAAGGTACAAGAGGTGTAAAATTTGTACTAAATGTAAAGCCTCGTCTAAACTAAATTTAATAAAAATCGGATCATTTTTGTTCTAGTTTTGGCGATAGTGAATAATGGTATTATGTATAGACTACAGCAGCTGGTGTTTCCACTTCAATATCCGTAGTTGTCATTTCAATCTAATCTGAAGAAGATTAACTTTAGTGGTCTTCTACTGGAGCACGAAGAAGAATCATGTCAGAATGATTGTTCTTCATCTCACGACTCCATTGCAGGTTCCGTGTGGACCGGGTGGACGGCGGGGTGACGGACGACGATGCTGCTTCGGGGACCGAGGACGAGGATGATGTTCCAGGAAATTACACCAGGAGTTTCCGACACATCACTAGGGAGGCTCTCCCTCGGCTAGACAACTACAGGAACATCCTGTCCATCCAGGCCGTCTACAGACCTACCCTGGACGAGCTGCACAACCCGCCGACGGGCCATCACAAGGTAAGAGGATCAGCAAAGTCGTAACTCCGAACATGATACTTGTTTTGGAATGACAAAAATACGTTAGTCAATTTAAAAGTTCCCCACAACACAACCCACTCTTCAGCCAACAAAGGTACCAACTTAGAAAAGTCGCAACTCCAAAAATTCGTAGCTCAGAAAAGAATTCGTTGTAGTTTTTTTTACTGCAATGATACTTAAGTTATTGTCTGGTACTTTTTGAAAGTTCTCCACAATCCGCTCTTCAGCCAACAAAGGTACTCTGAAAAGACACTACTCCGAAAAATCGCTGCTTCGAAAAGTAGTAACTTCGGAAAGAATTCGTTGCAGTTTGAATGACAATGATACGGTTATTTATTGTCTGATACTTTTTGAAAGTTCTCGATAACCCCGCTCTTCAGCCAACAAAGGTACTCCGAAAAGTTGCAACTCCTATAACAAATTTTGGGTATAGTTTGATAAGTGAATACTTTTATACTTCGGGGATTATCTTATTATTTTATCCAATGCTGCATAACCTACCGTAAGGCCTTTCCCAAGGTAGCCCCATAATTATTACAATGGTATTACTCAGAAAAATCCTAATTCTGAAAATATCTCTTTAGACAATTTGTTCCATACCGATAATGATACGTTATTGATTTTCTAATGCCATTTTAAAATCCTTAATAACCTTCTCTTGATCCATCGCAATATAAGGAAAATGGTGTAACTCCGATAATTATTTAGGTATTTAGTTTTTTAGAAACCATTGCCACGTTAGTAAAAGACCTCAGGAAATTTTGCGTTAGGTTAGGTGATGAGACTAATTCGCTTGGCTGTCCAAGTTTATAATAATCGCGTGCCCCACTAGATGGAAACTCTAAACAGGGGAGCAGTAATAACCATCACATGCAATATTTTTCTCACCCTTTCCAGTGAGTTTAAAAGCAATCGGTGAAGTATACAAATCATAATATCCATTGTAGAAGTATCTACAAAACAAGAGAAGCTGTATCCACTTTGATATGTAGAGTAGTTGTGAATTTGATGTCTTCATAGGAAATCCTAAATTAAAAGTCAACCTTTATAGACATTTTTTAATCCGCCTGAAAGCTGTGATATCTAAATTCTATTAAAAAAAGAAAGTACGATTTAAAGATGTACAGAAAAAAATACGTGATCTCTTTGTTATTCATAAAAAATGTGATTCCCACAATCACAAAATGAATAATTGATTGGTTTTTCTCAAACCATTGTCGTCGCAAATATCAAAATAAATGAGGCATCTTTAGCCTTTAGCCGAACCCTTTACCATGATGAATTATTGTTTTCTGTTTTACCGCTACGTCAAGCTTGGTTGCTTCATTCGTGTGTATTGTACTAGAACTTTCCTTGTCATGACATTGTTGCGGTATGCTATTTAACCTAGACAATCATAACATAGAACGGCGATTTCTGAAGAAGTTGACGTCGAAGAGCTTGAAATAGAAAACGTCATATGTTATTTTTAACGAATTGATGTCGTGAACGAGATTATTTTGAGAGAAAACAATTCAGTGTTATGGTATTGTGTTATAGTAATTGTGTTATGTTAAGTTCCAAAAACAATTCATAAATAATATAATATGAAGCCATAAATGATCTTATTTTTCGTGTCGACGTACTATTGCAATATAGGTGTTATTCAGTTGTCTTTTCAATCTTTATAAAGATTTTAAAATAGTTAAAACAAGTACAAAATAAAAATTAGGGTGCAAATCATTGCATGCAAAATCAGGCCGAATCAAAAACTTTGCATCACTTCCCTAACAGGAACTTTTTCTGATATAATTTAGTATTTATTGAGGATTTAGTTATTTTACTTTTTTGCATGCATTTTACATGCTTTTACCATAGCTATATAGAGTATATAGATTTAGTTTTCTGCGAGTGTCCATGGTTTTCACTTAAATGCAGGTTATTCTTCGCAATAACCTGTCTGTTTCAATGTAAAGACAATGACAGCAGATCGCACAGGCCTTTAGAGATTTCCTGTGACTAATACAATAGAATTGCTTCCATTATGACACAGATATAAATCGGACATAATCAATGAGATCAAATAATGGTCAAATTACATCTCGGTTCAATCTGGTTGTTTCTCTAGTATCTAGATGGCACTGGATCTGATGGGATGGCGTGAAGGAAAGCGTCTGAATAAATTGAGCAAATTGACTTGATCGAACTGGTAAGAGATCTGTAGATCCAAACAATGCGGGCGGTTAATACGTAATATCTGGTTGTCACTGGTGATATGGACTAAGGCTTATACAAGATAGTTAACAGGGTTTATATTCGAAGAAATCCATTTGAAGTCACAAAAATTTACAGCAGATAACCTCGAACCCAGCTGTTTTTTTCACCTTAAAAAGGAAAAGAGTTACTTTACCTACACCGCAACGTATTGAAAACAGCTGTTTTTGTTTCAACATGGCATACTTTTGAAGATAGTTCTTTAAAATCAGCTGTTTACTGTTTTAACAACCTACTAATTAGACTGCATGGACTTTCTCAAATGGACTTTAACTTTAATGCTGCATTGTAATTGGGCTCTATGCCTGTAATGTAGTATTGTCATCTAAATAAATAAATAACCAGGATACAGTATTGGTATTTAGATATTGATTCTAACAATAGTCAAAGGTACTGTATCACCTATTATAACCAGGCTACCATTGATTGAACAAGAAACATTACATTCCCATATTAAAATCAGAGCCAGTTTTACAAAAGAAATTGCAAAGTGCAAAGTGCAAAGTGCACTACTGACCACGGTTTCTTTTTACACCAACTTTTGACCGAGCCAAATTCGAACCGACCTATCGAAAACCATTAAATCTTTTTTACTGTATAAAGTTATATTTTCGTGTTGGATAAATAACTTATGGATCATTTTCAATCATTTAGTTTGTGATTGGAAAAGTTTATTATCATTAAAATCATTGCGTTTTCTTCATGTTTTACTTCTTATTTACAACAACAACCATGAAAGTCATTTGACACTTTTACCGAGAAACAAATAAATGACTAAATACGACATAAATATATTTTACTGTAGACACAGATAACCTCTCTATGTGCGGTCGACAAAGGTTGGCTACCTTGGTAAATTGGCATGTAATTCCGCGTGTGTTTAGCGATTCGCAATCTGGTTCGCGGATTTCCGCTCGAGATAGCGCTGACCAGTGCGGCCGGAGTGACCGGACAGCCGCACATTTGCATCGTCGTCCGGTTCTACAACATCCCCTCTGCACCTGTACCAGTGGGGTGCGATCACGCCTTCGTCACAGAATCGATTGAGCTAAAAAATTGTGCTCTAAACTTTCAAACTTGAACGCATGAAACAGCTGATTGGAGGAAATCGTTATAGAAGGAATTGGTTATAGAAGGAACAATAAGATTTCGAGTGCATATATAATTTCATATTCGAAGAAAGGACAAATTTCGGAATAGTAACTTGACTAGCAAATAAAATCTTAAATTAATTCTTGTCGTCCTTCTTTACATATTAAAGAAATCATCTCCGAAAATAACAAATTAAGTAACTGGGGACCGAGCTTTGCTAGGGGAAAATCATTAGTTTACTCTGAGAGCAGTTTAGTATTGCAGATACATTAATCCACTCTCAAACTCCACACTGCTCACCTTCACTACTTCCTTCACCACTCCCTACGTCGTGGACCTGTTTGCCCTCCTTCCCTATACCATTTTAGAATTGCAGATACATAAATGCCACAGACAGTTACCACACTCTGCACTCCTAGCCTTACTACTTCCTTCACCATTTCCTACGTCATGGACCTGGTTTCCTCTCTTATAGCATTTTAGGATTGTAGATACCATAATCTAATCCCCATTAACAGTTCCCACAGGGACTCTTCAAGAGATACTGATCTGTGATCGGCTGATTAAGGTACATTACCAGTAGGCCTATTAATTGTTTAATTGATTGATTGTGTGGAACACGCGCGTCAGTAGTAGATGTTGATTATGTGTAGGAGTTAGATGTTGTTAGCTTTGAGTTGCTACCAAGATAAAACTATTGGAGTTTGATAAAACACCTCAGTGAAATCAATCAATATAAATCCTTTTAGACATTAATGCACACTTGGTTGCTCATTTAAGTTTAATATGAATGCTGGATTAATGTAGAATAGATTTGTAGTTTTTTACTAACTAAAATAAGTAGTTTTTTTTTTTATCCAGAGACATTATTAATCAAAATCTCAATGTTTAAAGACAGCTGATCCCTACTGAAAAGACTAGATTACTTTCGAATAACCTAAGAGCTTTGACTTAAAAGCTACTGGCTTAACTTAGCGGGTTTGATGGAGTCTCTTTTAAGAGTGTCAATTATTCTCTAGTTAACATTTGTGTTTTAAGTTTTGATATAAATCTGATAAAGCATTTTTTTGTGTGAACAGTGAAGTAACTTATTATGTATTATACATGAGCTTACGGCGTTCATTTGTCTGATTCTCAAAGGGCATAAAATATCAGAAATTCTAAAAAAATAATGTTTTATGTATCTACTATACCTATTGCGTAGTAACACTGACCTACTATCGCAGACGTGCTAATGTATTTTCTATGGCGGTGTAATGAGGCCGCCTTATCAACAATTGTTTCCATAAGATTGTGTAAAAGAAGATCTTGATAAGCCCGTGACAATTCATCAACAAAAGTATGTCTATGCGTAGAAATCAGTGGATCGTGTTAATCTAGTATTCTTAAATCGGTTTAGTTGGGACCCTAAAAAAATCAAGTCAGTATTTTTAAAACGACACTGATGTTATTTTTAAAATTGCCCATAAACTGGGTACATAAAAATGCGTGACGTAATTTGCGGAACCAGATTTTGCATTCCAAAATACGGTATGGCGGAAATATCCAGTAGGTAATATTTTTCGATTAAGGTTATTTAGCCATAATACGGAATCTCAGTCTTATAATAAATAAAAAACAAATAACTTCAAGCCTCTTGGGGATATTTTTATGAAACTCGATTTAAACGTTTTAGACGTTGTCATTACAAGTTTCAACCAATTTTTTTAAGTAGCCTAATAAAATAAATAATTTTAGTTTTTTTACAATTTTAAAGTCAAACTTCATGCTTTTACTTTAAAGGTAAATGCCGTGCTGGTACGGGACAGTTCAATAATCAGTCACTTTAACATATCCTGTCTACTAAAAAAGGATTCTGAATTTTTTATCTGTCCTTAAAATTAGATGTAAGGCAATTAGGTTGTGCCAAATTACTTATCTTTTGGTCGTAACCTAGGGATATGGTTGGGTAGCAGAGAGGGCGATGAAAGTGATGAGCAGTTAGAAGCTTGCAAGTTCAATCCTAAAAAAGTCAAAATCTGTTTAACTGCCCGAATGCTCGAAACTAGACTTGGCCATCCTCATCAATAACTTGAGTCAACGGCTGTCCTAGATCTTTGGGCTAAAATAAACGGTCCTAAAATCAATTATATCTAAAATAATGTATAAAATAAAACACGCTAATATAAAATATCCTAAAGAACCAGATAGTGACTGCCGGTGAGCTGAGAGGCCCTAAAATCATTGTTAGGCTCGCCTAACAAACAAAAGGTTGGCGGTTCGACCCTGAGAAAATTCAGTAGCTTTTTGACGGTTCGAAATGGACCCAGCTGTCCCTGATCATTGGGAAATGATCCTGGCTAATGAAACAGCTGATCTTAGTCAGTAAAGCTACACAGATCATCCTACACCACTCTTCACTCATGTTTGGGTTAAAATACGCACCTAGGTGGCGTCCCACCCTCCATCTCAATTGATAATTATTGTTAAAGATGATACTTAACAAAGCTGTCAACTCCTCCATCCATCTCTCGTCATTCAATAATGTTTGCCTAATGTGTCGGCTTCGTCAAAATATCTCCTGTTCCATGGAAAGCTATTTTTACTCCAATTATGCAACACCCAACTGACTTGTCAAGATACAGGTTTGATTAGATACAAGATACACTTGAATGGATGAACTTCAGGTGAAATAATCAAGTTCTTGATTTACTCAGGCCAAATCGAGGTCTCGTGGCGAGGTCAAGTTTCATCCATTTAGCTATTCAGACGGCAATCCGCGCTGGCAGCGAACCTAGTCGGGTGTGCGCCCTCTTTGCATATGATTAGCTCGCCCTCAAAACGCACTCTACCATTATATTTTTTATAAGAATAGAAAATAGAACTCGATACTAGCGAATATTTTGACTCTGAAATTAAATACTACACGAAGTTCTTTCACTATTTTTAAAGTAGGATCACTAAGGGAGTTTGCTGCAAATACAAATAATTTTTGCACCATTTTTGGGGTGAAGTTGACAGTTCCTTCCTTTATATATTATTAGGCAAGCATGTTTCCTGAAAACCTTTTTTCTCAGCTCGTGTGCATCGCAGGGAAAATCTACCTATACTGATAGAAAGATATTTGTCTATAGATGTGCAGAATCAAATTAAAATAGGCTCAAAATAAGCACAAAAAATGAATTTAAAAATAAAAAAAACTAACATGGGTCTTATGAGTTGCCATGCTGGTGACAAAATAACGATGAAATATAAACAGAAAATCAAAACAAATAGAATAAATTACAGTGTGGGGTTAAAATAGAGAGGTCTGTACATTTTATGGTTGAGTTTTCGACCACTGGACGACCTCTAGTTTAAATAATAATACAAACCGTAGTACTTTTGAGCCAGTTACGTTATTTGTTTATTTTTATGATCCATACCGTTTCTGTTCCAAAATTCGTTTTCTATCCAGCCAAGGGTAAAAATTGACCCTATTGAACTAAACTAAATTTGAATGAGACAGCTGGTAACAGCTGTGTATTGGCAATAGTATATTACGTTACTAGTCCTGAAAATAAGTGTTTACCGGACGAGTGTGGTTCGTCTCGCACGGGATTACCATACGAGTCCGGTACACACATTTTGGACGAGTGACGTACGATAGTTTACGCCATACTACTAAATCTGTACAAATCCTAATATTTCCACCAACTAAGGACTAAAAATCACTAGTCATTGAGAGGTTATGTTTTTGTTTATAACTCCTCATTGCCACCTAAATACTAAATACAGTACAATCAGCTGATTGGTGTCCGGTAAAACTCATTGCAGCACAGTAGTACGCAATGAAACCCCATTTGAATAAGCTGGCGGCAAACAGCTGTTTTCTGGACTAAATACTTGCGTGGGAAGTTCATCAAAATAATGTAGTGTGGCGTAAATTATTTTTCAAACAGCTGACTATTTACTTAAGCACTCCACATGACATATAAATTTAAAGTACCAGATTCATACTTTTCATTGATAAATATTTCAATCGTTTACAAGTGTAACGTATTCTTAGACAGGAAATTCACTAAGTACCTTTTCAAGAATCAATTGAGATAACAGACCTGGGATTTTCAACAATAATTATTGAGCGACACCAAGGAAAAGAGTATGGAGAGAATTATTGAATGAAGTGTTTTTTAGAGTTGAGATTACACTTTACACAGATGTTGTTGAGCTTGACATGTCAACGATCATTCAGCACAACTAAACAGCTGTTAGCCACTCATTGTTGAAAACCAATGCCGTATAAAATAACCTTTAACGTTTGAAGGTTATGTTACTAACAGCCACGAATCAAATAGTACTACTAATTGGGAAGAGGTTTTTTTTTACAGTTATGGTATTTTTAACACAAATTGTGCAAGCAATTGACTCTTAGAACTTGTTGATAACTATTAAACAATACTTTATTGATATATAGCAAGTTTTTCAATCGATTTGCTATTAATAAAAAAGTATTAAAAATATTTGTATTGGGTACTGTCGTTCGAAAAACAGTAATATATTTTAGCAATTTAACTTCACGGAAAAGTAAGATACATGCATTATTTTTAAAGCTAAAAGCAAGTAGTAAAAATTGAAAAATGATGATAGGAATCTACTAGCTCTATCAGTTGTAGGTTTGGCCTTAGTTGTATTTTCATAATAGGCATTATATAAAATCCAAGACCAAATGGCCAAATAGGGTAAAGATGAAACTGATGTCAAACATATCTGGCCTTTTGCACTCTGCATTTCCTTAAACACTGTTTAGGCTTTAATTGTAAGTCCTGATTTTACAGGTCTACGGTAATATGATAGAAGTGCGATCAGATTGGTTTTAAATTAGCTTATTTTTACGCGTTTTACTTCCATTTTATATATATATATATATATATATATATATATATATATATATATGGATAAAATAGGTTGATTTGATTTTTATTTAAAATTGAACGTGTTTTAATTTCTTAGGCAAGTAATATCGCCTAAATTATTTACGCAACCTTTCAAATTTTGCAGCTACGAATTTACAGGTTTCTACACTAAAATCCTTTTAAGTAATTTTGGGATATTTTCCAAAAGACACAATTTGGGCTAATTTTGACTTCTAAAACTTTTTTATATTAAACTACTGTATCTCAAAGTCCCAACCAACCAAAGATGGCCATTTGCCAAACCCCTTTGTTCGTCTGGACTATGATGAATGAAAAATATAATGATTTTTCTAATCAAAGAAGTTTAAATCAAGGAAGTAATGAAAACCAGTTGCATTCGGCTACGTGCTATCTCCAAGCAGTCGGAGCACGTAGCAGCGATTCAGCATTCAGCAATGCTTCGCTATGCTGAGTAATATTACAGGTTGCTTTGTTATCAGCTGTTTCTTATCAGCTGATTTGTCAACACTTCCGACTAAACAGTTCCAGCTTCAGCGACTACTGCAGTTACTGGGAAATGATCGGTCATGAATTTTCCCAGAATACTCATTACAACATAATGGTTTCCAAGTATTCGCCGCGTTGTAATTTAATGTCATTAACTGAATTACGATTGAACTTACCTTACAAACTAAGTTATTTGTTGTTAAAACTGTGTTCGGCTATCTATTGTCAAACGTTGTGTTAGGTCGGTGTTAGTTCAGTCAGGAGTTCTGAGGTGGGCCTTTTGAAAGTAAAGATTGATTGGGGTTTGTGGTAACGAAAAGAAAAAAAAAACATATAAACCCCCGAAGTGCTATTGAGTTACCATAAAACAAAACAATATGTATGTTATGTATGTATTATGAATGCTATGTATTCTTATTCTTAATTACCTACGGACCAAGAACATTTTTCCATATTTGCGTTTCACACTTAATTGCGTGGGTTTGGTTGTATATATTTGATCGTCAGATTAGAGATTTTCGTAACAATGGGCCAAGGGCACGTACTGTATGGCGAAAATGAATGAACGAAGATTGTTGATGATTGTGAAATGATTGTTGATGATTATTGAATTACAACTTTGTTACAAGCTATAAATCAGCTGGTTCAGAACATGCTGGGTTCATTTTCAAACCAGTGTACCCGTATAACCTTAATCGATTTTTTTTATTATTCAATTGTTTTAGTAAGTTTAAACATTCTTTGTGGTTTCCGCCAATCTCTCATATATTACCTCGATCAAAATTACACAACTATTAACAATGTCGTCAATTTTACTTAAACATAAAAAATTCATTATCATGATCATAACGAATTAGATATTAATAATGGTGTATTTATTAATGGGCGAGAGTCTGATATAAAGACGGCGGCGAAAAAAAGTGGCAACGCCGCAATTCCGGCCTACCAAAACAGCTGTTGTACTGATACATAATGGAGATTCTGCACATTGCTTACGTTTACAGTGTTTAACATGTTTGTTTTTACTTTTATTATTATGGCAATACGCCGGTCCATGTGATATTGCCACGAACCAACTCTACGGCCTTTAGGAGGCTATGATTTAATCCATGCTTCTACCACAAATCAGGCTTTATCATCCTTTCTCCTGGTATGTTTGTGTCTTTACCATTGTGTGTTGGGTTGAAACTCTTAAGTTCGAGAAAGCATAACGAGTGTGAAAAATCAAAACAGTATAAAGCATAGCGTCTAATACAAGGCCGCAGCGTTGAGGTGTGGCAACGTCGCGCCGGCCGGTCTGTTGCGGTAATAGCAGGAATAACAAACGCTTTAACATAAACATTGCATATACGCTCCCATTATAAATCTTTTGCCTGGTCTGCGACGTTGCCACTTTTCGCAGCGGCCTTTTAGAGGATGCAAAGGTGTGTATCAGATATTTGGCGTGTTGTAATCAATGCTAAAATAACCAAAGTTTTCAAATTACTTAACCGCGTTAGTTTGGTAAGAACCAGTTAACTCTCATCTCAAGGATTTCAAGAGTTACATGTGTAACTTACCTTTGACACTATCTAACTCTTTAGCTGTCATGTACACACCATTAACCTCAGACAAAGTGTAGATTTTAAATACTCAACTTACTATCTGATACTTCAATGACACAACAAGCATAGTATCTAACATAGTCACGTTATTGCAATCTTAAAATTACCTAGATGAAAATCAATGCAAATCCATGTTCTGGCCTTCAGGTAGATTCACGTTTTAGTTCAAGCATGATTATTCTCGTAGTTGGGAGAGTAAAGATGCAAATGTGTATTCTGAGATTCTACTGTTTTATAACAAAAGTGATTTGTGTTAGTTTTTCCATCACGTAAGGCCGGGGCCACCGTACAGCCCATAAATGTATATACCATATTGAAATTACATGTGATCTATTGTGTAGTAAAGTATAAAATACCAAAGAAACACAAACCGTTGAGAACCCCGTAAGCCTGACACCTCAACCATGTAAGAAAATGAAATTATAGTAAATTTCGGACAGTAATAGTAGTGTTTCGATAAACCCTCTTATGAGGATATGAGCCTCATTAGTCAATGAACGTGTAGATATAAAGTCAATGATACCACTTACCATATACTAGAGCGTGTACACTGACTTTAGGAACAGAATTTTTTTCCGAGGCTGTTTTCCAAGACTCTGAAAATAGTACTGTAATTAGTTGAAGTCTTACGTAAACGCATATTTGCGGTTCTACAATTATTACACATTGACCTTATTATGTCGTGACCTTTCCCTCCCACTGTCAAATATATCTCACTCTAGTTTCTTGGACAATTGTGCTAGATTCTGCGCAGTCAAACCGCTACAGCAAACCTGCATACTAAGTAAATTTAAATTAGTCTGATTGGGCTTAATGTTTTCTTAAACTTATCAGATATTACTTTAAAAAACTAGATTTTACAAGTACTTAGGTTTGCTGCTACGGGGAAGTGAAAAGTGTTTAAATAAAATATTAATAGTTTAGGATAAAAGATTTTGGCAAATTTGAACAAAATATATGTCCATATACCGAACTACAACAGTTTTCTTTTTCTCCATAAGACTAACATGGGAATTTGAAATGTACAGTTGTATTATTTTATCCTTGATTTTATCCTTGATCCTATAATTATTTTACCTTTTATTGTACAACAATGCTTCACTGTACAAAATTGTTTGGTAATATGATCTCAATGATGGCTGCAATGAAAATTATTGGTCAATTTCATTTTTAAAGGTTAATCATTTTGAAAATCACCATAACAACTCCCATGACTCGATCTTGCTGGGTCGCGAAATCGATCGATTTTATCATAATCTGCACATTCATGCCTAATTTAATCAAAATTGAACCGAAATTGCACGAATTATCGTGTTTACGGATATAAATAAATAAAAATAACATGTATATACATTTCAACGAATGTTATTTTTGGCCTCTGGGAACATAAAAATAAAACTATCATCGTTAATCGATCCCCGGGTCTTATTGCCGTGCCACCGGCAATACAGTAATAGTATTCTAAGAAACAAAAAACACCACAAAATTATAAGTATTATAGCAAACGCCTTCTGAAAAATCTGTAATACATGAGAAGTCCACGAAGAAGTACATCGTCTTTCCTCTGAGGGGAGGCACTAGAAGAGTGGATATTTTGTTGATTTAAAGACAAACAAAAAATATATAATTCTCGATCCAACAATATTATATATGAAATCAACCTAAGAAACAAATTTATGAATCAACCTTTTAATATTTAAAGCAAAATTTGGAAAATGGAGGTGATTGGATTGTTTATTGGTTCTAGAGTAACATTATCACAATTATTTGTGAACTTTTGGAAACAATATAGGATAGATCCTTTTTGAAAATTATTATACGTTCATTGGCTATAATGAGAAATAATTTATATGGTGAACATCAAAATTAATCATTCTTATAGCTGTTATAATCATTGGTAGCCTTTTTTGGGCATACGTGTTTATTTTTATTAATAAATACTTTTCTTCTTTATTCTTCTTTTCCCATGAGGACATTTGCTAATATCAGTATAAGCCTAATTGCTATTTTATGTCGAAAACTCTATATGACTGCCAAGGATGAAAATGTGCTCTGAATCTCTATCGAGTAACAGTAACAATTAACAATGTAATTAGAAATACAATTCGTGCTTGTGCATTGATTCAACGTGTTTACCAACGAGACGTTCTCAATCATTCCACGGCTCAATAATGTTTCCAGTTAAAACCCTCGCTTCTGCAATACAGGGTTATTACAAATGATGTTCATGATTTCATACATACATAAAAGATAGTTTTATTTGTTATACAAAGAAATGAAATGGTTACAACTTTTGAAAAACTCAAAAAGTTTCGACACAGATACACAGAACTGTAAATGCTCGATACGGGAACCCCTTGTGGTACGACAGATGTCAATAAAGTGGTCAAGCTCTTGCTAGACTTTGAAAAATGTGTCTAGGTCTATTTAGCATTGGTAATCCATTGCTGGATCTCAAGTGTGCTATCTGATAATGGTGGTGTGTACGCCTTATCTTTGATGTATCCCCACAAGAAAAAAATACAGAGGGGGTGATGTCCGGAGATCTTGTAGGACAGTTCAGGGGTGTGTCATTATTCGGACCACCGAGCTCGTTCCATATCTCAGGCAGCACATTGTTAAGTTCAGCCCTATTACAAGTAACATTCAAATGCAGCCATTTCTCTTAAATTTCAAGTGTCACTTGCCAATATAGTGGTTACTAGGAGGATAATCGTTAAACCTGGTTCCAAAGTGTCGTTGCACACTATTAACAGATTGGTTAATGTAATATTCCAACTGGCAAAAAGCTTTCCTGACTTCAAATTCAGCCATTACACAACACTTACAACAATTGACTTGACAAACAGCTGATATGCACCCAAACCAATGTAAATGAAACTTTATGAGTTTTTCTTTCCAATGGTACCAACTAAAATAGTCTTGAAACAAATTAACCCAGTAATATTTGTAATCAAAATCAGGAACATCATTTATAATAACCCTGTATTTTTACCATAAGGGAAGTGTCGTCTGTGAAGCATATATTATACACAGGTACTCTTTTTTTTATTTAATTTATTTCCCGTCATACTGCAGCAAAAACAGCTGTTTTTTTGTGACGTCTTTTGCATTTAGGGAGTAAAAAGCATTTTATTCCCTAGGGAATAAAAATCATCCGTTGTAAACAGTTACAAATTTAGATTGTAGCAATCGCATTGATCGAAATCATGTAGGTAAGGCCTATGTCAAGTTTCAGTATGGTTTTAGCTTATTGTTGCATTCTTATCAATAGTTCTACATATCGATGGTGTAACGAACAGTAAACAATCGTACTAGACGAAATGATTGAATCACTTACTAAACAGCTGCTTATTTATATTAACAGAATTTAAAACAAGCTGGAAGTCGTTTTGAGAGGTTATCTTTACATGAAAATTAATTTGGTAATTAATAACTTAGTTTTTAAATAATGATGCAATATATTTTGCCTACAGTTACCTAACAATGTACATGTTCTCTCACTGATTTGAGAAAGCAAAGTGGCCAATTCGCTCATCAGTGAGACAATGTTAACATTGTTTCACTCTAATTACTTTGTCTCACTCCAGATTTGCAACGCGAAGGCACGAAATAGTGAGCGCGTAACATGCAGGCAACGTCGTATGCGCGCGAAATACGTTGGCAGCACTGGCTGTAAATCAGCTGGTCAGCTGTTGTACTGTTGTATTTGTCACTTCACATTAAATGTTATATTAAAAGTTCACTTCTGTGTAAAAATAGGTTATGTTTCTTCACAAATTTATTTGTTATATGGTAACTTTAACTGTAGGAAAAGTATAATGTGCAACTCGAGTTCAAAGTACAATTGCCTCACTCGAAAAATTTCTCACTAGTTGCACAAATATAGAACTTAGTTATAATTTTCGATTGTAAACAATTGCATGTATTGAAAGTATGTTTCGGTTTTCTACTCGATTGTAGCTTATTGTTGCCTTATTGTAGTTCGACATATCGATAGTATAATGTACACTAATACAATCGTAATCGATGAAACAATTATTGCATTTCTTACTAAAAAAGCTGGTCTCAATTATCAAATTAAATTGAAAACAAGCTAGAAGTAGTTTTTAGAGGTTAAATGACAAATATTTTAGTTTTGTAACATAGTTTATTTAAATAATGGTGAAATATTACGAAAAATATAGTTCACAAGGCAAGTCACTTTACGACCTAGTGATGAAATATACTATTATGGTTTTGTAATACTTTCAAAGTAAAAATATGAATTGACAATTTGTTTACCGTACTATAACAGTAGCAAGAAGAATATATACTTTTCCCTGTCTTGGCAATGTAAAAAAAAAGAATTTTAATGGAATATGTTTATCTTTGGGACGTTTGGTGAGTATTATTTATTAGTTACTTTTCCTTCAGTTTTAGTCAAGCGGATGTAAATTGTAATGATTCAGACAACACTATCAATACATGACAAGTTTGTCGTATAGCAAATAAAACAATGTGGGCTATTTCGTCTTCAACAGACTCCATATTGTTTAAAATTTATTATGAACTATAAAGGGTATGAGGTACTGAACAAGTAAACAATCAATCGGCTATGTATTGAGAGATATTAAATAAGCAATTTTGTGATAAAATGTCAAACATTTGTTTATTCTATGTAGATAATAGATTTACGAAAATAGTGTAGGTTAGTCAAATTTTGCTTTTTTCTACAGTAACACCAATTAAATGACTTCAAAATGATGACTAAGCAACAAAGTAAAATAAAACATATTTTAGATCAGCTAGTTGTTATATATTTTTTTGTTTAAATAGTAAGTTGATTATTATCTATACAAATAAAATTAGAGTTTTGTCTGTACATTTCTCAGAATTATATAATTTTGGTTATTTTTACGTTTCATACATTAAAGAAGCCGAAACAAGTATCATCTCAATTTCTGTCTGTCTGTCAGGGCCCAGTGAAGACATTTTTCGCGGCCTGCTCCTGAAAAACGAGAGCAATCGATCGGGATTCAAAAAGTCTTTTTGTATTCACTGGATTGGCGAGAATGTCTTTAGCCATTTAAATATGACCTCACTGCTTTTGAAACATAATAACGGACGTTCAAAACCCCAACTTTGTGCGATTTTTGTCAAGTTTTCTTTTAATTTTTACCATACGTCATTAATGAAGCACTCATCTGTTTGGAGAAACGACATCTATGAAACAGCTGTTTGGATAAAGATTACTTTTTTCTAGCTGTCACTCGATATGTTTACATTAAATGTTGTTTACAAATACTGCAACCATTTCCAATCACGTTTTGTAAGAAAATCCAAAACCAAGTTAAATTTAAAAAGTTGTACCTTACATAACGGGTTTTATTAATCACCAGTTCAATAATGTGAAACTCTAAATGAAAATTTCTAGGCATCATTCAGGTCGCTAACTGGAGATTCTGTATGTGTGTGTCAATTTGTACTTGAGTTTTAATAGCCGGGTTTATATCGTTGAGCAGACCCTGAAACAGTGCTGTATACGGAGTTTTGCCTGCATATCTGGAAAAATACACACTATAAATATACAAACAAACTGCTGTTCTGATTATAAGAAGGTTTCAGCTACATGATCCCGTTTGTAGAACGGGTAGGCCTTACAGCTCGTAACCTCTATAAATGTAATTAAAATCTAAAACTTTAGATTTTATGTTTATCTATTGCAAATTTTGCATAGCGAATGAGTATAAAGTATACAGTAGATAGATACAGTAGTATGCAGTAGTATACACTACAGTACAGAGTATACAGTAGTTCTGCTATTTTTTTTACCAACAAAGCTAAAAATTAGGGTACACTTCCATATCTGTTGGCACAAACAACCGAATGAAAATATCGATCCATATATCGATTGTTCGATATATCGTTTGGTTAGTTAGGTAAGGTTAACCTAGCCTAACTAACCAAACGATATATCGAACTAAACAATCGAATAATCAATATTACTCATTCAGTTGTTTGTGCCAACAGATATGGAAGTGTACCCAAAAATTAACAGATAGTCTAATATAAAAACAGCCTTATGTAATTTCAAGAAGTCATCTTCAGGAGACAAAGAATGTCTTGATCATTTTATCAGAAAGTCGCCGATTCACTTATAGTACTTAGACACACGGACACGAGCATTACCGGTAATTGAAATAAAAATCGTCACAACTAGTAAAAACGAATAAAAATGGTAAAACACCAAAAAGGTATACACAAATTCATACTCACCTTAATACATAGGCTAACATTAAAAACTTTATATCAGCCCTATTTCTGCAATATTCAGTAACATTTGTTTAAGCTTTCATTCACATGATTTACCATCAAACAAAGACACAAATATTATATTCATACTTTCATATTTTCGATGGCTTTACCTGTGTTTCGTTATAAATATTTGAATCTAGATTTTCATGCCCTGAAACCATAGACAAAAAGAATTAAATATAGACTGTCAGCTGTGCTGCGGTTACCAAAGGTTCTGGCGCACACCGCTGGGAGCGCCATGTAGTTACGCTGTGCAGAACCTATGGTAACCATGGTAATCGCAGCACGGCTGAAGGTCTAGATTTAATTCTTTTTGTCTATGCTTGAAACTAACAGTCAAGAAGACGAGCCAAAGGTGCTTCACACTTTCTTAAGAGTTTCCCAATCATAATTCAAAGGCAGACACCTTCCCTGACCTTGGCCCTCATTCTCATTGTGGTGACTGGATTCAAGTACTATTGTTTGCTTACATCATCTGCTGGGTGCAACACTTACTTGTGTCATCATTGTTAACTTTGATGACCTGCTTGTATGAACCCTCTCATGCAGCGTTGCAAGAAATAATAAAGGAAATTATAGCATTTTCCATTCATTCTCGTGTTGCGTACATTGTAGGTGATATGAAAAAATTCTGCTAAAAAACGTTTTAAATTAAAATATTCCAGACCAATAATAAAAAAAAACTAGGTATCTTAAAAAAGGGTGGATAAAACCATTATAGTAAATTTTATGACCACGTAAATTAAATATGAGGTTGGCAATTTGCAAAAAAAAAAAAACTCTTTAGCAAGTCCAACTAATTTAGTAAACAGGTATGTCCAAAAATAAAACACATTGCTCCAGACACAAATATTTAATTGAAAAGCAGTGATAGTTTAAGTTAAAAAGTACAATGATTTGAGTTTATGTATAACATTATTTAATGTTATGTGAACATTAGAAATATTTTATATTAAAAATTCTAACCATAATATGCGTAAACTCACTTGAACTTTTTTCTCAAATACAGTGATTACAAATACTTTTGGTGATGCTATTTTAGGATATATTGTTATTATTTTATATTATATACTTATAACAAAAGTTATATTATTATTATTTTTATAAGTAAAAAATAAGATACCACAACATTTTGGTACATCTGTGGTTTTCTTTAGTGATTACCCAGCTTTGTCGGGGATTTTTTTGTCCTAGGACACTAGGCACGAGCCTGGGATTGTTTTTCACATTACTGTAGGCTAGACCTAGGGGTTGCGGCATTATCACTTAGATAAAATCCATTGGTGACTTGGCGGGGATCGAACCCGGTACCTCAGGGACTGAAGTCCCGCGCTCTAACCACTACGCCAGCTCGCTCGCTTTGTCGGGGATTGCATACTAATACTACTAATCTTGTAATATTTCCAGTATTTCCTTACCTGAGGAAGGAATCAGAATCCAGATCCCGAACTGTCAAAAAATTTGTTTTAGGCTAATCAAAGGTGGGAAATGTCTGCGATAATTTATTTGGAAATATATACTTTCAAACGACTTAACAGATAGCCAGATAGATTTTGCCATTAAATTCTGTTACAAAACAGTGTTTTCTACTAAAAAATATGCCAATGCTGATAATTTTCTGTAAATATTCACAAACCAGCTGATCACTTTATCTCTATTTTACGCTTATCGTTGCGTATACAATAGTGTTATCTGTTAATGCTTACAGCTATTTATTCCGACAGGCCACAGTGATCCAGATGAATGGGAAGACGCAAGTTGCTGAGAGTGAAGCGGCCATCAAGTTCGGATGGATCAAAGGAGTCCTGGTGAGGAACCTCCTCAACATCTGGGGTGTGATGCTGTTCCTCCGTCTCTCCTGGGTAGTTGGTCAGGCCGGCATACGTGAGTACCTCGAGAACAGTTTATAGAGTAGGACCTTGATAACAAGACTGTCATGGGATTATTAAATGAGTCTTGTTATCAAGGTTGAGTTCTTACAGAGGTTTGAAATAACGATTAAGGGTAAAATAAATTCTTGGTGATTTGAAAATGACACTTGTTATCAAGTGTCTTGTTATTGAGGTTCCAGTGTATTTACTTTCTAAATTGCAAATGAAAACATCTAAAGTGATAACTTGGATCCCAACTAGAAATTTGAGGAGATCTGTTTGGATTTCAAGGAAATTATATTTTATTATATGTTGGTTTAGATAATTGAATTTTGGATACTGAAGAAGACTATATCAGCTGTTGCCAAATTAGAGCTACTCAGCTACTAACTGTTCAACTTTTTTTATACTTCGATTGTTGGATGTGACATAGAATATGTAGTTTACAACAAGTTGTAATAATTTCAGTTTGGTTTGGTTTTATTAAAATGTTATCACACTCTACAGAAATTGGTAATCGCCATCAGTGCAGTCTGTCTGTAAATCCTACGTTCACATTATTCTAAAACTCGCTACCAATATAACATGGGAAAGGAATGCCTACTTCTCTCAATATAGTAAAAACTTAGTACCTTCCTACTACTATAGAAAATAAGAGAGATTCAAATGACAAAAGTTTTGTCTAACAATATTTATTCGCTCTCACATTAGAAATAAAATAATGTCACTCTCAGTTTGGATATTAATTGTTCAACAGTACCATTAGGTCATTGGCTTCTGTCTGGAGTACTGTCATTCAGTGAAGGAGAGTTGGAAGAGAGATATGTAATTAGGGTTTAATTATTGCTACCCACACCTCTCATTTTCAGAATGAGAAAGACAGATAATGGTGGGAAAGAGATGGATAACCACTGATCAGTGGAAGATAGCTTCAATGCTAATGTGGTACAAGTGTTTTGCAGCTGTGAGGAGGAATTTCATTGTGATTAAAGTGTTTTTCATGAAAAACATTAGTACTATTTACTTTGGATACAAGACTAACGTGTAACGATGGTCAGCAGTACTAAAACACTTTCTAATAGTTCAAATGGCAAAAATATTTTAATAATATTGTAAGCACACACATTTACATCCTAACATTAAAACATAATATTAAGTGATTAAATTGGATTTAATCAAATTGTTTCTTTTTTTGTTTGTGTCAATGCCAGTGAAATTTTTAATTAAGTAAATTCAAACACTTTTAAGTAAAAGCGGTACAAATCCATTGAAATTTTGAATGTGCCGAGATGGAAAACCTGTCCATCTTGCACTTTACTGTACTTACATGTACGGATTGATCATGCATGATTGTGCGTCTTAAGGCAACAATTACTGAATTATGGGTGTTGAATGATAGCATTGTTGCTGGATTATGATCAGTTCTATCAGAATCATTCAGAGAGTCTTAGAATGACGTAAGAGATATCATAATCACCTATTTGAAACTTTACAATAATTGTTAAAGCACCTACTGCAGAAGAAAGTTCTATGGTCATTGAAAAGGCTAGATAGAATTTGTGATTTAAAGAACACATCTACATATTATATTAAAAATTATTGGGCTTTCTTTTCCGAGTCGGTTCTGCTCTTCTACCTGACCAACTTTCATAATTTTGGTCTTAAATTAAAGGTATGCACGCACAGATTTGCCATTAAGCATCGGCATTAATTTATCTAACGTATATTTTGAGCTATGCACGAAAGCAACTTCCTCCCTGTCCATTTCTTATGGGAGTTAAATTTGGCTTTTCTTTTCCAAATTCGTTTGACTCTTCTACCCAACCGGGTTTCATAATTTTGGTCTTAAATTAAAGGTATACATGCACAGATTCACCATCAAGTATCACCATTCATTTATCTACTGTATTACTCGACATAAAAACATAAATTATTTTTTTTATTTTTACCTAAATTAAAGATGTATTTCACCAGTTCTAATTACATTATCTTATATTTTTTTGTCTTAGAAACTTCAGTGAAATACCAGCTTTCATTTTTGAGCTATTGATTACTAAGATCGGACGTACCTGAAGCACGTTGCTGAATCACAAATCAAAAATGATTACAATTGTGTTAGGACTTCAGCAAAAATGATGTTACATAACTCCATTTTTATTTTAGTTATTTTATATGTCTTGTTCTTAAAATACTCCTAGAAATAAATGCTTCGGGTTTTGCTGCTAGTCATAACTAAATGAGCATTACTTCTCAATCATTATGGTTATGGAATTTTTTACCTTCATAACCTTTGATCACTGAATTAGCAGATCTAGTGAAATCGTCAGATATTTCCTTTGATCCCTAGTGAAAAAAATCCAGTTACTGGCCAGGTTCTGGCCCAGGTTCCAGAATTGGCAGGAACCTGGGCCAGAACCAGAACCTGGCCAGTACTGTTCCAGAACCTGGCCAGTACTGTTCCAGAACCTGGCCAGTACTGTTCCAGAACCTGGCCAGTACTGTTCCAGAACCTGGCCAGTACTGTTCCAGAACCTGGCCAGTACTGTTCCAGAACCTGGCCAGTACTGTTCCAGAACCTGGTCAGTACTGTTCCAGAACCTGGCCAGTACTGGTTCAGAACCTGGTCAGTACTGTTCCAGAACCTGGCCAGTACTGTTCCAGAACCTGGCCAGTACTGTTCCAGAACCTGGTCAGTACTGCTCCAGAACCTGGCCAGTAACTGTTCCAGAACCTGGCCAGTACTGGTCCAGAACCTGGCCAGTACTGTTCCAGAACCTGGCCAGTACTGTTCCAGAACCTGGCCAGTACTGTTCCAGAACCTGGCCAGTACTGGTCCAGAACCTGGCCAGTAACTGTTCCAGAACCTGGCCAGTACTGGTTCAGAACCTGGCCAGTAGGTTTACTGTTCCAGAATGTATTGGTTGTTTGAGCTTGCGAAGACGACCCACTTTTACATGAGAATGATGTCAAAAAACATAATTGTGTTAGTATTTGATCACGTCTTTCACATTTTCTCAAATTAAAATACAGTAACGTTTTTGTATCCATAGTTTTTTGTATTTTACGTGAATAACTCGTTAAAAATATTTACCTTTTTACATGAGGGAAAGGAATTTATCGACGGGTTTTCCAAAAAATTAAATTTGTATGCTGATATTTTTACATTATTGGTACATGACGATTGTTTGTTATTTCCATTTATATAACTCTTTTGTAGAAAATGATTGTAAAGGGTCACACTCTTGACTTACACTTTCCAATCAGACAAATACTGCCATTATCTTATCACAATTTCCACTCTTTTCTACTTACTGAAATCAATGGAAGACTCATTAATTTTATATACAGTAGGCCTAAACCATGGTTATTGATGAGCATGATTACTTCTTACTGAAATGGTTGAGGACCCCTGCAGTTTATGTAAGATAAGGTACTCAATTACAATAGACACTGTTATACCTAACAAAAAAAAAACTTTTTTGTTATTTCCGTGCTATTCAAACCGTCAAACAAAATGAAAATAACCAAATACATATCTAATATTACCATGAATGTATCTAATATTACATGTCTAATATTAACATGAATCTCAATCATACCTAATATCAGACAACTTTACGGATTGATAGGTACACAATTTTTAATTGAGGTTAATTAACTTTTTAAAATATAACAATATTGATTGTTAAATTAACTAATTTCTATTGAAACTGTTTGTAAAGATGGCTTTAGGCCAGCATTTTATCGATTTTTTATGTAGGCCTATCAATCTTAAGCCTACCTTAGTGACAAAATCAAAAGACAATGCACAATTTAACACAGGATTATTAGGTCTACTAGCTCCTTTGTTGGTAAAAGAATTATTATTTGTGAATTTTCTTCTATTTTAGTCAGCAAGGTAATACTGCTGTTAAATTGATCATCCATTACAAAATATTTAATTTTGTTAATGTTTATCCATAGGTATTTGAAAAATTACCTCATTAGCAAATGTGTAGGCCTTAATCAATATTCAGCATTATACTCCAACATGTATGTATTTAAAAATATTACATTAGATCTTTGCACTTATAAATAATAATGAATTTTAAAGACATAAAGATTATCTAAAGATTGAGTCCATGAGCCATTTATGGGATGCAGTCTTCGTCCTCCTCAGTCGTTTCTCTCCTGAAAAAAAGTAACATTATATTATTAACATTGAATATATTCAACTGGTGTTGGATGTAAATTTTTAAGAGATGACTCATGAACAGATTTCTTATTCTAAAGCAGAATCAGAACACCTGGCTTCTTTCAATTTACTGAGCCCTTTTTTGCCATTAACTCCTTAAACATATCATTTTGCTTTGGTTGAGAAAATGTTGCAGTTTCCAATAAAAAAAGTGTTGGTTTTAATTTGTTTGTCTATAGGCCTACCTATTAGTTTTGATATCTTAGAGAGATAGGCTATGTGCAAATAAATCAAGCATCAACTCTGTAAGGCAAATGAAACATTAGGCTAAGTTTTTACATTTTGCTTTGATGGTGACTGACATCATCTATTAATCAATCATTAGGTATCAAATTACCTTCCTTCCTACTTGCTAACAATTCAATTTCATGACGGTCTTAGCCAATCTTTTATCACCGTCTCGATGTTTCTTTTTCTTTGGCCTCTGGAAACTGGTTGAAAAACAGCTTCTGTAAGAAATAACAAGAAGTTTGCTATTATTAATAGTAAAGTAGGCTATGTAGCACTAGTAACGTGTCAAAATCTAATCTCAAAACCACCAAAACTTTGAAAAAGGTTTCAGCTTGAAAAGGTTCCATCAGCGAGTTTCTAGATTCAAAACTTTAAATGGGGAAGACAGACAAAAAGAAATTAAACCTTTGACAAGAACTTCATGCACACTTTTTTAACTTTATTCTTTTGCAATCTCATGTAACGGTGATTTGCCGTTGGGAATAAATAAATTTGATTGAATCAAAATCAGCTTAATATATTTCTCAATGCTGTAAAAGGGCCTAAAAATCAACCATAATAAAGTTTTCCCAGATCTACTCATGCTTAAATAGGGTACAGTTCACAAAACTTGGCATGGTGCAATAAGGTGCTTCGACAAGCATAACCCACGCACATAAAATGTGCCGCAGCCGATTCCCATTCAATTATCACAAATTTCAAAAGTATGGATACAATAACCAAGCTATGTAGGCTACATACATTTATTAACAACATAAAATTTGTTCTAGCCTAACTTACTTTCAGTTAAGAAGTAAACAGGCCTAGAAAAATCCATACCACTGAAGAAACGTAACAGATTTTGACGCAAATTGGTTAGCTAGAACTTAACTTATATTTACTTATACTTAACTTAACCTAGGATATGTGAAATGTCGCAAAGTTAAGGTAAATTAGAACAAACTGGCTGTCACTGTCAATACCGTATGAATAAATTATTGGTAAGTTATCAGTCGAGAAATGTTACCAATAACTTAATTATAACATAAAATAGGCCTCATCCATAGTGTGACAGTAAATAACAAATTAAGTTATTCTAGGAATTGGTCGAATACGTTAGATAGGAGTACATTTTCGGTTTGTTGGAAGTTATTTTTGGTTAGCTAATGCTCCCTAGCCTAAGTTTAATTTACTGCGCTTGGCTCGATTTTATTTTCATCCTACCCTACCTAGCAGTACCGGTAGCCTATTTTTAACTTATGCCTAAGGAATTTATTTTATGAAATCAACTATCCTTTAAGGGTGTAAGAATTATTTAGGTGTAGGGCCTAACAATTGAGTTACGGTAGACTAATTTAAGATATTTAACTTGTAACCTAACTTTTAATCTAGGCTTTGACTAAGGCTGACTGCATAGGTTTAAGAAAATGATTGTAGTAGGCTAAGTTAGGTATATTCCTATATAGGTTATTAAAAGTTGCAGATTTGAAACTGTGGCCAATGATTCACCTAAGTAAGGTTAAAAAGTGATATCGCATTAGGACATGCAGTAAAACATTAGGACTCCGTTCAAGTAAAAACCAAACTTTCAAAGAAAGCCCCATCAAGGCTATAGGCCTACTAACAAATGTACTAAGATTAAATCCAATGCAAATTTGTTAGGTAGGCCTAGTCTAAAAACTTATAACCGTAAGCCAAAGCCTGGCTAACTCATTTAGGTTAGTTTTCTAACTTAACTACCGGTTTATATCTTAACCTAACTATAATCAGTTTAAAGAAAGACTAGATGTTGCAGAATTTTTATCGAACCTAATTTTTGATGTGTAACTCACATTGAAACTTAATAACTAAAGTAGGCCTAATGTTATTTTGAATTCCTTACCTTGGTTTGGGAGACAGCCTCTTCAATAACGATATTCTTTGGTGAAAGAAAACAAAAAAACTGAAGGTAAACTACCTAACAACAAAAATCTTAGGCTACTAATATAATATGGATACGATTATACACTATTACATTTTAATTTTAAATTGAAAGGACTAAGTTATACTTTTGCAAAGTCAAGAGGTTAGGCACAACAGCCAAGCAAAGATGGCGACGCCGATCTTTTGACAGTTGGAGTTGGAACAGAAAAATCAGTCCCCTCCCCTCCTCTGCCACGGACTGCACTGGACCCTGTCATTAGCTCTCAGCTCTCAGTCTGGCGCGAAAATTCTTTTAAATTTTAATCTTGCTCAATTTTTCAAAACAATAAGTTTTGGTTGTAGAGATAATTATTCTAGGACACATACTTGTCCTATGTATGGGTATGTGGTAGTACTGTAGTAACTTTAATATTTTACAGGAAAAAATCACAAAAGTTGCAAAAAATATAAACCCTAATTTTCACAACACTGAGAGGTTGCACCATTTAAATTTAAATTATAAGGACCAAAATATACTAATTTTGATTAATATAGGTTAAAAAACACAGTTTTCCTCTATTATATATAAAATAACATATCAGTTACAGTAGCTTTTAAACCACAATTTTACAGTAATAGGCGTTGTAAAATTTTTTTCAGAATTTAAAGGGCTCTAACATACTTATTATTTATTAAAAATTTTTGGCCAATTTTTTTAAATAAGATTTTGCTATTATTTCATGGGGTTTTATGGAAAAATCACCATTAAAAAACAAAATTTCAAAAAAGTTAAAACTTTGAAAACCCATGGTTTGGTACTTATTACTTGCTGAATTTCATCACAATCGGACAACACTTGTGGTCTGTAGCTCTGTACAGATTTGCTCATTCATTATGTATAAGTTAATCGTTATCAGTAATCTCCAATTTACCAAAGTGAATAACTTGTAAAAAAACAACAAACACATATAATTGTGTCTGAATTCTGGACCAGAGGCCATTATCAGCCAAGAACACTGCCAGTATCATCCAGTACCAGCAAAAACCTGGCCAGTATCAGAATCAGAATATAGTTTTATTGCCATAATAATACAAAAATGTACTGGGCATAAGTCACTAAAACTATCAAGTAAAACCAGACCCATTAAAATAAAGATACAAACTTCAATATCAGCCCAGTACTCGCCAGAACCTGGCCAGTATCAGCCCAGTACTCGCCAGAACCTGGCCAGTATCAGCCCAGTACCCTCCAGAACCTGTCCAGTATCATTCCAGAACCTGGCCAGTATCGCCCAGAACCTGGCCAGTATCGCCCAGAACCTGGCCAGTATCGCCCAGAACCTGGCCAGTCTCGCCCAGAACCTGGCCAGTACTTGTCAGTCCTGTGGCAGAACTGGTCAGTTCTGTGACAGTACTGGCCAGAACCTGGACCAGAAAATTTTTTTCACTAGGGATATTTCCTGTAGCGGATTCAGAGCATATTTTAAGGGATTTCCACTGGGCGACAGTGGCGCCAGACTAACCGGGGGGTCTGGGGGTTATGGAGTACCCCCCATGAAGATTTTTGCATAAGTTGAAGTGAAAATCACACATTTCTACGTAACTTCTAATGAATTTTTCAATTAAATTTGGTTGTAAATAGTCCATATAATCTCACTTAATTACGTATCCTAGAACATTGTAACAGGCCAAGGCTCCCTTCACAACCTCTTGCCCAAAATCATAGCTCAATATTTACATACCGTAAACCGGGGTGACTTGAACACACTCTTGACCTTCTCTTATATATACTTAGAAAAGTAGTTAAGATAATTTGGATTAAAAAATTGTTTTTGAAGGGTCTTAACTTAGACTACACAAAAATGGAACAATTACATTTTTAATTTTTGTTTTAAAATTTTGGGAAAAAAAATATGGTGTACCAAGTCACCCCGGGGCTGGGGTGACTTGAATACAGCATATATTTTAACATGGGACTTTAATGTGTAACAAGATATCAACAGCTGATAGGGGTGACATGAACACAGCATAAAACAGCTCTCAAAAAGTATTTTTAAACAGTTTTTATCTTAATTTTTATCGGAGTTATTGCAAAAAATATGATCGAACAACATTTACCGCAATTGGTTTAAATTATAGGTTATTCATCTATGCATTTAGGGATAAGGTTGAAACTATTTACATCCTTAAAAAAATATATAAAAAAACGCAAGTTCCGGTTTTTGAGAAAATTTCTTACCCCAAAACTTTTATCTGGCCTGACCAATTGACATGTTAAAAAATGAATTTTGTCATATCAGACACATATTTAGTCCTTCCTGATAACAAACTTTCAAATTACACTCTCTTATCATTGCAGATAAGACCACAAAAAATTTTCAAAGTAAAGTCAACATATTTTCATGTTTTTGGGGTGACTTGAACACACACGTTTTTCCCCTGTTTTTGCCTTCTTTTATGTGTTTTTTTAACATTTTTGCCTTATTTTTACATTATTCATAATCAAGAGTATTCATAATGTCAAGAAATGAAAAATAGGGTAAAACACCCATCTTAACAGTGTAAATATTGTAAATATATAGTGATAAGTGATTATTATTGAAACTAACGCTAATTTAACAACGGTGAAAAAAGCAACTTTTTGCGTTAAATTTAAAAATAGTTTGTATAATAAAAAAAAATATAAGTGATATTAGTATTTGAAGAGGAGTTCATCTACTACATTTTAAGGTAAACAGTTTCTTTATATCATTATTTTTAAATTTTTTATAGATTTATATATAATTACCGGTAAATTGCTGAGTGCATGGCAACGCTGGTGGCGCTGCCTACGGATTGACAGGCAATTCTCTCTCAAAACGCTTAATGCTTTTTACCATGCGGTTGGCATTCTGGGTTATAGTAGTACGTTTTCTGTGGTAAAAATTACCACTAATTCCCACCTATAATTTTGTGTTTCAGTTGAAGGCATATTTCTGATCCTCTCCACGACTGTCGTGACTGGCATCACTTCTCTGTCTATGTCTGCCATCTGCACCAACGGCTTGATCAAAGGAGGTACGGATCATTTTACATATTAATCTGAAAAAATAAAAGTAAAGATCATGTTAAAACCACTCAGTAACTAATCGGAATTTTTTGGAAATAATTACGTTTGTTTGGACATGATTAATATGTATATCACATGGTGGTTCCAACCAACCACCAGAGACAAATCAAAGACATAGAAACTTATTTGTTGTTTTTAGTGAATTCCCCACATAGGGAGTAAGCTATTACCTACCGTATAGGTCTCATGGTAAGACTTAGACCCGGGACCAAGGCAATTGGAAATTTGCTCAGTCTGCAGGTTTGCTGTGGTGGCGGTATTTGTGTTTTTTGGAAGTTTTGGGTTAAGGTAACGTCCAACCCTGGTTTAGTTACTTTCTAAGGTTATAATGGTTTTATTGTTAGATAGCATCATTATATATCCCAATAAATGGCATCTGCAACCAGAATTGATCCTGCTTAGGGCTTTAAATCAGCAACCTTCAGATTTGAAGGTGAAATCTATTAATACATTGCTTTCCAGACAGTTATAAAATGTATATACCTAGGATTGTAAAGGACACATTTTGCACCCACATTCATCAATTAAAACATGAGGATTCTCTTCAGAAATCCAAATCTAATAAAAGCCACTGCAATTCAACCTCCCTAATTTAAACATTCAATCTTCCATGAAATTCTAGTGAAGGAAATCACTGATAATGTGATTCATATTTTGTAACTCGCCAACTACATGCTACAGTACTGCAAGTCGTGCTGTATCCTGTGTTTAAATCTCGGCAATCATTACATTGGATCATTTCCATTGGGTCATTTCCTCTGCTTCCATTAAGGCTCATACCACCTGGAATTAGCTTGGAAAATTTCTCAGGAAGAAGTCCAATCATATTGAACTGCAAAGCAATAGTCTTCAAGTATATAAACTTTTCGTAAACGTAATTTTTTGGATTTCTTATTACTTTCTTCCTGAGGGAGACAGTTTTGAACTGGTGGTTGGGGACGAGCTGGTGCCAAAGCCTGGTTTAAGTCAGGGACTTGTTTGTCAGCTCGCTTTCTGTAAAAAAATCTTGTTTCTTTTTGGGCTTTGGCCATTTTCAATTATCTTCCAAACACATTCTGGGTCCCAAAACCCTAACATAACGTCTCCCTTTCCCCTACAAATCCTCAGCAATAGGGGATCATTGAGATTTCCTCTCCCCTTCATGGGGAAATTCTCATTCCTTTTTTAAAGTTCTGAGCTTGAGCCACTAGCCAGTATGTATCCCTGCTTCTTTCTGTTTACCTAGCTACTTTTTCCTAAACGTCTCAATTGTTTCCTTGTCCCTCATTAAGTTTTCTTTTCTCCACATTAGACCTTTCCTATCTAGAACGTCCTTCAGTTCTCTCCCATTTGCCTCCTGGAGTGAACAATTCATCAACACGTGACTTGCAATTTTCCATTTCTATTTCACCTGCATACTTCCTCTTACACCAGGTTTAATCTCTGCCTCTGCAGATTCGCTTCTTTGGCCTGTTGTTGGCTAAGATCAAAGTTGTAGTTGTTCTCCTTACTTATAATCCTTTAATACTGCAACTGGCATAAAAAAAACTCTTGATTCAGGCAAATTGAAGAGAACAAGATTGGGTGACCACAAAAAGGGCAAACAGGGTATGCTTAAGGGACAGACAGTGGTTCACACCCTAAGTCAAACAGCAGAAGTAGCCTTTAACAAACTGTGTTTTCAAGTTAAAATTTGACCCTAACGTTTTATTTCAGGTGGAACTTACTTCATGATCTCAAGATCTCTCGGTCCAGAGTTTGGAGCTTCTATCGGCCTTATCTTCTCGCTAGCCAATGCCGTTGCTTGTGCTATGTACACTGTGGGCTTCTGCGAGTCACTGCTGGATCTGCTTCGGATGTACGAGGTTTCCATTGTGGATGGAGGTGTGCAAGACATGCGGATTATCGGGTGTGTCACTATTCTTCTTCTTCTCTGCATTGTTGTTATAGGCATGGAGTGGGAAGCCAAGGTAAGAAGTTTTGTCATGACGTTCCTCTTGGTCTTCCTTCAGGGCTCCTCAATCCTCATTACTACTTTAAATTTCCACCCTTTTCAAAAACGTGCCCAGCCCATCTAATCCTTCTAAGAATTTTACTATCAAATATGACCAACTTTTTAAATTTTGTTACTCATTTCCATGTTTCTATTCCATAGAGTAATTGGACTGGAGATGGTTTTTAATGGCTTATTTTGTTGAATTTATAAAATTGAAGTAATTTCTTGAATTTTGGCTTTAGTAGAATAGCATCATTTTTTTATAGCCAATGACAAAAAGGCATTTGCCTTCACAATCGACTTTACTTGTGATTGAACCAGCGACCTTCAGATATGAGGATCAGCACTTTAACTACTCGGGTACCCAGGCAATTAGTGCTGCTTCTGAACACTTAACTCAAGGTTATGGTTTGAAAATGCAAGAAACCTACGAGTTCTTCAATTTTTATGAGGTGTAGAATAAATTTAGGGTTAAACCATATATACAGATAGAGTTTAAAAATATGAACGTATAGTACTATAATTGTTTTCCATCTACAACTCTATACCTTTCTAATTCATTGCAACATATTTTATTCTATATCTATTTACAGACTCAGATGGGGCTTCTCGTCATACTAGTGCTGGCAATTGCAGATTTCTTCATTGGCTCTTTCATCGGCCCAAAGAGTGATGAGGTCAAAGCTAAAGGATTCCTTGGTTTAAGTGGTAAGACATAAACAATGCAAAGTTCCATTAGAATGCATTTTATTACTCTCAATGAAGTACTTTAAAGGTACTTCTAGTTAACTGTAAAAATAATTAGTACTGTATGACCTATTAGCGAATGCCCAGCTATTGTTTATTTCAATTATTACTAATGGTAGTAAATTAAATAATCAATATAATTAATGTATTATGACTATTTTCCACAGTTTCACTGGTCAAAGACAACCTCATGTCTGATTACCGCCCAGTCAAAGGTGAAAATCATGATTTCTTCTCGGTGTTTGCTGTATTTTTCCCGGCCGCTTCTGGGTTTCTAGCTGGTGCCAACATTTCAGGGGATCTGCGTGTAAGTTTATTAATTAGTTTAAGCTAACTTTATTCAAGTGTTCCAGGTTTTCTTAAAAAAGAGAGATCTCAAAACATTATTTGGCTGTGTTCCCCCTCAACTAAATTCTGTGATTATACTTATGATTGTTTCCACAAAAATGAATTAGAGAATATGTTAACAAAATTAATTATCCTAAACGATTCATCAAAGTATCACAGAGAAAAAACAAAAGAATTTCTTCAGAGCTTCTGTGTTATCTTCTACATTCCACTGTGCAGGATCCTACTGGAGCTTTGCCCAAAGGAACGATTCTCTCAATCGTTATTACAACCACGTCGTACGTTGTAATGGCGTTCATGATGGGAGCCTCAGTATTGAGGGACGCAAGTGGTAAAGTAGAAGAATACTTCGCTGGTAACTTCACTGACTGCGCTACTCGTAAATGTGATTACGGCCTTCAGAACAACTTCCAGGTATGTTGTGCGTTTTTAAGGATGTTTATATTCACTTTTTTTTACAGATGCGAGTTGCCCCTGATATAGGGTTATAAATTAATAACGGCTTAATGGCCAAGCCAATCTTGAAGAATTAAAAAGCATTTGAGGAATTTATTGTTCTTCAAACAAAATAAAAATTAATTTTTGTGTTCCATGCGTCCGTTAAGGAGTATGTAAGCCAGAAACTGAACAAAGAATCAACTTTTTGTCCATAATGGTTTGAGAAAGCCCAACTTTGAAAAGCTACTGCGGCTCAGACAATGTAATACATTCAACACCAATGTAAATATAAATGGATGTATAAATGACTTCAAGAAACAACGAAACAATAATTTCTATATGAGGTGTCATTAAGGAGTTGTAAGAGAAAAAAGTGCAAAAACCTTTTTGGACTAAAAAGACTTGAGCACACGTCTGAATCTTACAGAGCTCTTATTTGGGACCCCCAAAAGATATTGAAACAATTCCACCTGTAGACAATTTTTCTGAAAGCATAATTAGAGAGTTCTTTAAAAACCGCTCCACTGACTTCTTTTCAAAACCCTACAGACACTCATATTCCCTATAGCACTTCAAACAGATATTGTACAGCAGTGTAAATTTAGTCGTTAGTTTCATGTATCTTTTAGATTAGATTAGATTTATATGTGGCGCTGACACACCTGTGAACTATCTTTTGCATTCTTTTTTAGTAAACAATGTCACTGTTTAAGGTGTATTTTTATTTTTTATTGAAGGATAAAAAACAGGAAATAGTATACAATTAATAGTTCTTTAGATTGCTGGAAAATAGAGAAACATTAGAAATTCAAAAGTCTACTGTATCATACTACTACGTGTATAACATGCTAAAAAATTACCTTAACTTGTAAGACCCCGTGATAGAAAATACATGATTTACTGTATCTACAGTCAACTGTTTCACAAATAAAGGCCCAGCTGTTCTTGACCTTGACCTCTGGGATATTAAATGGTCCTGACTAAAGAAATATGAGATCTTAGTCAGTAGCACAGCTGTCATCTCATCCACATATTATTCATCCTTCGCCCATGTTCACCACACACTTTGTGTGTCAGCGTTGTATGTAATCCAATCTATCTATACTATTATAAAAAAGAGGGGGTTGCTGTATGTGTGTATGTGTGTATGGGAAAAGTAAACTCGAAAAATACTGGTCGGATTGGCATGATGATAGCTCACATTCCCGATTAACATATAGGCATATTCTTATTTCAAAAATCCTTTCGGGCTCCGCCCCAGTGGCTCTGGAGTTTCCCATGTTAACCTTATGAGAAATGGAATTATTGAATCTTAACAGCTGTTTCAATTAAACAAGTTGGTTCTGTTCTATGATGTTCAATAGCATTAAAGTTACAAGGATTACCAACAGGGTGCAGCACTATTATTTCTTTTACATTTATGACAACAGCTAATTTGCAACCAAAAGGTGAGTGAGCGTAGCGAACGAACTTCAACCTGGAGGCGAGTTAGCGTAGCGAACGAGCTAACCTGAAGGCAAGTGAGCGCAGCGAACGAGCTCCAACCTAAAGGTGAGTGAGCGTAGCGAACGAGCTCCAACCTAAAGGTGAGTGAGCGTAGCGAACAAACTTCAACCAGGACGTGATTGAGCCATGCGAACGAGATAATCTTGAAAATTAAGAAGTTAAACGGGGCAAAGCCCGCGGGTTACAGCTAGTCAATTATAAATATGTGGTAAATTTTTCTCAGGTAGTAGAGCTAGTCAGCGTGTTCGGTCCGCTCATCTTCGCCGGATGTTTTGCGGCTACTCTCTCCTCAGCCCTCGCAAGTCTTGTCTCGGCACCAAAGGTGTTCCAGGCTCTGTGCAAAGACAAACTCTACCCGTACGTAGAATTCTTCGGCAAGGGATACGGCAAGAACCACGAGCCGATACGAGGATACGTGTTGACGTTTTTCATCGCCATATGTTTGATCTTGGTTGGTAAGTATTGCTTGGTAAAGTGGGAAAGTGAAATTGAAATATCCAGCTGAATCTAATAGCATTTTGAAAATATTAAGTAGTCCTCAAACTTTGTCAAAATAAGAAAGAAAGTAGACCAAAACTAAGAGGAAATAATTCTTCGGCAAGATGAATAGTACAAACTGAAACCATCTTAGAGTGTAAAAATAGGCAAATAATAACAGAAACAAAACATAAGAGATTACATATGAAATTGAATCCGGGATCTTCCTAAAAGTAGTATATATTATCTTTAAATGTTGTGGAGTATTAAAAAAATATACTTTTGCTGCAGTTAGGACTCAGAAACACACACTAAAAAGGCTTTTGACATAGTAGTGTACTCGTCCACAAGCTAAGTACATTTTAATTTAAATATATTGTGAAAAAATATAATATACCTATCTTTTAATCCTAGTTTGTTAAACTTTCAGGTGACCTCAACGCAATTGCACCGTTGATTTCCAACTTCTTTTTGGCTGCGTACGCACTTATCAACTTCAGTACATTCCATGCATCACTTATAAAACCAATTGGTTGGAGACCTACATTTAAGGTAGGATAATTTGTATATCTATGAATAGTTTAAATCTTCATAATGGAAATGAGTAACCAGTAATTCACCTGTAATCTCTGAAGAAGTTAATATTTTGAATTGAGTTATAACGAAATTTTCATTTAATTGTTTTTCTGTTGCAGTACTACAATTGCTGGCTGAGTCTGCTAGGTTCTGTGTTGTGCTGCGTAGTCATGTTCCTAATCTCCTGGGCTATGGCCCTTTTTACTTTCGCAGCCATGCTCACGCTGTACCTTCTAGTAGCTTACAGAAAACCAGGTAAAATAAAAATAAAATATTTTCCACTACACTGTCTCAAAAACAGCTGTCTTATCGATCGTTTTGAGTCCCTAACGATAGCTTTTTGCAGACTAGTGCATACAATTTTACGGACTCAAATGATATGGTTATGTCAAAGCTTATCAAAAAAAATCAGCTGTTCTGATCCTTTAAAATGCTTCAACAATATACAATAGAAACAAACTTTGTTTGTTTCTTACATAACAAAAAGTAAACGTTCCTTTTTAATCAAATAGTTTTGGCTATATTTGGTATTTTCTGCTATAATATATGACAATGTAATGAAAAATATTGTTTGTAACTCGTCCTAAACTGCTTTTTTGTGACTAAATCGAGTTAAACACGATATCGTCCCAAAAAAGCTTCTTTAGGGACTAGTAACGAAAACTATTATTTTGCAACACTCACATTATTGAAATCAGGAGAACACAGTCCTTGTCACTAAAGTTCATCGCACACACACATAAAAACATATTAATGAAATACAAAAATGAAAATAAACTATCAGACTAAAGTTCTCTAACTCCGACGTTTCGTCGCACCAATATCAACGTGTGGCGTTTTTAAGGTAATTTGTTCCTAACCACGACTGATTTAAATAAGTTGTGTGATATCTAAAAATATTTATCAAACTGAATTATTGACCTCACCTAAAAACTGTCGTTTAGAAATACAAATGCCTTTATTTATCAAGAGTTTCTCAGTAAAACTGCTTTTCAGAACAACTTTTGTCAATAGCAATAATTAAAATAAAAAACAATTATCATTGTCAATGTAATTTAATAGAACAATAACAAAATAGAAACAAGACATTATAGACTAAATAACAATTTAAACAATGTTAAATTAAAGCAGCATGATCTTTTCTAGACATAAATTATTTGATTTATTTTTACGAATAATCATATTAAATTATTTATATTTTCAAATAATATTACTTTCCAATTGATTTGTGCTGTATGCAATACGTAACAATTAAACAGCAAAAAATCAACCTTTAATTTTACTCTTCTAAATCAATTATAAATGGGTAAAGTAAATTATTTGATCAATTAGGTATAAAAAGTGTCAGTAAAATTATCGAAATTTGACAGACGTCAACTGGGGCTCAAGCACACAAGCCCAGATCTACCACAGCGCTCTAGCCTCGGTACACCAGCTGAGCAGAGTGGAGGATCACGTCAAGAACTACCGCCCTCAGATACTAGTGTTCTGCGGACTACCGAGCACTCGACCTCCGCTCATTGACTTCGCCCATCTCATCACCAAGAATGTCTCCTTGCTGGCTTGCGCTAACATTATCAAAGTAAGTTGTTCAAAAATGTTTTTTTTTACTGAAAAATTATTTAACATTCTACTAAACATTTTTTTTAAATTTACATGGCATTGTGGAGCTCTTTGTACTACTGGACGCAAAGTAGAGCTCTAAATATCCAAACTCCTATCAACCGGACTGTCAATTATCTGGTCATACTCAAGAAGAAAAAATACTGTTCCAGCTTCTGCCAGAAAAAATTAGTTATTGCAATAAAAATGTTTGCCAATTGTGTCCATCATGTGATAAGTCTATCATAGTGTCGTGTCAGTTATCAGGTTATGAGTCATCTGCCTAGAGCTACTGTCCTGTATGATTTTTTCTTGGAAGATCCAACAATCTCTGATCCCGTCCTCTGGTGAAAAAACTTAACTAACACATTGCAACTATCAATGCACAAAATCCAGACTGATTTGGAATATTTATAATGGTTTAAGTACCTGTATTCAGTAATCCAAACTGCTGCTTGTGGCAACTATAGTTTTTGGTTCAGCTAGGAACCGTCTTCAGGCCGTACAAGTTGTCGTTCAGGTTATCATACGAAGGTAAATAACCTGAACGACACCTTGTGCCGGAAGACGGATCCTAGCTGAACCGAAACTATACAGGGTGTTTATAAAAAAACTGATCGATTTTAAACAGTCATCGCTCTTTTATTTTTCATCACAATTTTTTAAAATTAATGTTAAATTAAAGACAATTTTCTTAAGTTTACGATGACACATTCACACTATCTTATTTCTACATGTTTTCCATTATTAGCTCTTAAATAATCAAGTCTCTGTTCGAGATCTGCCCAAACTCGCCGCATCATCGGAACATCAATTTCATCAAATGCTTCTCTGATCTTTTGCTTAATTTCTTCCAGGCTGTTGACTTTGTTGGAGTAAACACGATCTTTTACAAACCCCCAAACAAAAAAATCACATGGGGTTAGTCTGGCGACCTTGGTGGCCAAGGTATGGGTCCGTCACGGCCAATCCAACGATTTGGGAAAGGTTCGTCGAGACAGTCACGAACAAACCGTCTCCAATGAGGTGGAGCGCCATCTAGTTGTAGCATCATGTTCGGCTGCTCACTTTCAAACTGTGGAATGGCAAAGTTTTCCAACATATCCACGAAACTGGTCCCATTGATATTTATTTTGGCAAAAATAAAGAAAGGGTTGATCAATCTGTTGCAAGATAAGGCGCACCAAACATTCACCTTCTCACTATCCCTAGTATGATCCTGGTGAAATGAGGATTCTCAGATCCCCATATCCTGACATTGTGTCTGTTCACCTTCCTTGATACATGAAACGTAGCTTCATCAGAAAAAAATATCCGGTTTAAGAAGTTATTGTCAGTTTCTAAACGGTCAAGCATTGTAACTGCAAATTCTCTGCGTCTGGCCCAGTCTTGTCGCGTAATCTTTTGAACTATCTGTAACTTATAAGACCGAAAATGCAAAACTCTTTTTAACACTTTGTGTAGAGTGGAATGCTTAACATTCAACTCTCGAGCTGCAGATCTAGTTGATTGTCTCGGATTATTAAGAAATGATTGATGAATTCTTTGAACATTTTCTTCACTTATCCTTGGACGACCATTGCCTTTTCTGTGATGTATGCTCCCACGGGTCATGAACTTCTCATACCATGCTTTTAACGTGTTCTTTGAAGGAGGATTTCCGTTAAATCTCCTTCTAAATCTACGCTGAACAGCAAGAGGAGACTTAGTTTCTATTAACCACTCGACACACTGCGTCTTCACTCGAGGATCCATCATAAAATGTTACTTATTTGTTTTTGTTTATCACACAACAATGTAAGAAGGTACTGCTAATAAAAACAGCTGATTATAAAATTTTTTGAGTTTCCCTAACAAATAATGAAAACTAGAGGTTTCTACCTCTAACACGGAATGAGTGAGACAAAGTTAAAATCGATCAGGTTTTTTATAAACACCCTGTAGTTGCCACAAGCAGTAATTTGGATTACTGAATGCAGGTACTTAAGCCATTATGAATGTCAAAACGTAACGTCCGGAGGCTAACAACTCTTGAAAATGATTTTGAATACACTACAGAGAATAGCAGTCAAGTATATTGTTAGTTGTAATGTGTTAGTTAAGATTTTTCCCCTGAGGACAGGATCATTTCAGATCCCGAAACGATGTGGATTGTATTTTACCACGGTGATGGAAAGTGTCCACAATAAACCTTTAAACAACATCTAGATTTTCTTTATTAATTAGGGGTATTGTCCTATCCTATATTGATCCGGAAAGATGGGGTTTTACTGTATGGTACTCTGATACGTCTCAAGACAATTATAGGAACTAACACATTCACATCTGCAGGTTCCAGTGTCACAGAAGGTCCAGATGTTGCTATCCCACAAAGCTCGCAGCTGGTTGCTGAGCCACAAGATCAAAGCGTTCTACTCGCAGATCGACGGCTGCGCCTTCCAAGAAGGAGCTCGAGCACTCATGGCGGCTTGTGGCCTCGGCAAACTGAAACCGAACATCGTCTTGCTTGGGTACAAGTCTGACTGGGCTACGTGTGACCGAACTGAGCTCACAATGTATTTCAACACTGTTCAGTAAGTTTGAAAACATTTATATGGGGTGAAGAATGGTAATTTACATTTGTAGAATTTACGCTGTAGCGAGAGAGAGGTTGAGGATTAGTTTCTACAGTGAGAGGTTTTGAGGTCTGTATTTAATTGCTGCCAGCTTATGATTAAGAGGACGAAGGTCTGTTTACAGTTGCATCTACGCGATCTATGATTTATCGTCATTTAAGAACATGTCAATGAGGGCAACTGCAAATCGCCACCCGAAAACCAAGCTGAACATTAATGAATGGGTGGAAGTAAAATAACTTCATCACAAAACTACCACTCCTTGCTTGCACTCAATATTAGACAACCATACAAAAGATTAAACTCATGTTCATTGTAAACCAAGCCTATCTTCTCATGAAACAAACAACTCCGCCATAGCGTAAATAAAGTGCAACCTCGGTATAACGAATCTGAAGGGACCGAACAGAATATTCGTTATATCAAGGATTTCGTTAAAACAAGGTTTTTTATATTGAGGTTAGGTTTGCAGGAATTTCGCTAAGCCGAGGTTCAGAACCAGCATCATAGGCCAGGATTTGACCTCATTAAAACGCAATTAAAGTAGCATCGGCCACAATACTTTACAGTACAGTGTTTACACTGTAAAGTAGAACCTAAATTTTCCGAGATAATAAAGGGAAGGGATCTTTAATGCAGTAGACTCCCTCTTATCCGGACTCCTCGGGATCGAGGCCTGTCCGGATAACGGGTTTTCCGGTTAAACCGACGTCTCCAAAAACTCGTTAAAACGGACTGTTTACTGTGATATTCAACTTAAATTTATGAGAGCATTGTATTTAGACACGTGATCACTGGTCTCAAATCTTTCCCACGAGAACAGTTGTTTCAGTACTGCCCACTTTCTGCCGATCTAGTCCGGTTAAACCAGTGTGCTGATAAAAATTGTCCTATTAAAGAGATATTATTTCCGCCGAGTGTAGTCCGGTTAAACCGATGTCCGGTTAAAAGGTGTCCGGATAAGAGGGAGTCTACTGTATTGCGCAATCATGAAATTTCTAGCCATTGACCTTGGTACTAGGTTACGAACTCTAAGTTTAAAATCACAGCTTACTCTAACCCACCTAAAACCTAACCAAACATTCTATTGTATTGTCATAAACCACATAAAGAACAAAACAAAACAGTAGAGAGTTTTGTAAGCTACTGCTCGTGACAGGCCAGTAGGCTACAGAACTGATTTATCACAACAGAAGGCATGTCAATAATAATCATCAACTATGACGTCACCTTTCCATTTCATTTGTTGAAGAAACAGATTTTCCAAAAACAATAAGGGGGGGGGGATTTGTTATATCGAGGGAAATACGTAGAGAATTCATTAAGTAGAGGTTAAATTCGTTATGTAGAGGTTCTGACAGTGATAAATTCGTTATATTGAGATGTCTTATTGAAGTTAAATCAGTCCTGAGTATGTAACATAGCGCGCAGCGACAGCAGACAGAGATGTGTAAAACGGAGCAGACGAATGTTAGCGCAAGCGATGACGTCACTTTTCCATTTCATTTGTTGAAGAAACAGATTTTCCAAAAACAATAAGGGGGGATTTGTTATATTGAGGGAAATACGTAGAGAATTCGTTAAGTAGAGGTTGAATTCGCAATGTAGAGGTTCTGACAGTGATAAATTTGCTATATTGAGGTGTCTTATTTTAACCGAAATCACAAAAAATTCGTTAAATCAAGGTCATTGTTATGGTCTGTTCGTTATGTAGAGGTAAATTATACATTGTGTCTTATGGAGATTTCTAGGGGATTGAAAATAATTCGTTATATCAAGGAATTTGTTATATCGAGGTTCGTTATATCAAGGTTAGACTGTAAAAAAAAATAGTCAGAAGGTACATTTCCATATTTTAAACAATACTTCTCTATTTTTGTACTTTCAAACTGTACCTGAGCCAAAAACCAATTTGTGTCTCCTCCTCATAGTTTTAAATCATCATGTAATATTTTTGTGTTGTGAAAAAACTTCCTATTATAATGTATTAAATGAAAATGGGCTATATAGACAAAGGTAAGGCCTCATGGCCGTTTATAACAGTGTCACTTTATTCAGTCAAAATACATTCTCTCTTTATCCCACAAGAAATTAGTCGATACAAACGTCAAATACACTCAACTTCTGTAGTCAATGCAGCAAACAAATTATGCATGATATTCCAGTAAGGCTTTGGACTTGTACCTCGCAGTGGCTATTCTGCGAGTGCAAGAAGGCCTGGATTACTCCAAGATACTTGCGGATGAGTTTCCTCATTGTGAGCTGAACGGAGCAATCCCAGAATCCCCGGCGTCCAGCCCTGTCAAACAACCGTCTGAACCAATCACAAGAGACCAGTCATACTCAGATCTATCTCAGGGTAAGACATGTTTTATGTAAGAGAAGAGATCATTTAAAGAATAATAAAACATTGTGGTATAAGATAAGATAATTTAACACGTTCACTGCGGCCCCATCAATGGCAGGTGTAGCCCCGATGCGGCAAAGCGTCGAGCAAATCCGTCTGCTTTCAAATATTTCGGTCTGACGAATAGAAAATGACGTGCGGTGATGTTCTGCGTTACGAAGAGAGTTGACGTAGTTTGCTGAAACACTCACAGATAGCAGGGCTGTCTGGAACTAGCCGGTCCCATTATATTGCCAACTGGAGGGAGAAAGACGGGACAACAAGTTGATTTCTAAGCTTGCCAGAAGGGGATTTTACGGGGAAATTTACTACCAACCTACACCATTATATAGCACCTGTTCCTAGCTAAACGCAGACATAAAAATAGGTACCCGTTCTTCCCGGTGTGCTGCTGCGCAGAAATGGAATGGAATGTAGACGATGTCACCACTCACGGGTGAGCGTTCAGGTTGGCAGAAAGGAGCTAGAGCCACTCACTCACTGAGCCATTACTGTGTCTTAATTATTGTTTGTGCTATTTTAACAAAATGACACTTGTTATCGAGCTCCCTCCGCAGTAGATCTTTTTGAATCAAAAACTAGTTTTAATAGGTGTCGACTTCTCCGTCTACTAAAAGCATAAAAGGAGTTTTATTGTATTAAAAATTATCAGATACTGTTACTAACATCAGTAACAACAGGATAAAGAATTTAAAAAGTTTACATTTTGACAAAATAAGAATTAACATTATTTAGGCATTTTACAAGGCTAACTTAATTGTAACCGAACAGTAAATATCTGTATAAGGTACAAACATTTCTAGAAGAAAATAATGTAATAGTTAAACTAACATGTTTGATTCAATTTAATATGAGTATTGTTTAAAAATATTATTGGTAGAGGTGTTACTTTATCACTTCAAAATGCATTGTTGTAGAAGTTGAAAGTAGCGGAAGTGAGCTGTCGGCTCCTAACAGTCCGAGAAGTCCTCGGGTTAAGACAAACGGAATAAGCAGCGAGAGCAGGAAAAAGAAGGAATCAAGAACTGATCTCTTCAGGTACGCAAATAAAATCACTGCTCCCGTTAACTAATTCCTTCCAACTTTAATTCTAACCATCACTTTTAGTTAAATTATCTTCTACATAGTTTCATAATTTTATTATTTAATTTATAGTTTCATAATTTATTTCCCTCACTTTTTTTGTGTGTTCCAATATTATTTTATTTTTTATAGAGGAATTAATGGGAATAAGTTGTCTAAAAATGTGATCAACAACTTGACTCAATTTCAAAGGAAACAAAAGAAAGGGACAATTGATGTTTGGTGGCTTTACGATGATGGAGGTAAGTTTCTAACCTCTCTTTTCTTAGAGTAAAAATAGGTATTACACTCAGCAATGCAATTTAGAGAGAAAAAATTAAATTATAAAATTATAATGGAATTTAATTATTCAATACCAGCCTCAGCATCCTAGTGCTTTAAATTAACTAATCTACATGGTAGTCGTGAATCATTGGAAATTTAAAATGTTCTCATTCAAAGATATTTAAAAAATACAAATATTTATTAGTAATGAATGAGTTTGAGAAAATATAGTTGTTTAAATAAGTGAAAAGTTGACTATGATTTTTATCACATTCAAATTTTATTCAAATTAACATGTTTTGCAACTTAACAAATTGGTACAGTAAGTAAGATAAGAAGATATAAGGAATTTGGATTGAAAATCTTAAAAAAGTGAGAAAGCGAGGATAGTTTTATAATAATTCTTTGAATCACTTATTACCAAAACCAAGAGTCGTTTAATCAATGTGTTTTTTAAGGGAAAAGGTGCCATTATCTTATATTTTTAATGATAATATCTTATAATGTTTTATCTAGCCGGGCTATTAGGTTACCTACCTAATCTTGGTTAAATATATAAGACATTTTGAATAAATTACTGGGTTTAACTTACATTTGTTTAGGTTTGACATTGTTGCTGCCTTACATTATCTCTACTCGACGCAACTGGGAGAATTGTAAACTAAGAGTCTTCACGATCGCAAATAAAAAAGACGAACTTCAGTTTGAACAGCGAAAGTAAGTAAAGACGTTACTTTGAAATGTGCAAGTTAACTTCTTATTGGTAAAATTTGAGTACCCTACTTTAACTATATTAGCTGAAATTGCATTGCATACAAGAAAATATTAACCATGATTGGGACTTAGTAGTTAAACTTTATAAATAAGTCAAAAATTCTAAGAAATACTCTTAGTCTAGGAAAAGATTTCCTGAAATTATCACTAAAACCCAAAGTCCTTGAATTTTCATATAAATTACATTTTTTACTCCTCTGAAGGAAGTTGAAATCAAAACATAGTCATATTTTCATTCAAGATAAGACATAAAATATCAATGATTCATAAAACCAATTGACAGCGATCACAATTAATTGCATACCCATGTCTGAGACATAGTGAGATAGTGTCAGTGCGCACTACCTTGACCATGACCAAACGCCCGACCGGTCGTTGTTGTTCACCATGCGACCAGAGCACGACCCGACCAAGGCAACGGAATGTTAAACAAACCTCAGGGTCAAGATGGATGTTGAACAAGTGGCTAAATGAGTAACGTTTTTATGTCCACTAAACATCAGTGTGATCTCCTCCCAAGCTTCCTTTTTCACCCTTCTCTTGGAATAATTTACTGCTGATAGATCCCATGAACAGAGAGTCCTCCTTTAATTGCCACAATAAAACTCTCAGTGTCAAAATCCTGTGACATTTTACAAAAGAAGCCACTTCACAAACCACACAAAAACAAGAGCTGGGGAGTGGTGTACTGGTCGGGTCGGAGACAAATCAGGAGTAGTACGCGTCACTCCATTACAATGTGTTCTATTTTTGGCTGCAACAGCCAGTGAGTCGGGCCCGTCCGTCCAGGGTCCGACCAGTCGACCAGTGCGCGCTGTTCCATTTACGCCTATTATAAAACTGGCCGTATCCAACCGGTCGTAGTCGTGGTCGTGGCCGTGGTCGGGCTAGTGCGCGCCAGCCCTAACAGAATAAACAGCATATTTTACCATCGATGAATCTGCATGCTAGTCATAGTTTGTAATATTGATAAGATTTTTAAAAAAAAATTAAATAAATACACAATAGATGGTTTATTTAACATGGTTTGGAAAGAACTGACAAATGTAAACAAGTAATATAAACATAAACAGATCATAATAAAAAATATGATTTTATGTTCAAATGGCAGGCAGTGGATAGTAGACATAGAGTAGTTCTAACAAATGCCACTAAACGGTTCAGGTAGGTATACAGGAGAAAAAAACCTTTGTCGTGTACGAAAAAAACTAATAAAAATTGTTAATTTTCAGCATGGCAAGTCTCCTAGCTAAGTTCCGAATCGACTATTCTGATCTTAAGGTTATCACAGACGTCACGAAGAAACCTCAAGACTCCACAGTGGCTTATTTTGACGAACTTATAAAAAATTTCAAAGCTACAGATGAAAAAAGACACTCAGGTAATTATGATGTATGGAAAAAATACCGAGAATAAATCAAAACATTTCCAGAATCTACTTTCAAAGACAGAATTAGTAAGGAAGTATTAAACCTGAATTATGCTTTAATTTTAATCGACTCTTGGCAGTCATGCAATTCACTATTCCACATGAGGGATACTTTAATACACCAGGGAGTATCATCCACAGTGCATGCCTATAAATATCCACAATTTGTGACCTCCTAGTAGCTGGATTACAGGACGACGCCACCGTCCCAGTCATGTTATACATCTAAGGTTGGACTCACTATTTTGTGGTAGGTTTTGTGGTAGTGAGTGGCGGTTATTGGTACAAAATGTAGTTTTTATGAGGATCAAATGATGAAATTTCTTACAGATTCTGTTGCATGTATCGCACTTTAAGTCTTTAAATGTTTGCACACAGCCTCGATATCAGAAGCAGAACTTGTGGCGATGACGGAGAAGACGAATCGCCACCTACGTCTGCGTGAACTACTGCTTGAATACTCTTCCACAGCAAACTTGATCGTTATGTAAGTTTTTTTACATTGATAACATGTTACATTTTAAACATTTTGTTTCTTTTGGAGTCATTTTACATCGTTACATCAATACTATAATTCATACTAGAGGTCGTCCAGTGTTCAAAAACTCTCTATTCTTACCCCACACTGCAAATAAATCATGTGATTGGAATATCATCCATTTGGTTTGATTTCCTGTTTATATTTCGTTGTTATTTCGTTAACCATTATAGCAACCCATAAGGCCCATGTTAATTTTTTTTAAATTTTAAATAATTTTTTTGCGCTTATTTTTTGCCTATTTTAATTTATAAAGGGACTCTGCACACCTACAGGAAAATATCTTTCTAACGATAGATTTTCCCTTCGATGCACACGAGCTGAGAAAAAAAGTTTTAAAGAAACATGTTTGCCTATTAATATATAGATTTTAACCTGACCATGAGTAAAAGACGAGTAGAATGGAGTAAGAAATCTAGATTTAGCAGCTGTTTTCTTAGCAGCGATCATATTTTTTAAGCACACTGATCAAGGATGGTTGGGCATTGTTTTGAAACATCGAAAAGCTTCTGACTTTACAGGATCAAACCAACCACCATCTCAATACTATGAAGCTCTATAGCATTTTTATAAATATAATTTATTATTTATTGTGACCCTTAGGAATATATTATTGATAAAACAAAATGATTACCTTTTCCAACCACAGTTGTTGGTATAAAGACTAGATTCGTTATGTAGAACTTCACCATTGATCAAGATCAAGTCATTTTGTATGCAATCACATCATCAATGTGTGGTATGTTAATATATTCATTAAAAGACTGTCACAGACACAATAGTTAAAACTTGTCATGTCGTTAAAATAATTCAAATGGAATAAAAATTTATAAAACTGTACAGGCTGGCCAGCACTGTCTTATTAATCACTTCCACTGACTAAATAAAACTGGCTGAATCATGATATTTCTTCTTCTCTCCAATGCCACCTGTATTTCAGTTTGTTAAGTTCATCTTATTTTATACTTCTTTGATTAGTAACTTGTAAATATAAAATATATATATATCAAAAATAATATTTTACTGGAAAGAAGTCTGATAATTTAAAATGTTACATGGGTCGAGTTTTTTTAGCTGTGTAGATGGTGAATTCTTCTTCAACATCAAGCATAAAGCTTTTTGGTTATACTTCAACCATTTCCATGTTCTTATCAATATATATGTGTAATTGGGCGATTCCGATATTAAATGTTCGGCATAACTAGATTGCTGATGTTGTGATTTTTTAGGTATATTATGTTCTTTACATCTTTGTTTGAAAGATCTTCCAGTTTGGCCGATGTAGTACCTACTTTGGACAGTCGTCACTGTTAATTCTATAGATACCTGATTTTTCATAGTTGCTTTTGGCGACAGGTTTTAGGTGAAGTTGTGCAACCATGAAAATAATATAATTTGTGCGTTCATCATACTGATATGTATAAAATTGAAATCAACTGTTTTTATTGAACAGTATTTAATTTTGTTTTGAAAGGCCATTTTTAAATTGTGAGTTTTTACAATTTTTTTTAAATGATATTTTACATGAATGATTCAATTATTGTTTTAAAGAGAATGATTTTAAAGTTATTTTCTTAAACCGAGTTTATCATTGAAAGAATTTTACACTAAAGGTAACTCTGTTCTGTTTGACATGACGTGATCGTGGAAGGTCAGAGAGCTGAAAGCCTTCTATGTCTGTTTTAGGACTAATTTATCTTCAGCTACAATAAAATCTTTTGCAGTAGAGAAAACTTTAGTTTTCATCTTACACGGAAAACCAAAGGTGTCACAAACAATCTTCTTTCTAAAATGAGATTATAGGTTTTATTTAGTATAATGTATGGAACCTAATTTTAACATTTTAATTTTTATTAATATGAGTTGCAAACAAATAGACAGACAAACGTACAGAAACCACCTCTCCTTCATAGTAAATATACTGTATACCATCCTGTAAATATGTCAAGTGTAGCATTGGAAGATATATTTTTAACTGTAGAATGGTCATAAACATATTTTAATGTTTTACTGACAATTTTCAGGACACAACCGATGCCAAGAAAGAACGTAGAGAGCGCAACGCTGTACATGGCATGGCTCGAGACTTTGACAAAAGACATGCCTCCGTTTCTTCTCGTCAGGGGTAACCAGCAGTCAGTGTTGACATTCTATTCGTAATCAACTGATTGTTGAGGAAAAGCTCTCTAGGACTACAGCTGTTGTTACAGCTTTTATCTCCATTGCATTGAAGTTGACAGTTAAAATCCCCCTTAATTTGAATCAAATAGGCTTTTCTCCACTGTATTTAGATATAGAGAATTCTTGAAGGGGTATTTCAGTGGCGGCTAGTGCGGCAGTATCGTACTGACTTCTGTAAAGCTTTAGTTATTATGATTTCTACAATGTTGTTGTTGCTGCAAACAAAAGGACCTTAAACATGGATTATACATACATCACTGTAAATTTATCATGATTACGAATCAGCTCAAAACAGTTTTAACATTAGTTCTGTTTGGATTATGAAGAAGGTATCTTGTTAGGTATTTGGTTGATTTTTTTACATGCAAACCATAGAATTTACTTTGATTTTTAATGTCAGTCCTTAGTATCTAGGTACGGTACCTCTGAAAATATATTATCCAGTTCCATTAGTAAATCGTAAATATTTTCTTGGCTGGTAAAATAAGGGTTTAAAATATTTTGTAAGCATAAAAATTTTAAAAAAAGTACAGTATATTTGAATACTATATTGTTCAAAACCATATTAATAATTAATTTATGATTACATTGTATTATTCTGAGTGACTTTCTACTCCATAGTCCACACGGACCAGCTGCCACTCGTTTTGTTTTTCTTTCAAAAAATGGCTGTTATAACAATTTTGCTAGCTTTGTGATTTATAGCTTTATGTATTGTTTTTATCTCGCCTTTGTAACTCTTTTATGAGTTCAAATTTATGAAAGAAATTTAGATTAATATCTTGTATAACATGTTAATCAAACTGTCGACTTGTAATAATTGAAATGTCAATTGAAACCATTGTTTTGTTTCTGCAATACTTCAGGGGATTTGTTAGTTCACAAACCTAAAAAAATTACTACTATTTATAAGGGAATAGTTGTCAACAAAAGTAATGGATTGAGAGAAATCAAAATAAAGTAATGAAAATAGTTTATATTTTTATTATTATATAGTATTTTAAATAAATAATCAGTATTATGAGTGTAGTTTTTTATATTATTATAATAAAAAAGTATATTTATAAATGAAAAGTTGTATTTATTTGACATGTGCCTAGTTTAGCATAGATACAATACAAGAAAAAGATATTGTTCCTTAACAATAACTATTTTACTAAAATTCTCTGAATTGACATAAGTTTATCTTTGTAAAAAATTTAGGAAATTTAAAAATGTTTAGTTAAAAAAGTTTCTATTCAAATAACTATACCTGTTATTGAGAACAGTTCTTCATTCAAGATATTTTTAGGATTTTTTATTGAATGATTGAGGATAGAAGTGGTTTTTATGTAAAAAAAAATGAAATTAACATATCAATCCAGCATCCCTTACTTCGAACCTTTATGTCTAATAATGTCTTAAAACCCAAATAAGGACATTGATGTGGTAAAAGTAGTAATACGTTTTTCCAAACATTTCCTTGATAAAAGTGTTTGACGAAACACAAATAACCATAATGATTTACAAATGTAGTTTGAAAAACGCTGAAAGCTTTCTATTGTAGATGGAATACTAGGCAAAGGATAAACAAAACTGCTTATTTGTTAGTGAAATTTATATTCATAAAAACAATCACCACAGAATTGGACAGATTTAACAATCAATAATTTCAATAACTGTACAGCTATAAATGTATAAAATGGTATTTACAACTTTACAATAAAATGTACAAATTCATTTACTATGAAAGCTTCATCGACAACCTTGGTCATCTAGGCATTGTGGTGACTAGACAAAGTAAGTAAGCACAAAAACGTAATTCATATTGATACAACACTCTGAAAGCTAGGCTATAGTTTTGTTTATTGGTCCTTAGGAATATTTCAGTATTTGTTTGAACTCTTGCTTGGTGTCTGATAAAAAAATCAATACTGAAAGTAATACTGTACTGGCTTTTAAAATGTGAAGACTTAAAATCTTTTTTAGTTGTTGAAAACATAACCCACAGAAATCACAGTATACACAGTAGACTCAATCATTCAAGTGCCAATATTGTACACCCAGCACACCAAAGTAATTTCAGTTGCAACCGTTTTATTGTAAAAAACACCTGTTACAAGTTTTGTACTTGGTTCGTATGGTAAAAGAAAGAGTCACTTGCTATACCTTGTTTTGCAATTATCAATTAAAAACCATTGAGATGGGGACGCTACCTAGGTGCGAATTTTAAACCAATGAGTGAAGGATGAGTGTACTGTAGAATGGTGTGAGATGATCTGTGTAGCTTTGTTACCGACTAAGATCAGCTGATTCATTAGCCAGGATCGTTTATTTAAAGCCCAATGCAAAGATAGAGTGATAACTGATTCAAGAAAGATAAACTTTTACGTTTAGGGGCTTCATTAGAAGTCACAAGAGTCTGCAGTTGGCGGACATCGCTCGTTCACAAATTTTTGACACTAATTAAAATGTACTAAACAATATTTTCAAATCAGCTGGTATTATAAGATTTGGCAACAACGCACGGTCCTCATCGGCTCCTTCGAAGTCACGTCGTAAATAGGCTCCTACCTCAACTGCAAACTCTCGTGGACCGTACTGTAGGTACTGATTGCTTATGAATGTCTTCAGTCCTGTAATCTTGCTAATCCAAAGCCGTCTAGATAGTGCCACATTATTGACACTCTATTGCAATAATTAAAAAAGTGACAATGCCAGAGAAGATTATTTAATATTTTTACTAATTCAAAACGAGTATAGTCTGATAGCCATGATTTTTTTTGTTTGGTCCCTAAAAATCTGTATGAAACTTGTCAATGTTTGTGGTTTTCTATGGGTAACATTTTACCATCCAAAGAACACATTTTTTCCATCCCACTACTTCACAGTTTCTCATAAGTTCGATTACAAGAAATACTATTACTTACAAGAATCATTAAGAATTTGATTTTAGTCAAAACATACAACATGAATATCCAAGGAAGAAACAATAACAATGACAATATGAATTTAAAAATTAAATAAAACACAATTATTGTGAAAATATAGGCCTACACTTAGACAATTGTGAAATAAATTACTAACATTGGAAAAAGATCCTTACATTACAAATGTTTTAAAACTTATATACTATACAACCTGATTATACTATCGCTGAATATCGCAAAAATGCATCTCTACTTGATACTTTGGCGGAACAACGGTTTGGGTCTTGGGGCATCCACAGAGTCTTTAGCCGCACTGGAGGCAGTTGGACGCATGAAGCTGTTAGTCGCTCGTCGAGGCCCAATACTGCTACCGCTGCTGCTACTGCGACTGGCCGGAACACCGGACATGTTGTTCTCCTTGAAGCTAGTGCTGAGGCCGAGAGATACCTGGGGACGTCTGGGTGTAGGGCCAATACTACTACCACTACTGCTACTACGGCTTGCAGGCACTGGGGTTTTACTCTTCAACTGCACCGGGGCGAGTGGCTTCTTCAACGAGGTTGACTTTCTTAAATCGGAGGTCAAAGTTTTAATGGCGTTAGTGTAATTGTTTATACCTGGAACAGGTCTTATGTTTCGAACCGTACTGACAGAAGTAGCACTGTTCAAAGAGCTTCTAGAACTACGCAAACTGCTTCTAGAATTGGAGCGCTCCACTTTCTTCTTCGTGGGGGAAGATGTTGAAGTGATTTTGTTGCTGGAAGTGAGCTTAGACGGAGTTCTCTCTATAGTTGTAGGCCTTTTGTAGGAACCAGAGAGAGTTCTTCTGATGGAAGATTCTGTTTTCGGTTCTGGTGGACGTGGTGCTGTCTGATTCAATGATTTTCTTGAGTCTGAAGTTCTAAGATTGCTTCTACTCCCTTGCTTGGACAAAGTTGTAGAGTTTGATGGTTGTCTAGGGACAGAACTTCGAGTGAGACTTGCTTGGGAATCTGTCTTCCTCAGACTGGAACTTCTTGGGATGATACTTCTCCTTTCTGGTAACCTCATTGAAGACGTTCGTGATATTTTGGTCTTGTTACTTCCCACGTTAGTGTCCCCACTTCCACTGCTGTCAGCCCTTGACAGTTTGCCACCTTTGCTTTTTGTTGTGTCTTTATTATCCCCTTCATAATTGCACCCTGATGAAGTTCCTTGACTCGGTGTGTCCGAAACTAAACTCTGAGTCTCTTCAAACCCTTCATCATTCAATTCGTGTTCTGTCCTTTGTTTAGAAGGTGTTGAAGCTTGAACTCTTATCTCTGGAATAAATTCGCTCTTGGACTGTGTTGCACTTCTACCTTCGTGAGTTGACCTTCTCACTGTGGGTAGATTAGAAATGGGTGTACTTGAATGTCCTCTTTCTTGTGTCTTACTATCAGTTGATAAATCTGGTTTAGTATTCGAGTCTTTGTTGCTCATAAAAGCGTCTTGTTGAAACCCATATTTTCTAATTGCCTGAGATACATCACTCGGTTCAACATTGCTTCGATGCCTGATAGACCGTGGTAGCGTGCGAGAACTGTACGCCTCATTTGCTAACGAGTCTTTGGGATTCTCTGAAGTGGATTGATTAGAAATGTTGTTATCTTTGAATGAATCTGAACGGGAAATACTCGGTCTATGTCTCATCGATCTAGGCAAGGTGGAAGACTTCCCAAGGTTTTGAAGTTCTTCTCCAGACTTGATTATATCCCCTATAGCTTCTTCTTCCATTTTAATTTCGTTCCCTCTATACTTAAGTCTGTCTTGCCATTTTTTCAACCTGGACTCAGTATCTTGAGGAACCTGTTGAGGTACTGGATAAGATTGCACTTGCAATGTTGCCGGTCTGATTACTTGTTTATCTGGTATCAACTCAGGTGAAACTACTTCCGTCCTTCTGGTCGGCTCCTCCTCATTGCTTTTCCGGTACCTCCTCGTCCTGCGAGCAGATGAAAATCTATTGAACTGACCGTCTCCCATTTCCTCTTCTTCACCTTTAGCATCCTCATTAGACTGACTACGACTCAAGGTCCCATCTGATGGTATATCACTTAATCCTTGTCCAGATTTTAATCCTCCCAGTTTCCTTGTTGCAGGAGGAGTTTCTATATTATCTGAATCAATTTCGACCCTATCTGTAACGCCTACTGAGTGATCTATTGAGCTTTTCCTGAGTCTTCGTGGTGCAAAGGGTGGCAACGATTGCTCTTCATTTTCAGAAGGAGAGGACGGGATTCTTCTGGCCAAAAGAGGACTGAACTTCTGACGTAACTTATTGGTCTCTGGAGATGATGGATCAGTCGCTCCTGGTTGTCTGATGTACATTGTCAAAGTCATCTCATCTGGCATCTGTCCAAGACTGTTGATGATTCCTTTCCGTTTTTCTTCTTCTGTAATTGCCTGTAAAAATAAAAGCACAATTTAACTGAAAAATAAACCATATTTACTATATAATATTCAATTCAAGCTAATGTCAGTTGGTATATGTTTAACTTTTAAAGTTATAATCATTTATATAAATAAACGTTCACAGTTCAAACAGATGGAGTACAGTGACTGACAAAGTGTTGTTATAAGACCCGGCATAGTTTACTCACCTGTAGAGTGGAAGCTGGCATTCCCTCCAGACTGGTCCTGGACCGCAGCCTCCTCAGTCGACGCTGCTCCGCCTCCGACTCCTCTCCAGAGCTAGGAATGTTCAGGTTGGACTTCCTCCACGCAGACTTGTCTTTCACTTTACTCTCAGCTCCTGCTATTCAAAATAATGTTTATCCACTCTCCATTATAAAACATAATATAGAAGTTTAATCAAACAGTTTTTCTTTTACGGAGACTCAATTAAGTTTTGTAAAATACACTAAATTATGATTTATACACAATTTAGTTCAAACAAAGCTGTATCAGATAATTTATTTTGAGTGGCCCAAAATAAAACCGAACAACTTTGTTGCAGACCCTTTAACTCTCAAGAGAATTTACAGACTGTTAAAAAAACTCTTGTCAGTCTTTTCAGCTTAGTTGTTTCGTTCTTTTTTAGTTTCAGCTTCAGTATGTGCAAGGGTTTAATGTGCTGCTTGTAACATTATAAGAGCACCAAATTATTCTACTGATTTTGCTGGCATTTATAACTTTTTTATAGATTAAATTATTTTAAATCTTATTACTAACCAACAACCAACCATTCTTGGGGTGTGACACTAGCCTAGTGGTTATCAAATCAGACTTCAGTGGGGGAGGGAAGGGTTAATCCCCAGCATGTCCAGAAAATCTTTAGAGATTTGAATCCCTTTTCTTTAAAGCGTCGCATTTGATACAGAATTCCACTGGCATAGACACTTCACAAGCACTAACAAAAGTTCAAAGTGAAAAATCTAGAGAATTAGTGGAGCAGTAATATTTACAAATTAAAAAGTATACTCTGAGTCAAGGATCCAGAAGTTGACTGACCTGCAATGGCCTCCATTGCTCCGACGACGTCCGTCTTGTCGACTGTCGGCCGCCAGTCCGAGTACACCCTCTTGTACTGCGGCGTCCCCGAGGCAAGCTTACCTTCAGGCAATGTATCCAGCGTCAGAGATCTCTCACTCTCTGCATTTGTTAAGCATTATCACCAATCATACGATTGTAAATTGCCCATTTAACATAAGTTTACCGAATTATTCAACTTTCATCGTCATCTAACATCGTAGAATAAGGAAAAGATACTTGGAAAATACATCCAATGTGATTTAACATCCCAAAATAACATCACAGGTATATTTAAATTCATAAACTCATATTCTCATAAATAATGAGAGCAGTCGTTAGGTTATTAGAGTAAATGACTTTTCATCTGACAAGACACATATAGCATTTTTACCCAGTTTATATGTATGTAAAAAGATGGCTGAATTTATCCAATTTTGAGCTCTCTTGACCGAATTGTTCTTCCAGACAAAAAGTCAATTTATCCATGTACACTACTTGTTTCTGAAGCAAAAACTAAGTGTTGGACTGGAGTAGAATACCCTAGAAAGGACTTCAATGTGCAAGAGACTTAAACTTTCCAAACAAATAATTTATTTCCCTTTCTCATATGTAACATTTTAATAATTCATTCTAAATAGCTTATTGCACTGGTTTTTAAATCAGACTAGTATCTATACTTTGTTTGAAGTTCATTGTTGGTGATGGTGAGTTAATGTTGTTCAAAGGTTTATTGCGGACATTTTCCATCACGATTGTAAAAAATCGTGACATTATCACTTCAACTGATGTACTTTAATCTTTTCTGTAATTGTAAGGTAATAGAATAAAATATGTATATTGAAAATAATACCAGAATCCCCCTCAAGAGAGCGCCTGTTGGACTGGAGCCTACGAGCTCGTCTATGTAAATCCTCCGTTTGTTTCTCTTCCTTCTCATTCTCTTGCAGCCAAGCTTCAATCTTCTGCCGCCAGGCTCTGTGGACAAATGAAACATTCAGTTAATCAATCAATCATACTGAAATTTCTTTTATTTAGTAAAAAATAAACAGAATCATCCCACATAGGAGAATCCGTGCATGGGAGTTAGTCGTTTTATATTGTAATGTGAAAGAAATGAGAAACTTTGAAAACATACTGGTACTGTAGTCACAAAGGAACTTTTAATTAACGGCATGGTTCCACAGCGCTAGTGAAATTATGACAAATGACATTAGACCATAGCTTACTATCAGATTGACCTCTCCCCAACCCCTAACCACCCAAAACGCCACTTCACCCCCCTTCCCCCCACAACACACACACACAAGCACACGCTGTATCAGCTGTCACCTATTGTCTGTAAATAGAAATTAATAATCCATTAGTTAGACACAAACCTTGGCTTGGTTTCCTCCTCATCAGTGGCCGGCAGAATGGTCTTGTTCTCCGAGGTAGCCAGGGGGGAGGGAGAGCTCGGTCTCTCTCTGTCGCCAGAGAAGTCTGCACTCAACAGCTCGGGTCTCTTACGAGGACAGCCTCGGGCCCGTCGTGCCCAGGAGCGATCTGCACAGAAAACATTGATATCATCACACTCGAGAACATTTCATTTTACGTTTCTCTTTTCCGCACATGATTTCAATGTACAGCAAAACTTATATAGTTCTTCAAGTCTTTGATTCAAAGTTTTAGTCAGAGAAAGGTCTTGTAAAGGATAGGATAGGGTAGGTAGAAAATGTTGTTCAATCAGTGACGTAGCTATGGTTAAATGGTATAATGTGAGATTACATCCACAATTGAAGCACAGATACTGAGGGGTGTAAGGTGTGTGTTAGGGCTACCTATATGAAGAATATCCCCAATCTCTGATTGACATATATGAAGAACACTGCCAGTCCACCATATATCAAGAATAAGAATACTCCCGATGTAGGCCTACTGTATGAAGTAAACAAGATAAAAAACATTCCTAATATAAGGAGTAACTTTGACAAAGAACCCTCTCAATATATGAAGTAACATTTTATGAAGAATATTCCCAATATGATGCAACTTTGAGAAGGAATCCTGCAATCTATGAATTAACCTTAATCTTAATATGATACTACCTTGATGAGAACTCTTCCAATTCTTTGAATCTATGATGTACATGCATAGATAAAGAATATTTCCAGCAAAAGAATACTAGCCACAGGATGGATTTTCTTGTAGTATAGGCCTAACCTAAATGATCGTTATGTAGGCATTTCATACATTACCTCTAAGTGAGCTCTAAAAGACGAACATCGTTATTCAATTTTTTTTTTAATATTGTTCAATTATTTTTCATTACAACAGAGAATAAATTTCTTCACCATGCATATAACTTACAGAGTATTTCTAACGTTTGACCCATCATCGGTGAGCCTAATTTAGCTGTGAAAATATTCCAGAAACTTATCAATCAGTAACATATTTTACCTAAACTCCCCCATGACTTGCGCTCCCTGTTGGCATTCTGTCCCGAAGCTTGCAGAAACTCCATCAAAGTTGACTCATCTTCTTCTGAAGGCACTCGACTCCTTCTCCTTCTCAAACTCCCGGTCGGAGTTACATCTGTCACAGAACACAGGTATATTTAAATGTTTATTATTTAGACATAAATAATACTTCAATTTAATCTAAGGATATAGAAGGGCTGGTTAAACATAGAAAATGTAAGAAAGTTATAAACCTCGTTCTACCTAACAAAAGGATTAGGTAATAATAAGCTGCTAAATAAGCCTTGTTTAGCCCTGACTTCAAACTATTATTTCATTCATTAATATAATTTTTTACAAATTATTTTTCTTTATTAGTGGACAAACTATTTATATTTTGTTTTTTATAAATTTTCTTCAGTGTCTTTCCCTCCCTTGAAAGAGTTTGTTTAACTATTGAAAATATTCTCAAGTAAATGCAAATACAGTATATTAAAAGGACTCTCAAAGTAGTGTTATTTGAACCCAAGACAAGACAAGACCTGTATTACACAGATTTATTTACCTACAATTAAGTATTGCTTCAAGGTCTTGTAGGATGTTGAATAACTCTGCGCATTTTGAATTTAGAAACTAGTGTAAGAGGAAAAGCTCCATGAAGATGCCGCACTGAGCGGCGAAATGCGCATTTCTCTATTCAACATTCTTTAAGACCTTCAGGTAAAAATAGGTAAATACATCTTAAATTAGATTACACAGACACAAATAACTTATTAATACAAATAAAGAAAAAATAGCAATTAATATATAAAAGATGGTTTGAAGAATATGTAAGCCAAGCTCCTGAAAATAACCTTGGAATTACATTCGAATTTACATCAAAAGCTACAGTACCTGGAGAGTAGTTGCCATCTTCTTTCATTGGATTGTCGCCGGAAAAAGAGCCAAACCTACGACGAGAGAGAAGAGGTGAGCCCGAAACTGAGACGTCTTCCTCCGATGTCATGATAACATTGCCAAGTCTGCGGTTCTGTTCAACAGTGGCGGAAAAAATATAATAAACTGCAACTATCTATCAAAGATACAGTGCTTTGATGTAAATGATTTGCAACACAATATGTAGTAAAAGTCTTCATGGACATAGTATTATGGTTCGGAAGGGTTTTGGTTTTGGCAATTATCTCTTAAACTGTAAAATTTAGATATATCAAGTGTAAAAAATGTATTATCTTTGATCTTTAATTAAATTAATGACAGGATAATCACATTGTATATTAGATTATAACTACAGATAGACAATTGCTTGAAACTAATAAAGTTATCTTACCTTTAAATCTCTCTCAGAACTATTCTTTACGGGGAATCCTGTCCGGATATCGTAAAGCAAGGAGTCTACAATGTTGCTCTCGGACTCTGAACCATTTGAACACAACTGGCCACTGCTCACTGAAAAAAGTTAATTGTACGTTGCAATTATTCACATAATATTGCTCTATTCATAAGCAATAGCGTTTAAACATTACCTAGAGATTTTGATGAAATTACTCTTACTCATAGTAGCATATATCATTTGATAACTTTACCCATATGAACTCATTTTCATAAATCCCAGTAATTACAGTTTATTCAAATGAGAAACAAATTTACTAATTTGTAATCACGGTGATCAGATAAACAATTGAAATAATTCTTATTCAAACGTTAGTCATGTCAAAGTATGTAAGAATAGAAAAAAATGAAAGTCTTAAGGTCTGACTTTTTTTAAATTTTGTTAGAAACCACACAATGCTCACTGTAACACCAAAAACCACCAAATTTGATTGTTTGGTACAAGGAATTGCAGTAAATCACATTAGTAAACTTGACACGCAAACTATTTGTACTTCAGTACTTGTTTGCTTGCGTTACGATACAATTTTTCTCTGACAACTATTTCTTGCTACCTTTACGATCCAAGATAAATGCTGTATAGAATTAACACTCCTGAGGCTAGTTTATGTGAAAGCTAAAAATAATCTGGAAAATATTTATAAGGTTTTTTAGAGAAATATTTGATTTTTATCCTTACATTGTCGTCTTTTTACTGCTAACTGCTCCTCACGTTGCTTTCTTCTCGCCATAGCTTGCTCTTCTTGAAGCCTTCTTCTGTCGTTCTCAGCAATAGCCTGTTTGAACTTGTTGCAGAATCCATGGAAGATTTTGAAACATTCTTCTATTTTGAATGTTGCTGGATCTTCGCAGAAAAAATCCGCTAACATTTTCCGTACATTTTCTAACTCTCCTAAATCCCTCTGCAGCGTCACTACTTCTTGTTGTGCTACCTGCAAAAAAAGGAAAATTGTTTAAGTAGCCTAGTCACAATTTGTTTATATCCTATGTCTATTTTTGATTTGTTTGAAGTAAATATTGAATGCCTTTAAAGAACATCCATGAATTCTCAGTTATTTAGATTCCATCAGCAAAAGAAGAGAACTCAAATAATATAACTAAAGCTGGGTTTTCCTAACCATGCATGTTATGCGCAGAGAACTAAATTATGCAGATGGCAGATGTACATATTTTCCTGATTCCGCATAATACTTTGAATTCATCTAAGTTTCTATAATTTGGTTACTGAAAATAGGTAAGTGATCATGAGTTCTCATCCTCCAAGGAAGAAAAAAGAGAAGAGAAAGAAGAAAACTTACATTTTATAGTCTATATAAACTGCCAACACAAAAAATTAAGAGCCATTAAAAAAAATAATCACTGCACAGCTGAAAACTATCCTGACAACAATTTAAAACTAGACAGACGTGCCCAAATACCATTGTACCCCAAGTTCGGGAGTTGAATTTTGAAGAGCACCTAGATACCTAGATCACATTGCACTCAATAGAAGAGTATAGAAAAACAGCTGTGTTACATTCTATTTCATTGCACACAAAATTGGGAGATATGGAAACCCAGCACAATTTGAAACACATCAGATATAAAAAAAATATTCAATATTTTTAACAGAAAAAAATACCGGTAACTATAATTGTTTTAGATAAACATTCCAAGACATTTCTTAACGATTTAAGTTAAATTATTAACTTACTTGTAAAAACTCCACCATTTGAGCCTTAATTTCTTTTTCGGTTGACGGAAGATCAATTTGTTTCCGTATTTTCTTAATTCTAGTGTCCAACGTGTTGATCTCATTTTGTAGCTGCTCGACTGTGGTCCTATACAAAGCAGATTTAAGTATTTCCATTGTGTACCAATTTTACAGAACTGTTCATTGTTGATGTATTCAGCTGCAATAGCCAACTGAGCTACATGAGGTAACAGTCAGTGTTGCCAACTTTTCATCTGTACATAGGAAAAGCCCTCTCTGTTACATGTTCATGATTTTGTGTTTTAGGTTAGAAATATGGAGATTGGTTAGGCCCAGAAAGTAGAAGCAAAACAAAATCAAAATATCGTAGAATACAGCTACTTGTATTCCCTAATCAGTGCCAAAACATGAGCTTTCTCTGAGATTGCAAGAAAAAGATATCATATCTTCTATCCTCTTTGATATTCAACATTAGGGTTTATCATTCGGGTAAACAAATAATTCTTTAAATTGAAGTTTTCCTTCAACATGTTTAGTCTCAGGATCTGGTTCATAATGAAATAACCCCAGTGATGAATAAAATTTTTCAAACTACTTGCTGTACCCTATTAAACTTGAAATTAACCTTTATAGGTTTAAATGCTTAATTGCATTACAACAATCAGGTCATTCAATAGTACAATAGGTATTTATCCATGTTTAATTAATTGCAAAGTTTTCTGTTTCTGTATCAAGTAACTAATCTTCAAAATATTGTTTAGGCTTGTGACAAATTGAATCATATTAGTTTTTGTACTGTTCTATTGTTGTCACATACAAGTACAAAACAAGTATTCCTTATAAAAGAGTATGGATACAATTTCATAAAGAATATTAGGTAGATTATGAAACCGACATTATTTCTCTTTTAAAAAAATTAAAGATTGGAATTCAACGTGTACAAAAACAAAACAATTTAATGTATAAGCTACATAAAACACTAGTTTTTGTTAAATGCCTGTGTCAAATTTAATGGCCCTAAAGTAGTCCAATTTTGGAGAAAATGTATATGGGCACTTCTTTTAGTTTCCAAACCTTCCTTTTTTCTTCATATTATTTTTTCCTAGTTCTTCCTAGTCCGAGTCTTTATAATTTAAGAAATAGTATAAAACATTAGAGTACTCACTTTGTCGCTTCTTCCAAAGCATTAATTTCATCTGGGAACTTCAACAGATCCTTTCTCTTCCTCTCGGCTTGCTGAAATACAAAATGTTATTAAAAACCGATTGTAACATGTTAACACGATGCAAAATGAGTTTTGAATGAATAGTATGGATCAGGATAAAAGATCTCCTGCTCCTGACAACTTTTAATAATGTAAGTTTCCTACTTTAGATACACAACGCACACCAAAATATTGATAGTAGAAATATATTTCCTTTGAATAAGAGTGGCATGACTGCAAAAAGCATTAAGTTCAGTGTTTAGGCTTCTTGTGTGAATTCTGGATTTTAACATTTTTACAAAATTTCTAAATAGAAATGAGCAGGTTTCATAAAAATATGTAATAACTTAAATAATCACACAACTTATCTCTTGCTTCACAATATTTCTGTTGGTTGCAATTGTGTGTATTTCAGAACCTAAAGCTTTTACAAAATGTTTGTTTTAAGAGAGGGATTTACAGATATCTGGTGTTGAAACTGTCTAATGTCAAAAAAACATCAGGTACCAATGGCAAATGGTAATTTTAGTCCAAAATAATCCATCCCATAATTAAATTTGCAACCTTAGATTTTAAGGTGTAGTCTGCTTACTTCGCTCACTTTCCAACACCTTCCATGTTGTTGCATATACTGAAAGTTTTACCTCCTCAGTTTCCAAATTATTTATAGTTACACAGATTAATAAATTGTTGGGTTTGGTTCTGGCTGTTTAATCCAAGAAGGTGCATAAATAATAACATTTATTACACAATAGTTGATACAATGCCTCAATGGTAAAAACACAGATACTACTGTTATAAATTAATGAAAATTAGATTTCACTTAAAATACAACTATCTTTAAACTGTGTTAATTTGTAACTATAAAAAAGAATTGTGTTTTATAACACCTACCATAGCTACGTAGTGTATGAGGTTCATTCCTGGCTTGTTGGCTCGAATGTCCGTCACTTTCTGCAGCGAGGAGAGCTTCACTCCCGCAGCATTGCCTGCGTAACCTCCCTGCAGAGGAAGGAACATTATAATATATCAGACACTTCTGGGATGAAGCTTGTGCTGCTGTGTTGTTGTCACTTACAACACAAGCATTACTTCTTATCAAAGTATATTTTCACATTGTACAAAATAATTATCTTTTCTGTTCTTGTTTTGTCTTTTTACTTTTGTGTACTCTAATTGTTTTTTTAAGTCATTGCATGTTCTGTCATAAGAATGTTACCCATGTATACATTATTGTAATTTGAGCTATCCGTTGGAAATAAATACATACATAAATAAGAGTACACATGAACTTTAGATGGAGTATTTTAGATGGATTGGGATTTCTAATGAAGAGAGTGTTATTTAGAACTGTACCTTATAACAGGGTTGTGTAAAAATGTATACAATTAAGTCCTTTGAAACCATGAAAAAAATGGCAATTAATCGATTTGCTGTTATAGAAAAAATTTATTTTCTGTAATAACAGCATTTTAAGTCATAAACATTGAACGATAAATAAACTTACCATAAAGTTTTTAACTTTTTTCTGCCCACCTGCGTGACAGAGTACAGTAAAAATCATTTGAAAAATGCAAACAATGTGATTGAAAGTATTGTAAATTTCAAACTGTCTCCATTGAAACCTATAAACTACATCTTTCGGGTAAAGAGTAAATAAGAGGTACCCAGGAAGCTCCCCTGCAGCACTCTTCTGACTTTTCCAAAGGGATGTAAGACATCAGTTCAGTTCCCACTTTAGTCACCTATTCTCTTTTTTACCAAAAACGACTGCTGCATCCAGTCAATTGTTTGCATTATCCAAAAAGATTACCAGAATCGTATGGATATGTTAGATTGCCCATTGATAAAAATACACTGTAATGATTACTAAAGAAAGAACTAAACTTACAGCATTCAAGAAATTTCCAGCAACTAAAACCATGTAGAGAACTTCCTGAAGAGGCTTGTTGGTCATTAAATCTGAAAAAGGAGTTTTTGATTTTAAAAAAGTAACTAAATGAGCTGACAATGAGGCTATACAACTTTTGCTCAAATGTTAAAGTGTTCCAATTTGTCCTGAAAAGGTCTGCAATGATTTCATTTATATTTGTGAATTTTACCTGGATACAATTTGGCAGCTGTAAAAGCAAGTTACAATTTTGTCACATCCTTGCTTTAGCTTGAGTTAATGGAACTATCATACCAATTTTAGAATTCAAGGATAGCATTTTTGTATCTCTAAATCAATTAGCCACTGTAAATAAGATACCATAGGATAAGTATATAGGTATAATGGTCACCGGTATAGATTTTAACTTGGACTTGTTTTTACATTAATTAAATTACCGCATTCCTTTTAGTAAAGGGAGAGTCAGCGCTTTCTGCTTGGAAGCTTTTTCAATAAATAGCACAATCTTTTCTAAGATACTTTCTTTTGTTTGATAAGTAGACTTCTACAGATTTGGGTAGGTTCCAAACCACTCGATGATGGTCTAATAGTTAAACAACATTGTAGGCGGCAGGATTTTTAACTATTTCCTCTAGCAAGTATAGTCTCACACTCTAAATAATAGACAAGCAGTATTAACAAAATTGCAATTCAGAAACAATTACCTTCGCCAGCGACAATCATGGCATTTATACTTGGTTCCAAGTAGCTCATATTCGCCGCAAACTCCTCCTTCAACAACATGCTTTCAATCCGCAACTTGTAGCTGAAAAATATTGTTCATATTTAGTTTCTAATGTTTATATCATTCTAAATAAACAGGTAATTTCTGTTACACTATTGGAGTAATTTATAAATTTATTAGTCACTTAATGAAACGTCAGTGGGTCAGAAACATTTTATAGAAAACTATAAAGTAAATTAGAGTTCTTGTTCAGATCCATTTGGTTTGAGCTTTAGAAGGTTCAGTCGTCCGTGGGTGTAACTGATGTTGAAACCACTTTTACTTCAATCTCACAAAGTACTAAATTAAACAATTCACAAAGTACTTGTCTAGGGCTGTTTATTTCACTGTACAGAAGCATAGCCACCGCTTATACATGACTGCGGCGAGGCAAAAGTGGCAACTCCGCATTCCTGACCAACTGAAACGGGGGGGCGCTAATACACTTTTATGGAGACTGTGTAGTGTAATGTTTTACGTTTTATATTACTGTTATTACTATGGCCTTGTGTTAGAGGAGACTATGAAAAAAGTGATTGTTATAATATTTTGTTGCGTAGTATTAGTGTTGTTATAGTGCTGTAGTTAACTAACTTTGCACACATGCGGTTTTGAAGCGTATTATTATTAATTTATTTTTGTACTAAATAAAACTAAAAACTCAATTTTTGTTTGGAAAGTGGTCTGGTTGTAATGTGTCAAAGTAGGTCTTCTATAAAAATATGATATTTATGTGGTATACACAACAATGCAGCTTATGGTCATTAATTGAAACCCATCTCCCCACTACAAAGGGTGTAGCATGTTTAAAACAGAACATATTAAGATAAATAAAATAACTTACCTATGATGTGTTAAATATAATTCTAGCAGTATTTTAGGTGGAAATTTACAAACTGGCCCAATAAGTATACATTCGCCTATCAGTAAAAAGACACTACACCATTCTATGGCAAAATAAGCTGTTTTGATTTGGTAACAAACCAAACATCCATAAGGTAGCTTTTTGATGGTTTTAAACTGGACCCAGCTGTTCCTGATCATTGGGCTTTAATAAATAATCCTGACTGATGAAACAGCTGATCTTATTCATTAACAAATGCTACACAAATCATCTAACACCATTCTACACTCATCCTTCACTAATTTTTTTTGGTTAAAATACCCTTCCCCATCCCAATCAATCGCTAATCAATAATTGAACTAATTTAAAAATACAAGTAAAACTTTATCAAAGACTTACTTTGGTACCTCTATCAGCTGTAGCAAAAACTTCTCCGCATTTCCCAATTTGCTCTTGTCACCATCAAAGTTCCGTAGCATTTCCAGCTCATCAAGTTCAGGCAATATTTTGAGCAAGCCTCTCAACTTTTCCGCTCCTATTTCATCGTGCTCTCCATCTCGAATCACTTGTATAATATTTTCATTTGTACTGAAAAAAAAATACATGAATAATTGTTTGGTTATTATTGTAAAGATTAAATTGTCAAATATCAAATTTGCTAGTTAATAATATGTCACTAAAGGAATACCTTAGTAGTTCTTACTGGAGTTTTTAGGAGTTGGGAATATAGTTTTACACCAAAAGCCCATATTTTATTGGTTTGCATGACCTGTAACCTTCCCACCTGGCGATGTGGTCCGGCTAACTCAGGATGGGGTTGGTTATAGCAATTGGTCTTACCAAGCTCTAGAAGGTCGAAAGGTAGATGGAAAGGGTGCCACCTCGTTGATGGGAGATCTTCAGAGTTTCCAACGTGGAACAAAACTCTACCCAACCGCAAACACGATTACTGATTACCAGAGTATTTTTAAACAAGTACTCGACCATTCAACCTTGAGTTGACTCAATGACATGACCAAGATTGTAAAACGCTATAATTATCACCTTAGAACTCTTAGAATACTATAAACACCTTTTGAATAAAATATTTTTCTTGATAAAACTTCTTGATAAAGACAAAATCAGACAAAGCTATGAAATGATACAGGACTAGGGCAATACTGTACTATCTATATCAGTGTTTCCCAACCTTTTTCCGTTCAGGGCACACTAACTAGAACACGTTTGTAGTCACGGCACACTTGTCTACAAAAATATTGTTGGTTAAAATTACATTTAGTAAGTGCATAAAAACTCTTTTTTTCAATTACATCTTGCTCCGTAAAACCTGTTTTTTACTAGTAAATATATATATGTAAATAATATAAAGGTGGGTTTACCAAGGTAAAAAATATAAAATTCACAATTGTTATCTAACGTACATTATTTAGTGTTTATTAAATGGAAAGTTTTGAATAATAAAAAAACATTGAGCTTGATTAAAATGTTGTTTGAATTTAATTTACCAATAATAAGTGAGAAATATTTAATAAACCCTGGTTTCAGTTCTAGTGGAAAACTTGTGCTTGACGTTTGTTCATTAAAAGTTTAATTCTTGGACAAATGGTTGACAAGCAGACTCTCGTATCGTCTTCCAAAGACTTAAGTTGAGAACGGGTTTAGGTCTTGATTGCGTTCATTGATGGAAATGCAGCTTCACAAATGTACGAAGTAGAAAAGGAAGAAGAAAAAGAAAACTACTTAAAATTTCGCGGCACACCGGTTGGGAAACACTGATCTATATTATATCTAAATTTATGATTTGGAATTGAAAGATCAAAACTTGATTATTTAAATTCTTCAAAAATAGAATGTATTTGTATCACACTGTAAATACACTAGTTTTTTTTGTGTCCACGCCCTTACAGCATTAAATTAATTCTAAGACTTAAAGGGAAAGCGTGGGTGTACCGGGAATCAAAACTGTCCCTCCTGTTCCGAAGTCTAGGGCACTAACCACTGGGCTAGCAACACGCCCATTAGTTGTAATTTCTAAAATGTAATTCCTGAAATTTTTTTTGAAATGAAATGGAATGAAAATCTCTCTTTATTGAAGCAAACTTAGGACCTCATGGTACTTTCTTATAGTCAACCTCTAAAATTGTTTAGGGAAACATCTCAGTCGTAGTTATAATAGATAATTTCTGAAATGTAATTCCTGAAATTTTTTTTGAAATGAAATGGAATGAAAATCTCTCTTTATTGAAGCAAACTTAGGACCTCATAATACATTCTTACAGTCAACCTCTAAAATTGTTTAGGGAAACATCTCAGTTGTAGTTATAGTAGGTATGTTGAAACTAGTATATTGAGAAAATGCTTACCTTCTAAATTGCTTCAAGAATATGTTAACATTCAGGCTCCTTTTTCCATCGAGAAGAGAAATCTGGAAAAAAATTAAATGGGGTAAAAAAGTTGTGAGTAAAGTTTATTTTTTGTAAATTAGTAAACAGTTGCTTGGATTAGTAAATCATAAGTTTTTTAGATGTAAAAATAACAAGTTAGTTTTGTTCATCTGAAAAAAATTTCATCATCAAAAAATAATTGGAGTCAAAGATATTTTTAGAATGAAAACATTGGCTCATTGGTCTATTTGCCATAAGCTTTCTGGAATGAATGCTTTAAACTCAGTTTTGTAGCAATTACCCTTTACCATCTATATCTTGAGGAACAACTTCCAAACATTATACCACAAAGCTGAGAAGTAGATGTTTAAAGTTTTAACATGATAGTTCACAGGATTTCATGTGAGTACCTTCTATTTTAATTAAAAAAATTATAGAATTTAATTTTTTTAAGATTAAGTTTTCAAATTCTCTAATTGTGAAAGTGCAATGTCCAAACCTGAATTATATTTTTTGTGGAGTTTCACTGGGTAGAAACCCATTTAATGCCTTTTCGAAAAGGTGTCTCATGAGAGTGCCCGGGGAAACAGACCATAAAACTAGCTGCTTACTGTATAGTGTGTAACCAAAGGTTTTGAACACATTCACTATCAGGACAAGACCCTTCATACAGAGGAGAGAGTCGGCTGGTAGACAACGTGTGTTAGTCATGGAAGAAAGCTTAGCCAAAAGGTGTCTTCTGATCATACCTCGGAGGGCTCTTTGCGCTTCTTATCGCCAGCGTCTGGAGTGTCCCTGGCGCTCAAGTGAGGTGAGCTCTGCGCCGAGGTGGTGGTGGAGGGGGCAGGAGGCGCTTGTTGACAGAACAACCCTTCCATCTCGTCCCAGTCCAGGTCGGCCATCGGAGAATGTTGATGACTGCGAGCAACCAACGACCAGATGTTGTGTTTGCCAACCACCTAGACGAAAAAGTACCAAAGTAAGACACCCGAGTAATGCCTTTCACTACGGATAGAACTAGACAATCCATTCCTGTGCTGTGCTTGTGGCCAGTTTTAGAATTTAAATGATGCAATGAATTGAGCCACAGAGTTTGCTATTGAGATCGTCTTTTCACAAAGTCAAACTGAAACAGTAATGTCACATAAATTATTGCAGCAATAAAAACTAAGAGAGTAAAAATATAAATTTGACACATTCAACTTTGTTCAATTAATACCTACTGTAAAATATTGACCACAGCTGATACATATTATAGATGAAATGTCTACTTCAGTTTGCAAATGTCAGGTGGGCTTCAAACCCATGACCTCATGGGGGCTGTTGCACCCAAGCAATCTCTAGACCATCTCTTTCTAAGATTAACAATAATATGTGATAAATACGAACTCAAACTCACCTTGTTATTTGGTATCTTATTCCAATTTATAGTTTTCATCTTTGCCCGAGGAGTGGGGGTCTCTTGTTGTGGCAGGATGATATTGACATTTTCCGAGGTTTCCGAGGGAACGTTGGTAGGTGTCGGGGGTGTGAGAAGGGGCGGAGGGGGTGGCCCCCCCATCCTAGGTGGGGGAGCCGCGGGAGGTGGTGGAGGGGCCAGTGGTGGGGGAGGTGGAGGTGGCGGAGGGCCAGGCGGAGCTGCAGGTGGAGGTGGAGGAGGAGGAGCAGGGGAGGTATTTAGTGACTGTTTCCTGCTGCCACACAACGGGTGTTTGTGCGACTGTAGACTAGGTGACCGCAAGAGTCTATTGGCGTCCTCACGACTCTCGAGTAGCGTTGCGCGGTGCACCAGCCGCTCAGTCGTGTCCCATATGATGTCACTCACAGCCTCCCGTGGGTCTATACGCAGCAAGTGCTGCAGGATGCTGAGGAAAGGGATCTCCTGAGGGGTATCTGCTACCTGAAACGATGATTAAAACACTAATAAGAAAAGTAAAGTCTTTAAAATAATACAAAACTGGACCCAGCTGTCCCTGATCATTTTGTTTTTAATAAAAGGTCCTGGCTGTAGAAAAACCTACTGTATCTTAGTCAGGAAAAAATCTGTCATTTCATTCATTTAAGACTCGTCCGTTTGCTCATCCTCACCTCAAAATATCCACCCTGGTATTTCAGTGTCAACATTTCTCTAATCTCTGAGCTAAAACTCAAAAGTATAAAATAAAATCTGGATTAACTTTTTTTTTATAATCCAAAATAAAAATCTTCACACAAATAGGTGTGCACTTGAAAGAGATTGGATTATCAGTCTCTTTTGCAGACAATTCTGTTAGGAGGAAACAGCCCTCCACTGTTTGATTGCCCACTCAATCCATTGGGATTAATTAAAAGAACAAGAAGGTTGGGGAACAATCGCAAAGAAAACCTCAAGGGTAAACTATCTGCTCTGTGATTTGACATTTTTGAGGGACAAGTTGCTGACATGAGGGTGCAGAAAGCTGAAAACAGTTGTGCTGCATTTCCATGGCCATGGCCATCAAGCATATTTTGCCACTTGATTGTGGTACTTGATCACTATGCTGCTAATAAATTATTCTTACTTAAAACTCCCTGATTTTAGGCAGTAACAATAATGTAATATACATTCACACCACTAGCATTTGTCTCTCCAATCAAACTGTATGGAATCATAAACAATTGTCAGAAATTCACTAAAATAATTTAATCATAACTAATTGTTTGTCTTCTGTTATTACAACGAAACAATAAAGCGTAAAGCACAGATTGCAACATCTACCCTAAAATATTTTTATTGATCAGTATGCTTAAATCCAGAGTCCGCCTCTTCCCATCAAGCAAATTCTTTATTCTCTGACATTAATTTAAAACCAGAAAATTGAATACAGCTGACTTCTGTATGAACATCTTGGAGTACTCTAAACTTGTTTGATCAATCTAAGAGCATTCATATCCCTTTTAACTGCTTCACAGAGAAGTAAGGTACATAGGAAACATTCAATGGCACACTTAAGTGGTGTCTATTACTAGGTGTCTAGGGCAAAATCCAAAACCGCCCCTCTAGCCATCATGTACAATGCTCATGGTGGAGAAAACCCCTGTACAATAGGGATTTCCGCACAGTGCTCACCACTCAGGCAGTCCATTACAACTAAAGTTTCCTCTGCACCTTACTTCTCTGTGACTGCTTCACTCGACCTTTGACTTACTTGTCTGAGGATTGCGTAGAAGACGTCAAGATGGGAGTTGAGGTCGACATCATGGGCAGAGTGTAGTACTTGGGCCTCGTCGCTCTCCTTTTGCTCATCAAATACGTCGAGCTGCACACCAAGCTCTGCCACGCCTCTCGCACAACGTCTACAACAACAGGAAACAGCTCATTACTTCTGTAATATTGAATCCTCAGTGTGTAACTAGTTACGTTGCTTGCCTTAAAATCTGATTTTTGCTGGTTTTCATTGAAGCAGGATTGATTCTGGATTAGTTACCACTGACTTTTCAATGGAGTATCAGTTATCATTGGCAGTTCTATGACCTTGACAAGGGAGGCTACTGTGGTTAGAGGTTTTCCATGAAAGTAGGAGGGCCTGGTACTCCCTCGCAAAATTTGGTGGATTTTCAAAGCCAATTTTAACGTCTAGAACTGTGTCCAAAAACCTCTGTTATGTTTTTAAGACAAAATGGATGTTTAAATTTATTTTTCCAGGGTACAAAGAGGCTTAAGTCCTTGTAGCCCGGCCTTTTGAACCACCACTGTCAATTAATGATGTTATCAAACAACTGCTATCCTGTAGACATTCAAAAGACCAGCCAGGGTTTTGGTCTATCTTTTGTTAAAAAAAAAAACCAAAAAACAGATAAAATGCCAAAAATACAGATAGTTATAATTTCTTTGTTTTCACTTTCACTACTGTCATTAAACTGATGAAGAAGAGGTCAAGGAAGATTTTTTCCCCTTTAAACCATTTTGCTGTGTAGATGAACAAATAATACTTCAATGATTGTTAATCAGACATAATTTGAGAAGGTTTCTTATTTATGTCCCACCTTTACATCCTAGGACGCTAGGTTCTAGTCCGGAACTGTTTTCTTATTACTTCAGCTAGGTCTAGAGGGTCACGGCATTATCACAAAGATAAAATTTATTTGTGATTGTATATTAGAAGATTATATTTATTTATTTATTAGATTTATTGGATATTAGAAGTAGAACCCGAGACCTCTGTGACTGAAGTTCTGCGCTCTACAACTAGACCAGCTTGCTCCCACATAATTTGAGTAGTAGACTCTAATTTGTTTAAATCATTGAGGCCAACAAATACAGGTTTGGATTTTAGATCTCCCTTACAGCATAGCCTACACTTAGAGAAATTCTATTGTCTAATTTTGTGAAATAAAACAAAAAGCGACAATTTTTTTAAAAACAATTAATAGCCTGGCAAAATTCCATTGGATCCTCATAAATGGAAGGACAAATTCTATAAATATTTAAAACTATGTGTAGTTTCTTAGTCTCCTAGTTCTACCCAACATTTTTTAGTTTTAAGATTCCACAAAGTAATGAATGTTTGTGTTACACCTATTTACAAATAAAATTCATTAATGCTGGAAAAACCACAATCCCATCTTTTTACTGCTCATGGTGAAAGGTAGTAAAACCAATAATATAGCCTACTAGGGTATGTACGAAAGAAATAAAGTATTTCTTAAAAATCATTAATTAATTCATTGTGTTAAAGCTGCATTACCTCAATCACACTATACAGGGTGATCAACTCAAGAAGGCCACCATTGGGATATCGGAAACGGTAAGAATTAGAGAAAACTTTAAATGGGGGACATTCCTTTATTTTTTGAGGCAATTAAATATATGATTTTATTTTTTCGAAATTCAGCCGCCATTTTCCAAAATGGCGGCCAACTTTGAAATTTCTTATGGAACACCCTATATTTTATCATGTTTTCGGATAGAACAGACAATTTAAAAACTTTTTTATTCTTGACATTTTTTCGATAAACCCACTCGTTTAGGAGTTACAGCCTATGGAAAAATGACTTCCGGTGTACATTTTACATCATGTAGCTCCTAAACAAGTAGGTTTATAGCAAAAATTCAAAAAGTAAATAAGTCAAATAAGTCTTAAAATTGCATCCACATTCCAAAAAGACCATAAAATACACAGTTTTCCACTTTTCAAGTTTGCCGCCATTTTGGAAAATGGCCGCCATTTTGTAAATAATAGAATTAATAGTTTAAACGAATTTTATGGTCTTTTTGGAATGTGGATGCAATTTTAAGACTTATTTGACTTATTTACTTTTTGAATTTTCGCTATAAACCTACTTGTTTAGGAGCTACATGATGTAAAATGTACACCGGAAGTCATTTTTCCATAGGCTGTAACTCCTAAACGAGTGGGTTTATCGAAAAAATGCCAAAAATAAAAAAGTTTTTAAATTGCCTGTTCTATCCGAAAACATGATAAAATATAGGGTGTTCCAAAAGAAATTTCAAAGTTGGCCGCCATTTTGGAAAATGGCGGCTGAATTTCGAAAAAATAAAATCATATATTTAATTGCCTCAAAAAATAAAGGAATGTCCCCCATTTAAAGTTTTCTCTAATTCTTACCGTTTCCGATATCCCAATGGTGGCCTCCTTGAGTTGATCACCCTGTATAGCATCCACTATATCCATATATATAAAAATATATGGATTTCTGAAACTTACTTTTAACATATTCTTTTTCCAAAATTATTTTTAATTCACATTAAAGATTTAATGTGCATTAAAATTCATTTTTAAAATGTGTGTTCTTAGACATAATACAATTTCATACTGCATTTTAATTTTGAAAGTGGCTAAGACCAATTAATTGCGCAAAAAAAATTTTTGTTTAGTATTTAAAACAAGAAAAGTTTTTTTTTTTAGAAAAGGTAATGAGAAAATGTTATTTGTATGAGCAGCACAGCCTATAATTAAATCGAAACAATTACATTTATGGTGTCAATCGTTTGGGTAACACAACTGAGTGAAAATTTAAAAAAGTACGTTTTCAAGAAAAGCACTTAAAATTTTTTTTCCGTTTTTTGAAACTTTTTTATTTTTTTTTTAAATTTCATTGACATTTGAAGTTTCATAAAATGTCCATGGGAACACAATATTTTTGGTGATTTTTTTTTTTGAAAACGCAAAAATTTTTTCACGACCATCACGGACATAAAACTGAATATTAAAAATAGTTAATATTATTTTTATAACTATGTTTTGCTATAAATTAATTTACTTTTATGGTCATTATACAATAAACAGCTCACTAAGCTTTTGGTATATTTGGTTTTTCTAGAAAAAGATTAAAAAAGACTAAAAAATTGATAAAAAGCCAATAAAATCTTTTAAGTTTGTATAAATCCAAAAAAACTTACCTGAGACCTGAAAAATCGTTATGTTTTTATAGAGATGTGCTTCTTTTGTGTATAAAACATTGAAATATGATGATATTTTAATTTTTGAAATTTTTATGATAGAAATCGTCAACGTGATGGTCAGGGACAAACAGTACGGTCGTGAATTGTCTGGAATAATCTAAATCTTTCTAAACAATCCTTCAATTATAGTGTTAGTTATAATAAAAATATGTGTTTTAATTGAACTTAAATATAATTGTAAATTGAACCGTTTGAATTTACAATGATATTTAAGTTATTGACACGACCAAACACAGTATAATTAATAAGGCTGGATTGGTCGTTAAAAAACCCGTGATGGTCGTGAAACTTTGGTCGTGATATTACGTTATTTGGCTCTGATCTGGCGAGTGGCGGTAGCCCTGCACCTCATGTTCTAGGATACAAAGTGGACTTCTAGGTTAATGTAGCAATTGAAATATAATATCAACAAAAATTAACACCACGTCTACTTCATCAAATGACTACGTACGGTCATGGACACACCAAAATTACAAAAAACACAAATTTACCTTTATTAATCTTGTAACTACTTCTTTCAACACAAAATGACCGGCACAACAAACTTTACGTACACCTCGAACTAGTCTCTAAAATGAACTGACGCAATCGACGCCAGGCTTGCCACTGTCATGCTCCAATCCAAAGTTGAAATTTTTTCCCAAATGAGGGACAGACTTATTTTGTCATGGTAGTCAGTTTGAAATGACAATAAAATTATAATATGCTCCTTTTTTGTAAGTTTAATAACTATTGATGACATAAAAATATGGATTTATATATTTCAGCGTGAATATTTAGTCTAAAAACAGCGTGAAAGTTGGAAAATGTACCCTAGGGACACGTTATGGTCGTGAATTTCGAGACTTTAAAAATACGAAAAAATACCTAGAACCTATTTAAAACCAAATAAATGTGTGTAACATGTTGCCCTCGTCCCAAAAAATATTAAAACACATAATAATAAATTACAAATCCAGTATCTATGAAGTAAAAGGCCAGGGACATGAAAACGTACGTTTTTAAATTTTCACTTAACTATGTAAAGTAAACCACCACAATGACAACTCCAGTCTGTGTTTTCCCATATTCCTAAGTAGTAGAAGCTTCTAATTTCATACCACCATCAAACATACTCTATTATACAGTATATTTGCAAAATTGAATGAATCAGCTGAAGATTAAGGTTAGTCCAGCTAGGTTTACCTCAAGGGCGTTTCGTTGTTTCCTAATTATTGTTTCTTGTTCTTTAACAGATTTCAAAACTTCAAAACCATCTAATTATAATAATGGCTTTGACTACAGTATGATAACCAAATAGTGAATTTCAAATCATAAATCAACCATTAAAATAGAACAAACAAATAGTCAACACTAGCACCATAGATAAAAGGAGTATAGACATGTCTATACTCCTTTTATCTATGCTAGCACTCAAACGGCACCAACATGAAAAAAAACATAATACAAGATTTTACATTAGTGTGGGACAAAAACCCAAACTCAAACAATCCCGTCAGTAAATACCTGTGAACCGAACTAGATCCCGGTGAAGCATATGGTTGCCAGTAAAACCAATGACGACAACAGCAATCGCCATACAATCTCAATGGACCTATCTCATTCAACATATTCTTCCTTCTTCCTTCACTCAAAAGTCTAGACTGCGTGTTTCGCGGTTAAGATAGCCGCCATATTTGTTCCGACTGCACTTCCCGATATCTTAATTACCCTGTCATACATGCTTTGTTTGTCCATTAAATTAATCCCTATGTTTGCTGAGTGACTTGGTTCCCACGCGTATACAATTGGATGCTTTGTTGTTGAGCGGTTATAGTTAGTTTACGCAACGATCGCGTAATGAGAGTCTTTACGACACGAGTATAAAATTTAAAGTACAAGCCTCGGAGAGTGCCTTTGAAACTTCTGCGAGTGTGGTAAAGGATAAATTACGCGAGTTGCGTACATTACTTTTTCCTACGACCGTTGTGTAATCTATATCTATATCTATACTTATTTAATACGCAAGCACGAATTTTGTGACAATTACTCCTCCGAAACTACTGAACCGATTGACATGTTTTTGGTGTCATTGGAAAGAGCATAACGTGAAATTGTGCAGGAAACCTTCTTTTTAAGGAAATAATTAGAGAGTGAGGCCCTGGGGCCCTTTAAAGTTTCGTCATTCTCCATAAGGATAACAAGGGAGATAATTTTTATTTACAGAAACATATGTTTGTTACTTGAAAATAGTCAAAGTCTACTACATAATAATTGTTGTGTATTATGACTGTTAATGTATACCACATTTCAATCAAGGATTGAGTGCCTTAAACTTTACTCATAATGGATTTAACTACTTCATTTTCATGCTGGGAATTTTAAAATTTAGTTGAGAATAAGTTGCCATATTTAGAAAACTTTACTATAATAATTGATGTATTTAAAATCACAAATCTTTGACATTATTAATTCATTAGAAACGAAACAGCTGATCGAGAAATCAAACAAATCATCTACTTCATGATGATTCACATGAAGTAGATGATTTGTTTGATTTCTCGATCAGCTGTTTCGTTTCTAATGAATTAATAATGTCAAAGATTTTTACACAAACATTGTTTTTTTAACCAATGACTTGATTCTTTTTTACTTGTGGGTGTATTTTGAGTTTTCAGTTATGAAAGCACCAAGCCAAGTACCTTTTAATGGCACAAGGCTTCATGTTATCAGAACGGTTAACAACAATGTAAAGTAGAATGTAAAGTCCTAACATGGAACAAGTGAGTAAGGACATATTTTGATTTCGAGGATAAAAAAGCTGACTTGGTTGAAGTTCGTTTTAAAATAACGCCTCTAATACTTAGCAATTGCTCGAATTCGAGCAACAGGGACACTAGTACTTATTTAATACGCAAGCAGGTTTTTTGTGACAATTACTCCTCCGAAGCTACTGAACCGATTGACATGTTTTTGGTGTCATTGGAAAGAGCGTAACTTGAAGTTGTGCAGGAAACTTTCTTTTTAAGGAAATAATTAGAGCGTGAGGCCCTGGTGCCCTTTAAAGTTTCGTATTTATCCATAAGATTAACATGGGAAACAAAATTTGTTATGGAACTCCAGCTGTTGTCAGAAATTAAAAGTAAAATATGTATTGATGGTATCCATGGTAACAAAGAACAAACCCACAAAATTTTAAAACGTAAACAAGCAGAACTAACTGTCAAATTAATTTTGATTTCACAATTCCGCACAGCTGGTCCAAACATATTAAATACTGCATGATTATTAGAACAGGAACGGTAGGGATCATAAACATTAATAAAATATGTCACTCGCCCGAATCATTTTTGTCTATGCCCGAATGTAAACATTTAACATTGATTAAATGGAACTGTCAAACTATATGTTAATGTCATTAGTATGGAATTCTTTCAGTTACATCATTTGTTGATCGAGTTTGTTTCAATATTTTTGAACTGCTGTAATACTATTTTACAGGAAATAATTGTCCAATAAATTCATGGATATAAGTAATAATTCAGATTCTTCAATCATTGCTGTTATTAAAATTGCGTATCCGCAGCAAACCTTCAGACTAAGCGAGTTTCCATTTACCTGGCTAAATTTATACAAAGATATTCCCTGAAAATGGTCTTTTCTTTCCTATTTAAATAACATTAAGTTAACTTTAATATGAGTTCTTAGGTTTGCTGCTACAGGGAAGGTAGGTGTGTTTTGTTGAAATGTTGATAGCTAAGTATGATTGTTATTGGCTTGCAAATCCTGTAATACTTTAAAATTGCTCGAATTCGAGCAACATGTACACTAGTCACTAAAATATAGTAGTACGTTTTCTGTGCTAAAATTCACTACTCATAACTTCTAAGAAGAGAAGTTATGTTTTCGTCTATAATCTCCCATTGATTGTGATGGAAGGACTTATTGTCCTAGCCACTCACGCATTGATTAATCAATGAAATTCGTTTAATTCCTAGGAGAAGTGCGTAGAGCGGAGTGCGGTGCGGAGTGCGCTCTCCTCTTATCTTTAAGTTTTCAATTCATTTTGCCTACCGGTACCGGTATTAGAGGTAGGATATTAAAGCACAGCTTTTAATCTGTTTTTGCGTGATATGTAATAGCTCCACCTTGAATTAAATCCATTACCAATACAATACTTCTAAAACAAAATAAAAAATCCTTAAGTTACAGTGGGCGGCAAAATACCGTCCGTGGAGTTCTACAACACAACCTTGGAGTCCTGGCCAAGCGCCAGGTTCGCGACTAGCAGACACTGGAACTATTTTAAACAGCTGGAGACGAACAGGAAATGCATCTTGTCACCATCGCCTTGGTAGATCTCCAGCAAAATCTCATTATGCCGAGGAAATCGTGTCATTAAAGAGGAATTTGTCGAGTAAATTCGTCCTGAAGGACCTGTTTACTCTCTGACTCAGCCGATCAGCTGATTGCCTCGTACTTTACGATGTGCAAATGGCGGAAATTTGTCCTGGATGTAGTAAATTTACAAAGACACAAATCACGAATGAACCAATGAGTATTGACTATTGACATTGATACTGAAAACACTTAACCTAGAGTCAGCTCTTTATTTACTTTTGAACAGCTGATCCATTGTCGTCTCTCTCTATGCGTCTCTACAAGTGCGGCGATACAAATTATTTTATTGTTGGCTGATCAAGTGAATTTTACCATTATTTTACCTAGCGTTAATTCGCTGGGGTATTTGGTACGTTGTTTTAGTAAGTGATTGTTAACTAAATTGTGAAAATAACTTTTATCTAATATATTTTAATCAATGGATGGAACAGGAGAAAATAACGTAGGTTTGTTAACATTTTAATAAAACTACTATAGTAATTTTTTATGTTGGGCTAGTTATTTTCAGGATAGGCACATGTGTCCCTACTCTTCATTAATAATGTCTGGACACCCACACCAACTACTGAGAAGATACCTTGGCCTACATTTTATTCCCAAAACAATCTAATCTTCATAAGTAAATAATTTTCCTAATAGAAAATCCTTGATAAGTAGTATAGCATTTATGCTCGAGCTCGATACAAAACTACTTCTGTCGTTATTTTCGGCGACGTTAAGAAAAACAAAATTAATCTTGCGTTTAAAATAATTACAAATAATGTCCAGGAGTCATTGTAAAATTATGATGAATTCAAAACAAACTACAAAAGTAAATTTTTGAATCAGCAATGTCCAATTTGTTAATAGATTATAATAAATAATTGAAAGGCGGTATTTTGAAAGATAGGACATTTTGAAAATAAAATTAATCCTTAAATAACGAGGCACATCTTACATGAAGATATTTTCGGATAACATCAGTAGTAAATAGTGTTTATCTGAAGTATTGTGTTGAATTTGGTTAAGCGAAACTAAATTATATTATTATCAATTGAGATGGGGACGCCCAATATGTGCATGGCCAATATGTCCAAATTAATATGAGTGAAGGAAGAGTGTAGAAATGTACTGAAATGCTGACATACCTTGTGTACCTTTTTGACTAGACCAGCTGTTTCACGTGCCAGGACCATTTTAAAGCATCAGAGTGAGATGTTTCAATATCTTAAGTCAACGGCTTTGTTTTGAATAATTTCATTGTGTTAGTTAAGTTTGGGCCTTGCAATTCTGATCCAATTCATCGTAAAATTCATGTCCGATTAATTTTTTTTTTTTAATATTACTACTCAAATTGGTGCCTAGTAATAACAGAGCTATGCCTATTAACTGCTTATACATTTGAGTTTTTTATTTTAAACTTGGACTTATAGATTTAAGTAAAATTTTTCAATCCAAATTCACAACGATGTCGTAATATAATATTTGTATGCCTAATGTGCCTTAGGGAAATACAAATTTTGGATTGTGTGTCTGAGAAAATTGTTGAGCCTACTACTACATTATCCGTAAATTTGCACACCATTTATTTGGTTTTTTTTTATAATATTGTTCATAAGTTGGATTTAGTAATTAATATGTTTAATCCTAAAAGAAGAAAAAAATTAGTGGACATCCAATTCCTATTTAGTTGAAAAGTTTCAAGTCACACGATATAATTAAACGGCCGATCTCGACGATGGCTTTTGCGATTTAACATTGTTTCCAAATTGTCTAGGTACTCAGAGCTTTTTTTAAAATAGATACAAAAGAATTATCAATATTCCCAATAACGACACAACTGAAAATATCCCACAAAACTTGACTGTTTGAGATAGTTTTTTACAAAATGATTTCAAAAACTAAAACCAACATCAGCTGGAAGTTGGGAAGTAATAAATCCCCGTGAATATCTTCGGCTGATATTGTTTGAAAAGAAAACAAAACAGAAACACTCGGCTAAAACAAACAACATAAGACTGAAAGAGATGAAAGTGATAAGAAATACCTGTCGCAACTTCTGCTGCTGGAGCTGGAATCAGACTGGAATCAGTTCTATGTTTATCCCGAAGTAGCGGCACGCGCTTCCAGCTCACACACACGCACACACACACACACGCACGTTTCCTTGTGTTTTATGAGAGGTTCAAACCGTGTTCTGGTAATCATTCGTTGACCTTTTCTTTTGTTATACAGTAATTGTATCCCAAAATTGTGCAAGAGTAAAAAATATTCTAATCGGGATCGAACCAGAAATCATAAGATTTTAAGGCGAGCAGGCTTACAGACTAAATTACCGAAAAGGAGGGGAGCTAATGCTTTAAAAAACATGGAAGGAAACACCGGACATGGATGTTCGAAGAAGAGGAGGACGAGTATAAAAAAATGAGATTGCCATTTTAAATTTCATAATTACGATTGCGAAGGATAACTATTTTGATTCTTGGTCAAATGGATTTTCCTACACTATCGGCTGGTAAATGATTTTTGAAAGGAATAAAGCTCAGCACTTACCTTATACTATTAGAGTCCTGATATTAAAATAAAATAACACAACACATTACACATATATATTGTTCTGGAGTAGGACGTTAATAGAGGTTTTTAAAACTCAATGTAAGGCCAAGACAACATAGATTTTTATTTTCTGTTACAGTTTCGCGAACTTTATTAGATTACTTTTGTTGTTACAGCCTGTAGTTGCAACACAAACATACCTACATCAACAACAAGGGTAATCTAATTAACGCAGATTAAAAAGCACAGTTGGGTACAGTTTATAAAGTATGAAATCCATCCAGTCATTATAGATGGATAGGCAAAAAAGAACTTTGGCGACTTCAAGGCTACTCGAGCACTTCGGTCTGTAGTTTTAACTTCAAATGCGAAGTTTTAAATTGTACGAACATGACATAAACGTATGTAAGTTAATCTCTTACCTAAGTTCATTGAGCACAGGCAACAGCTTCAGTCCTGCAACATAATTAACAAGTTTAATAACATAAAAAATACTTTCAGTTGAAGTAATTCATTTTTTATAGCCTCTAGATCATGTTATCTTATTAATAAAAATGTTGCATTGCTGATGATTTGTTTTTGTCTAGCGACCACGGTTTCAAACCTAATTACTAATTAATAATGTTGACCGAGTAGTTTGGAAAATCCTATTCATCCCTGGTGTCGTGAAGATTCGTCATGTACACTTAACACTTACCCAAACACTCCCCTTAAAAAGGGTGATAAATTAGGAACAGTTTTACTATGTATATTTATATTTCCATATTTTTTTATAGATTCATAAAGATCGATGAATAATTAAATAATTATGACAGAGTGAATTATGAACAGTGCTAGTTCTAGTTTATTATACAACACGTTTTCAATAAAAAAATTAACACGTGATGAGCAACATTTATTTCAATAGTTATATAGTTATTTAGACTATATATAAATGTGTGACGGTAGTCTAAAGTCAAAAATCAATTACCGTTTCAACAATTTATTAATAAAAACATGATCTATTAATTGCAAGCAGACAACTGCATTGTACACATTTAATAAAACATTATTTATTTCCTCACTGGGAGGTTCACTGTGGAGATAATTTTGAGTCTGGCGAGTGGAGTTTGACAGCTACAGTAGTTGTGTACTGTATAGAGTGTTGTATAGAGTGTTGAGTGTTGAGTGGTTGGGGAGGAGCTCGGTGGAGCAGATTAAAGATGTTGGTCATTTCGATCTCCACGTTATCGCCGACCACACATCAGTGTGTGTGTTTACAAACACGTCTGCAGACTGGACTTCCTGTACCACCTGGCCCTCACACGTGCACGTGCAACACGTCCGACACGTCACAACAAGGTACAAACACGACCAACACGGTACACGCAGACCAACATAACATAGATGACACGGTACGACACAGTACTTCACGGTACTACACGGTACGACACAGTACTTCACGGTACGACACAGTACTTCACGGTACTACACGGTACGACACAGTACTTCACGGTACGACACAGTACTTCACGGTACTACACGGTACAACAAGGTACAACAAGGTACAACACGGTTCAACACGGACGATATGGTGCCACTCGTTACAACATTGTACAACACGACCAACACGGTACACCACGACCAATATAGATGACACGCACAATTCGCGCTTTACACACATAACGCATTAAATTATATTGTTTTTAAAAGTGACTCTTTTGTTGTTTTGCCAAAGCAAAAAACAACTTCCATTTCATAAGAAAGTATAAAGTATAAAGTACAAGACATTAAGACATAACAACTGTCTGTGTACTAAACATTCAAGAAGAGGTAAAGTTATGTCCAAGCAGTTGACATAACTCTTTGAACTGAGGCACTAGAGTTGTATTTTTATCTACACTCCATCCACTGCAAAATCGGTCTAGCTAGACTTTCTTCGTAGTTTTTAATATAGTTGTCACGGAAAATACTAAACTTGTTGTATTTTCATAACAAAAATAACATTGTTTAGAAAAACTTTTCTAAGACTTCAGTTACATAACTTAATTTGACAAATCATTACAGTGTTTTCGATGCTTTTTAATCTGCTGTCAGTCAGAATATAATTGATAACAAGTCTATAAAAGAGCAAACCCATTCAAACAACAACAAAAAAAACGTGTACACGATTATGTTATTATTGTTTTTGCACCGCAGAACAGTCAATACTTACTCTTCCGAAGATATTCTGATCTTTAAATTGTCAAGGGCTTTGGAAAAAACTAAAAGGACAATATCACGCTCCTCATTTCAGGTGTATCTTGTTATTAAATCATTTAAATGTCAGTAATTAATCCAGTTGCTTCTAGGCCTACTTGATGGAAAACGAAGAAACAGTTAAATCAGTTAAACAAGTCGACTCCTTCGGGTCGCACGATGCTGAAATGCATAGCGGATGTGCCGCAATTTCACGTAGAAAGTATTGAAGGCGCTGTGGAAACTGGATTGTGAACCTTCATTATAGTATTCTAGAGTCTGTGACCTTACCTTATTCTACTCTAGCATTGCTAACCTTTTGAAGAGATGAAATTTTGTTTAAATTTATGAGTTGGATCTTCAAAGCAAGAGCCGAGTCAATGCATCTAAATTGAAATCCATTACTTACAGGAAAATGTCATATGGTTGTTTTAGTAGTTTTCAAAAGGACGAAAAGATTCAATTTTTGGTGTCCCATATTTGTAAGAAGCATTTTCAAATCATAAATCTGACTGGGAAAAGTTTTAAAAAAATATGAATCGGGTTGGCACACCTGGTGGCAATGTAAAATGCTTGGCATTAAAGCTTTCTTGGGACAAATTAAACAGCATTTTTTGCGATATGTTTACTCTAGTAAAAATAAATATGTTATGTTTGCGTGTGAGTCAAATATTTGTCTACTTTTATAAGTGTAATATTTTATAAGCGGTCGGATCACGCTGGCTCGCGAACCCGTTCCATTATGTAGGTTTAAACGTTTGTACCAAATTTCATCAAAATCGGATCGTTTTGTTTGAGTTATATATAATGGACATACACAAATATATATATTTATGAATTTGAACGGACAGTGTTTATTATCTCTGAAGACATAAAAATGAAAAAAGTAAACTGGCCCCGGGTCCAGGTCTTACCATGAGACCTACGGTAATAGCTTATTCCCTATATGGGAAATTCGCTAAAAAGACTTAGCTGGTTCTTAAGAGATGCCTCCTTCAGTAACTAAAATAATTATATAACTTTGAATCTAGACGACTCACCTATAAACTCGTTCCGGATCCTGATCCGATCTTTGAGGTCCGGAGTAGAGATGATGAGGCAGTTGAGGAACGCCACGAGAACCGTCTGGTAGTCGACGGCTGTGGCGACTTGTAGCTCGTCCACCACCACCTTCAGTCGGTATCTCCCACATTTCAGCTTCTGTGAACCATACAAATTATTGAATTCATTGCCCTTGTGAATAAATAAATCAAACAAACAGACGATTGGCACAAAAGAAACTATACAGAAAAGTTCAGGACATCTTCGTCTCAATTCTTATGTCAATTATTATATTTTCCACAAGGATAAAACAATGTTGTTATGTACAGGGTATTTTTAACTCAAATTATAAGAATGTAGGACACTTTTTAACGACAAAACAAGCACATGTGTTTTAGCATCGCCTATACACAAAATAGACTTCCCATGTAATGTAGGAATTTGAAGCCCAGAAAATTGGCGAGGTTCAGAACCATCTCACCAGAGTGTACTAGTGTATTGGGTTGATAATAATGTTAATTCAAATCCATGCAGTATCATCATAGACAAAATTGTCACAGCTGATTGATTTATCACTTGACAAAGAATATTGTCATTAGTAGGTAGACCATCTCAACAGGTTGCACCAAGTTTGTTGGCTTCAAATTTTACATTACATGGGAAGTCTATTATGTGTATAGTCAATGATTTTAGGGTGTGTTTTCTTTAGTTTATTGCCGATCAGCTGATAAACATTGTTGCATGGTTGTTGGGAACTCATTGTAAAAGACATTGATTTATCACTTGACACAGAATATTGTCATTAGTAGGTAGACCATCTCAACAGGTTGCACCAAGTTTGTTGGCTTCAAATTTTAAATTACATGGGAAGTCTATTATGTGTATAGTCAATGATTTTAGGGTGTGTTTTCTTTAGTTTATTGCCGATCAGCTGATAAACATTGTTGCATGGTTGTTGGGAACTCATTGTAAAGCTGGGTTTTCCTAGACGCGGAGTCGGCCAGCGGAGAGCGGACAACGGAGAGCGGAATTGAAATTAACATGGCATTCCGCTCCGCTGCTAGGAAAACAGTAACATTAAATTACCTAAGACCAGCTGAGTCCGCTCTCCGCGTTCCTCTCTCCGCTGGCCGACTACGCGCCTAGGAAAACCCGGCTTAAAAGACTGCATGTTTCGTAATGCATTTTAGAAGAATGTTAGAAGTACATTAAACGGGCTTTATACCAAAGAATTTTTTAGATTAAGGTTTCCCAATGTGCAGTACCTTAATCAACTATTTATCAACGATTTTGTCTACGTGATAATGTCGCACCCCTACGTCTAGCCTGAAGTAAGTGATAAACAATCCCGTGCTCGTGCCTAGCGTCCTAGGACAAAAACTCTTCACTCACAAATCATTTTCGTTGCTTTGTCTTTTACATGTTGTTTGTCAAGTGTCTTGAAAATCCTCTCAAAACTACCAGAACAGACTCGAGTGGACAGACAGATGGAAACACTAAGACCCTAAGTGAGATTTTGAGCACGTTTTGACCGGGAGGTCTTTGTTGGGGTTTACTGACCCACGACTTCTCGCCGACGGAATTGTAATCAACAGAAACACCCTGGGTCCTGCGGCGTCTCCTGCATAGTGATTATAGTCTAATATTGTCCCACTGGTCTGCGGTGTAAAGCTGGAGGAAACGGATGGTTGAAAACTTCCCTATAACTTCGCTATTAGTTTGAGTGTGATGCGTCGAGGGTGTGATGATTGGCGTCTCGACTGCTAGAGCTACATACAATATTCGATTCTCCGTATATTCAAGCAAGTTAAAGCCAACAATCATTATTTTACAATGCTTCTGATTTATTTGCTAGTCACACTTCAAATCAGACATGTTGTTCCTCTTTCCTCGTCATTACTGGGTTAGTAGTGAATTTGCTTTCAAATTATTTGGGATGTTGTCATAAGATAAATTCATGATAATAATAGGTAACATCGCGTCCCTTATTAACCCCTGGAGCTACGGTACGAATCTTTCCGTAAAATGTATCTTTCATTCATGAAAATAAAGGCGAATTTACTAACTTAAGGAAAAGAAGCGAACCTTGATTCCATCTTCTTCGATAAAAGACTTATCGTAAGTTAACAGTATAGTTTAATGCCAGTTCTGTAAGCCAATTTGACCATGTTTGTAAAGTCTAGACTTGCATGGACTGTACGAGATAGAGGTGGACTCGGCAATCAAGATATGAATTTTATTGTAATGTGTAAACATTTAGTCTACACATTTAATAACTGAATATTCACATTTCATCATCAGGTCTAATCAAACCAGGTTGCCAAGAAGATAAGTTATAATCTAAAACTCGAACTAAAGACAATTTTAAAGAAATTTTGTTGATTCTCTACAAAAGACTTATAATCTCTTTAACTTGTATTCTAATATATAAAGATTTGTCCATAGTTACCTTGTAGTGTTCGAGGGCGTCCAAAGCACGCTCGTAGCCGTCGTTGTTGTAGACACAGAGGGCCGATAGTAGCTCGAACACTTGCTTCTTCACCGTCACATTGGTCGTGTCCAATGCTGAAACATGAATAACTTTATTAGAATTCTCTACTAAGGCTTTAGCAGCCTAATAGTTAGAAGCCATATTTTACCAATTTAGTTGAAAATGGAATGAATAATTTTGGTCAACAAGCACACCAAAACCATGTACAAGTTAAACCAAATGAATAATCTACAACCGGAACATTTCTATTGATTTACAGAGCTATTATCGGAGGAGGTATTTTGTTTGTGACCTAATAACTCAGGAGTGTACTTGGTCGCTCAGAATATCCCACGATTAATTAAAAATATTGACGCAATAAAACTAATTTTTTGCTAATTTCCATTCACTACCCTTGAACGTCATACACCTAATAAGCTCAGATGAAACAAATGTAATTCGATAAACAATAACAAGCTACCTCAGTTGTCGGGGTTTTTGAAACACTACATGTATCAGAAGTAGTGTTTTGTTGACCTCATAATAGAGGTCTCAACTCTTGATCACTGGTAAGGTCGTGGGTCTCCCGCGGTGCTGCCGAGTGCCGAGTGCCGCTGCCCCCGTGGAGGTATTGTGGTGTAGCTGTAGTGTTGGCTAATACAAGTGTTCTACCTGTTGTAAGGTCCACCAGGTTGAAGTGGAGGTTCCTTGATTGACTTGTTGGCTGTTTCAGTTTCAGTTGTTTGGTTCAGCACTTCTTAGTTCATTGAATCTTTCTCGTTCCTGATATGAATATTGGATCATTCATTTTTCACTACGATTGCCACTGATTTACGTGCATCTAAGACTAGATGCACCTAAGAGTAAGTGACCTTTGATTCGTGGATGTAGTTGTGATGTGGTTAGCGTTGGTTAAGCTCCGGGAATGAAACTAAATCAATCATGCTATCTTAGATGCATGGTTTCAAAATTTAAATAAATATTTCATAATTACATCATCATAGAGGGGCACAATTCTACGTTTTTCAACTTGAATATACGTGAAATATTCGATTCTATAGGCAGGGTCATTTTTTAAATGCCCAATTATATTTGAAAGCTGGGTAAGTTTTCAAATAATTAGAAGCTACATGCTTCGGCACTAGGCAGGATCGAACCGACTATTTTCTGACTGCAAGGCATGCACGATAACCAATCCCAACTCAGCTAACAGTTAGTTTATAATACATAATCTGATAAATTATTGCCTTTTTATGTCTTTGCCTGGCAAACTATAGGTATTGCATGGTAACAGCAAAGATGAGGACTTCAACACCTTATCGCTATACCAACTGCTGAAACAATCCGAACACAAACAAACGGTTGAGTCTAAAATTGAAAAGTTATTTCAAGAGGAAACGTCCAAGACACGATGGTCCGTTTATTAGCAATTAGTGTACGTTCGCCAGTTCGACCAATGGCCATTGTCCCAGCCAAGTATCAATATTGTGAAAGTTCAGGTCGGAGGTCGGGGCCGTCGTGAGCACAAGTGTTCGCGGTCGCAGGGAAAGTGAGATCGAAAGACAAATATGCCATGAGATCCCCCGAAGGACATCGTCCGTCACAACGTGGTTGGCGTCCGAACAGCTGATCGTTGCCGGGTTGATCAGCTGATTCTGCCGCTGGAGTGGAAAGTGGCGGGAAGTGTGAAATTGTGCAAAGTTATGTACGGTGGGTTTTGAAGAGGTGAAGAAGGTTTGTGTGCTAAAAGAAGGGGTTTATGAAGGAAGAGCGTGATGTTAATCAATATGAACTGAGTTACATCTACGTCGCTTCCTTCGTTTATACTCGTCGCATGCGTGACTGTTTTTGGCTTCTTATTTTTATGTTAAATATGAACAAAAAGGATTGGTGTTGCTGATAATTGATGCTTGCAGCAGAACCTGGAGTTTGATTTCAAAAACAAGCCTGTGATTACAATAAGGTCAGTACCATCATTGCGAGGATTAACAACTCAATAAAAATAGGGCTTTCTTTACATATGGAGGAATTCTTAAAACGGGGTTTATTTATTTTCACTGAAGTGTGGTGATTCTAGGTCAATATTGTAAGTTGAATAGGCTAGTATTGTTTATTACTGACTAAGACCTGTTAGGGTAGCCACTATTGTTAATTAAAAGTCTGATGAATGATTGTAATCAAATTAAGTTATAATCAAGTGAAGTTATAAAATATATTTCTTCATTTTTAAAACACTGATCATGCTAAACATACAACCGGTTACAATAAATTCATGAACTGTAAAACAATTACTCCTCAATCAACCTTTTATTTTTAATACCGTTAACCTAATCTACTACAACCAATCCAAATGAAACATTGCTCCCAATCCATTCATCCATTTGAATATCAATTAAATTACTTACCAATAACTCACTGGTAATATGATTTGATTCCATAATTCTGATTGCAGAAACTCGCTCTTATTGGGCGATCCGGCCATCGTGATTGAAACATTAGGCAAAGCGATTGTTGAAAACGAGAGGTTGTAAGCGGTCGAGTATGTATGATTAGTGACGCGGGGTCAGGGAGTAACGAGGGATATCATCACGAGAAACTAACGACAACAAAACGACAAACGACAACGAGAGTCAAAGGAGAAAGTGATAGACTCGTCTCTACAGTCGAGACTTGATCGTGCTTTAGTTGTTTGAATTTGAAATTATAAAATAATGTCAAATCACCTTCATTTTTGAGTAATTTACGATTCTTTGCACATTTCTGTATGCGTCTTAAATCTGATGAGTTGAGTCAGTTGAGTTAATCATAATATTAAAAATCCTCCATAGATGCTGATGTAGCCTATCCTGGAAGGGGGCAACGCCAGAGAACATTGACGTAAATTGGTCACATGATCGTGCATTAATTGCGCCAAAGAGTTCCTTAATTGCGCCAAGCTCAAGCCAGGTAGGGGCTGCCGGCAGAAGAAATGTCCTTGTTTACGTGTTTATCCTAACCCAACCTATCCTAACCTAACATATCCTAACCTAACCTAACCGAAACTACTCAATTATACAGTCAAAGAGGCCTGCCACTCGGTGTAGTTAAGGAAAGTATCGGGCGGCTCCCTGGAGTAGTTGGCGCAATTCAGGAATACTGTACCCGACTACCTGACTGAAGTCAGATGGCGCAATTAATGCTCACCTAAATTAACTGTCAACCGCCCTGATGATAGACCTTTTTATGACCTACCTTTACATCCTAGGAAGCTAAGTTCTAGCCAGGAACTGTTTTACACATTACTTCAGGCTAGTCCTAGAGGTTCGCCGCATTATCACAAAGATAAAATTCATTAGTAATTGGCGGGATTTGAACCCTAGACCTCAGTATCTGAAGCTCCGCTCTCTACCAGTAGACCAGCTCGCTCCCTGACTACGAAGTAAGTGAAGGTTTGGTTATGTACCAGCCAATATATTAGGGAGGGTTAAACAGACTTAAACAGTTGTAGTAATTAGTGTCTAATTATGGTACGTAATGAGTATAATATTCACAGACGAAAGTTTAATGAATTGATACTCTTGTTGATATAGAACCCAAACAAAGCCGTTTCTCAGTATTGATATGGTGGCGTGAGGATGGCTATGAAAGCCTCACACGCTTCGAAGCTGTTAATGCAAATCAGCTGTGAAAACGAAAGCTAATTTGTCGTTACCTAACTTTGCTCACAAATTAGTTCTCAGTTTGAACACATTCATTAACATAAGTGAAGAAGTTCATGCTGAGATTTGTTGTGACTGTTTCTGACGATTTTATTTTTAAAGGTGTCCTTCCCTCTTCCGCTATGTTTTTGAGAAGGCATTTTCCTAGAGTTTTAGATATACGATTAATTCAATTCGGCTTGAAATCAACTACCATATTACTTTTACTAGTTATTTATCTCAAAATGAATTGGGATGGCAGTGGATGAACACTGTAATCTCGAAGATGACCGAGGGCGAGAGCAAGTGAATCGGTTTATCCGGTGTATTCAACGCACCAAAAATATCAATTTTGACCGGGTTGTGGACATACATAAATAGAACGCCAGCTATGGTGTGAACAGAGAGAGCTAAGATCACATACATGCAAGCCTAAAACTAAATTAACGCCAAAAAGTTCCAGTTCAACAGAGTGAATAAGTTTTTAGTGAATCTGTTTACCAGCATTTTTACACAAAGGATTATCAACATGTCTGCAAAAGCGATTTATCTGTCCTCCTTTTAAATTGAAGGAAGGAAAAGACTTTCCGATTCTTTGATTCTATCTTGGTATTCTTGATACACTTATCCACCGTATTGTCACATGCGACATCCGTAATTAATTTATCTTATGGTGACCGAGCTGGACTAGAACGCGGGGCTTCGGAGCACAAAGTCCCGGGTTCAAATCCCGCCAATCACCAATGGGTTTTATTTATTTTAACCAATGCCGTGACCCTCTAGGACTAGCTTGAAATGTGTAAAAACAGTTCCGGGCTAGAACCTAGAACGTGAATGCGGGTACGTGCAGGAAAAAAATCTCTGTTACGTTTATGGCTTTTACTTAGCACCTGTTTTAGTTTACACTGTCTTTAGAAGTTGTTTCTGTTGAAGCGCCCAGGGCGTCTTCAGGGCCAGCGACCTCTGGTAAACAGGACAAACGTTTCCTTGGACACGATGGAATGGGAGGCGCCTCTTCTCAACTTGCGAAACGGCAGTTAAAGTCACATAAGCCAGAAGAATGGCCCATCAACTGGTACATTGAACTCAACTGTCCGTAACTTGGCTGGTTTGCATACTTGCTTCATACTTTTACATTCTTCACTGATGAAGAGGGATTTAAAAATCAACAGGTGTAGATAGAGCAACAAAGTTCTATACTTTAACGTTTTAAGGTTATAATACATGACAAACAAAATTGTATATTAGCTCACGTAAAATTTCCTACAAGCAGATCAAACCTTACAGTGTTATGTGTGAACACTATATTAAAGGTCCGTTCCGTTGTTAAGTATAGGACAATTTTAGTCACATTTCACTTCCTCAAAATTTGTCTCAGATTTAGCTCAAATCTTTGAAAGTAGACCTCAACGAAGTGTGAGTAAAACATGTTCTAAAAATAAGAATAATTACGTCATTTACAAGTTCCAACCTCAGCCTAAAATCACTGCTTTCTTCAAATTCTATATAATTATTACCGAAAATTGATGCACTGTGAGAACATTTTCGTTTTCAAATTCATTGTTGACTAGTGTACCTGTTGCTCGAATTCGAGCAATTGCATTACAGGCAACTCAAAGATTATGGAAACACTCACAATCTACACAACAGTTAGATATAATCAAAATCTTTTGTAAATATCTTATCTTTTTTCAAAAAGCTGATCTTGTTTTTTTAGTGTTTTCTACAAATTTGTCCCTCTCATAGCCGCATTAGGTTGTCTATGATATCGATTATAAAAGAAAAACAACATTATTTCTATTTCTTCTACTTGGTTGTGTTCTATGACTTTTTCTATGTTTCCATTGTTTGCAAATTGGTTATTTCAATGATTGCTCAAGAAATGTAGCATTCAGTTTTATTTTTAGCCTATATCAAATTGTCCAGGATTTCTCACTCTTATCCATTCTAATAATTACACCAACCCAAGTTTCGTCTACAGATGCAATATGCCAACGAATATCACCTACGCACAATCTCCAAGAAGTGGTAAAAAAGGCAGAAACCAACCCATACAATAGATATAAGTTAACTCCAAAAGAAATAATTTTAAGAGTTACTGTGATAATAGGATTTTCCACTGATTTGGTAATAGAACATTATATTGCAAAACATGACACGATGCAGAAGAAAATCCATTTTAAAATCAGAAAAACCCATTGCAAATACTGTACTTCATTTTGACAAATTCAATAAATCACAATTTAAATATTAACAGCTGTTTCATTAAAAAGTAGTGTAGAATTATGCATATAGTCGTAATGTAAACAAATCTGAAGAGACAACTTTCTGGGGCAGAGCCCCAAGGGAATTGACCTTGTTCCTCTTTTGATGGCTCATCTACAGACCAAGACCTTTCTTTAAAGACCCCTACCAAGTTTCTACGCCCAGTCGTTCTCTCAAATTAGCTGTGACAAAAACCCCGTTTTCCTCCATTAGAATAACATGGGATGGTAATTCAAAGGCTACTGGGGCAGAGCCCCAAGGGAATTCACCATGTTTCTCTTTAGATGGCTCATCTACAGACCAAGACCTTTCTTTAGACACCTCTACCAAGTTTCTACGCCTAGCCGTTCTCTCAAAATAGCTGTGACAAAGAAAAACAGTTTCAAATTAATATATAGATTAGAGAACTACAACAATTTCTGAATTATTATGTTTACACTTGTCTAATTTTTCGCGTTTAACATATTGGTAGCAGATCATGCAAGTGTAACAAATCAATTATTTTTCAAATAACTCTAATTGGTTTGTCATTGATCACATCCCTTTGACGAACATTACAGATACAATTGTAGCTAAGGTGTTTACAGTATTTATCTTTAAATCTGTTGTTGAAGCGATCCTCAAAATAATCAATTCTGTTTTCGAATTATGGAGTGAAATAAGAGGTTGATAACACCAGCGCCATGGATAGGATTGAGCAAAAGAATAAATGGCAAATTTAGAAGGCGTATAAACGCTCTAAATGAAATTGCATCTGACGTAGAACATTTGCAAAAGTAAATTGCAACTAGGATAGAGAAGAAATTATAATTCAAAGAATACATAAATTAAATTATTGCAATAAACACACCGGCAAACTTTAAAGATCAACATGCAGTATAAGATCAATGATGAATGATTCTTCATGTTGAGCAGTTCGATCCTCTGATATCCGACCCGGTCTATCGGAGGAGTGAAGAAGTGGCATCGGATTACAGAAGACGTGTGAATGCCCGGCATGACTGATTAATGAAGGATTTTCAGCAAATGTCGCGGCGCGGACAGTGTCCTTGACATGAGGTAGGTGCGGTCGCTGGGCACTCCCTCCTGATCCTGCGAGTGCCCAACGCTGCCCGGTTGGACCGCTCCACTGGGTATGCGCGAACTGCGGTGCTTCTGAATACAATTTACGGGTATTTACAAGAAGAGGGTCCTACTATTATGGTAATAGGGCAAATATTACGCTGCCAATAGTATTTATTGCCCATTGATCTTTAAGTAACAATAATTTGTAGGAAATTGCAATATTATTTTATCGGGAAGTATTAGCTCTGATTAGTGATAGTGGGTGGGAGGTTTTAGCACAGGATAAAGAGTTTTATTCTTAACTCTTTGGTTCCTAACCTCATCTAACCTAACCTGACCCAACTTGACCTAACCTAACTTAATCCAACCTAGTTACATCCCCTTGTTTTTACTTAGTCAAGTAAACCCTCCACGCGTCAAGATCCTTCCAATCATACATTTTCTGTTAAACCATCCAAGACCGATCATGTCTATAACCTTAAAATCCTTATTCGAGCTGGTTCAGAATGTCACCAAGAGGTTTGTTTAGCTTGTAGGGATTCGTACAACAGCTCAATTTTATACGAACTCATCTCGAGAGAATAGTAAGATATGTGAGTTTACATGTTGCAGCATTCGCCATTATCCAGCTCATTACCAGTCATAATACATCTCCGACAATCAGTTCGTGATCTTCGCTCACGTACGTCCTCTGTCTTGCATGTACAGTCCTCACTTAACGGTAACTCCTTCCTTACATAACCTATTGCGCTTCCCGCCTTCGCCCGCCTTGATCAGCTGTTCGACCCGGGGCCTGCGGATGTATTACAATGACCGGTTAATTTATGAACAGGTAACGTCGATAATCGCGGTTCACGTGTTCGATGTGGGTAAGGATGTTGGGTGAAAGTCGACGGAATAGACATCAAGCTACTTTGTTGTGAAAGAAATTTGAGTTTATGTTGTGGTTAAGACAGCGTTTGGTAATCCTTGTGGTCCTCTTGAGTGGTCAACAATATAACAGAAGATAACGCAATTAGTAGAATACGAAGAATAGGCTTTGTTAAATTTGTATTTTATTTGGAGTTGTTTTAAGCTCTAGTGATTACAACCTCACGTAAATCCATCCCAACTCAGAGCCAAATTTTTCTTGACTGTTGAAGATTGTGTATTCGATTGGTTTATTAATAAGTTTTAGGGAATCTTTTCCGTAGAAAGTGAACTATGATCTTAAGATGCATTCGCAAAACTTATTCATTGTTGGAACTTATTCATTTATCATTATGTATGGATCTGGAAACTTTAAAGTGTCCCAATTTAGAAAGGTGTTGTGGTAACGGATTGAGTTGGGAGGTCAAAGTTGACCGCTCAGCTGCCACTTGTTCAAAGTTAGCCGCTGGCACCAGGCCACTGTTGCCTTTGTTTTTTCGATTGCTGCTATCATTATTACCTACTTATATTTTACTTCGCAAGGAGTAAACTTATCATTCGGTTGTTCCGTTGCCCGAACTTCTTGTACTAATGGAATTATCCATGTGGGAACAAATCAACAAAATCTAGAATCGGGCCTGAAACTCAAACAAAGTCATATTTTGCCAATTCACTTACATAGCGACGTCCTATATGTAGGGCCTACATATTTTGAGCTGAACTTGATTGAAGAATGAGTGTAGAAGAATGTAGTGGGTTATTCGTATAGCTTTGTTGATTAAGATCAGTTGGGAAAGCCAGGTTTATTTAAACACCCGATGATCAGCAGAGTTCAGTTTCGAACATCGAAAATCTACTGTCTTTTCAGGATCAAACTAGCTACCTTCTGATAGTCAGAAGTGCATTACAAACTTAGTTACCTTACTTTAGTTCTGGGGGGGATACATAGGCAAAAGCCCCTACCCCATTGGAACTTGGGAAAATAAAATCAAACCTGTATTCGTCCTAAAAGTGTATCGGAGGTTTTTTTTGGATAAAGTTCTAGATGTTAAAAATGGTATTCAAAATACAAAAAACTGTTTTGAAAATATCTAACTATCCGGGGGAGGACCCCTGGACCCCCCTTCTTTCTTAGGGGTGCCCAAAACCCCCCTGGTAGCTCACCTTTGACAAGGTCCTAGAACCCACTGAGGCCACTGGGCAACTACATTATAAACTACTCATATAGATAAACGGTGTGATACGTTTGGTACTACAATAAGAGTTTAAGTCAATATAATACATAGGCTATCAGAAATAGCTTACCGGCGGCGAGCTTCGCCGTATACTCGGGGTTGTCGACGATGTAGTCGAGACCGAAGCGGGACTCCATGGCGGTGCCGACACCTGCATCGGGGCCCACCTGTCAACAGAACAGAGAACTTGTAGTAGCCATAAACAGAACAGAGAATGTGCAGTAGCCACAAACTAGTGGACTAAAATATAAACACTAGAAACAACAAATGTAATATGAAGTGAGTGAACCCACTCTGCAAGAGGGATGTGCCACACCTCAACACCATTTACTCAATCGAGCAACCAATGTTGAAACAATGAAGAATCCAGCCAATTGCACGGAACCATAACGAAACATTTATTTGACATTTGGAGAAGGTGTAATGGCCAGTGTTGGGTTAATTCAAATGACGGCATTCTGACGTAAGTTGGCCCGGAGCTGAGGAGATACAATCACGAACAACTCTCCTGCTGATCAGTGATCGCAGCGGGCGTCATGAAATGTTCGGGAAAACCTGGGAAGAAGGAATGAGAAGTGACTTTCTTGCATAATATTTCCGTAAGATGGGTAGACACCATGTAAATGGTACAATAGCACTTAAGTAAACTAAGGGTTATCTTAGTTCTCGCACATACTTCTCTGTGGTTATCCTCAATGATTACAACGATGCAGCGGAAGTCATCGGCGTCTTAAAATGTTCTGAAACCCAATGAGGTAGAAATAAGAGATCTTGCCGAACGTTTCGGTATGGATGCGTATATCAAGGATGTGATCATGTTATTTGAGCCAATATATAACTGAAGTTCTCCGTCACTTTCAGTGATCACAGCGAATCAGTGTGTGTCATGAAAGAGAAAGAGGACACATCTTGGTTCAAGTGTTTTGGTTTAAGACAAAGAAATGGTTTAATGTCACTTCAATTGACTTATGGCACCTAGATTGACAGTCAGTTTGTTTATTTAGAAGAACATATGTTTGGCATTATTTCCGTGAGATGATAGAGAAAATCATATGGGTGCATTTAAATCAGAGAACATTTGTGAGTATTTCTAGTGGGACCTTGGTTATATGGTGTAAATACTTTTGAATGCTGTAGGTAATTCATGTCAAGAAACTATATACTCATCAAACGCAAAACTTTCTTTTTGTTGACAAGGAAATTGCAAATTACAGCTAGGTATTTTCCAAAAAATTTTCATATGCGTTTACAAAACGGCAAAAACAATCAATATTCAGCGCTGATAATCAACGGTCGTTCAGTTTCCCGACAAGTTAAACCAGTTTAACAACAACAAAGAAGCGAGTGGCCGTAAGTGGGGCAAATACTTACCTAGATATTGCACCATTTGACCCTCATTACCAACTGATTAGCCTTTGTTATAAACATGCGTCTGCTAGGTTGGCAGGCAGCACTGACCAGCCGCCGAGTGGGTGGCAAACCTGCCTTCGATTGTGTAACGCCATTATATAGTGATTGGACGTTTGTTCAATGTTCAGTTTTCCAGAACATCCTTCCTTCGCCGTAGTTTCGCTTTTAAGGGTCGGCCTTCGCCATTGTTTATGCGTTACAAGACTAGAAGATCGTTCCTGCCCACGAAGATAATTAATCGTGTCCATTTAGACCGATCGTGTTCCAAGTGGGGTTATGTAAATTCATTCTTGTTTTCGGGTGATTTTAATAAACATGTTGGTTTTCTAGGGTACAGCGTTACAAAATACGAATAATCTGGCTGCAGGTTGCTGTTGCTTCCCGGCTGCTACAAACAGGCCAACCCACGCAATATATCTGCGTAACCGCCAACTGACTACTGTGACCAACTCACCGGAACGGAAAACTGCAGCTCCCGAGTGCTGTTGAAGACTTGAAAAACAGTTGATCGAACGGTTTACGTATAAACTATAGTAGAGTGGGACAATATGATTTTAGATAGCGCGGACTTAACATAATGAATTATTTATAATTTATTTATTAACTATTAATTATTGTTAATTATTTATTATTTATTCACTTACAATATAAGGATTAGCTGTCGCAAACCTTTTACCACACTCACAGACACATAGTAGTATAAACCTTTCATAGTGTGATAGTGTGCTGATGCTGAAGTCATTGTTGATGCAGATAGAGCTACATTATGCTATAGCATTAATTCTATGATACTAAAGTAATTCAGACGTAGCATTTTTTTTTTTTTATAAGGAACAAAGTTGAACCATAGATTAACTAATAATTATATTCATGTTGAAGCCTTCCGGAATTGGTAATCAATTATAACAGGTTACGTACCTTGACGTCCACAATTCCTTAGTCGGTATTCGTTGACTATAGTTTCGACTACTGCGTAGTCATTATCAAAACGGAACGTTAAAATATTACATTCGTTGAATGTCGTCAGATCTTAAATACATTGAACACACAAACAAACATAACACGAACACGGTAGACATTTAACATAATTTGCCGGCCGGCACACGTCACTGAACTGGTCGACCTGTTCAGTGACGTGTGCCGGCCGGCAAATTATGTTAAATGTCTACCGTGTTCGTGTTATGTTTGTTTGTGTGTTCAATGTATTTAAGATCTGACGACATTCAACGAATGTAATATTTTAACGTTCCGTTTTGATAATGACTACGCAGTAGTCGAAACTATAGTCAACGAATACCGACTAAGGAATTGTGGACGTCAAGGTACGTAACCTGTTATAATTAATAATTATAATTAATTAATTGTATTATATTACTTCAAATGTGGTTGAATGAACGTTTTAGAGTGCGCTACTACCTCAAACTAACTTTCTCCCCAATCTTTTGTAACCGAGAGTTGATGTGACATAAAAGATGTCACAGTTTTTAATCTGTTATTTTTTCAATGTGTCGTTATTAAACTCCGTTATTTGCATCAGTGCATCAATTGGTGGTTCAATTCAACCACCATACGTTAATTTTCATTCTAAAACTGGGTACAAATTTAATATATGAAAGAGATGTCTTGCTCATTTTTAAAGGCTGTAGTTTACAGTCACTTTTTTCAGTTGAGCATACTGAAAAAAATCATGAAGAAATGCATTTTTAGCAGCACATTTTGTAGTAGGTTCAATGGAGTCGACTTTCTTGTTATTTCAAAATTGGCCACAGTTTTATAATGGCTATAAAATGTTTTATCACATCAAGTTCATGTTGTATAGTTAAAACTGATACTGTAGAGTCATTTGCCAACAAGAACAGTTCTCAAACCTCTTTAAATGTATGTGACTACGATTTTAAAATATTCCATGAACTTCAACCAGAAAAGTGTTCTCTCAATTATTGTGGATTGTCTCGAAGTGACTAGATTAGATGTTTCGGCAATTTGTTAGTTGACAGACGTTTTTTATCAGTTTTCGACTGACGTGGGTGCCTGTGCGTGATAACATAACAGTTTTCAGTGGGCGAGGCCTCTCACTGTCACATTGATGTCTATTCTGCCATTGGTCAGCTGTTTAACTGTTTATTTCAACGTAATTACTATAATGACGCTTGTTACGTTGTCGACCAACTTGTTTAAGTTTATGAATCACTGAGGTTTGCTCTACGCTTTTTGTTATGTATACAAAGCAATGATGAAGCGTTAATGATGAGTGCAAAGAGTGTTTCGAAAACAACTTTCGAGCGTGTTTAATTTAGGTTTGTTCAGGTATACAAAACTCTTGTTTTCTCAAGAGCATCCTGAATTTTGTTTATAAGAAACCCATATGATTTTACTTAACTGTATAAGTTTGACAGCTGTTTTGGCGGTTGAAAACATAGGCGTTTCCTTTGTTTGCATTTTGACTACAGAAACCGTGAAGTATATGTTTCATTCAGTTGCAAGTTTTATAATGACAAGATATCTGTTTATAGTTTAGCCCCTGACAGTGTGCTACTTTCCTTTCTTACAAACCAACGTTTTTATCGTACCAATTTATTTGCAAATGTAGTATCTGGTATGTCTCCATGAACAATCATAGTATGGAAACCAAAAGAGAAGGTCGAAGTTCAATAGCAATGTGCTATATGTTCTCAATGAGTTGAAAACAAAATACGACTAGTCAAGTCAATGTAGATGGGATGTCTGCAAGAGTATTTTCATGGCTCCCGAAGGGGAAATTTTAATTTTCACGATGAGTTTCAAACAAAATTACTGTTTACTCTGTTTACTTACGCCACATGTGGCATTATCTTTTGTTTTCACAGGATGTAAATGGCTCGGTCGCCATTTTCAATTGTACAAGTAAGCACACCTTACCTAGGATATCACAACTCACTATCACAGAGTATTCAGAGCGTGCCAAGTGCATTGTTGGCATAGAGTAATAAATCAAGAGATCACCCATTATGCAGGCTGATAACACAGCACAGTTGGCTTACTCTATGTCGTCCTTGGCAAATGACCCTGAACCATGAGGTAACACATGGACATTTTCTGATTCAAGGTAATCAAATGAATGGATGATTAAGATATTTTACCCGAAAAGGAAGAAATGAGAAAGCTGTTGGCACCATTCCACCGCTGTTTGACGACGTTGGCAGGTGTTGCCTACAAGCATGTTTGATAATTCACAGGTTGTGTTTGACCTAGGTGAGTAAGTTAGTGGGGGTAAGAAAGAAATAAAGTAATATGGAGAAGATTGAAAAACTAAGAAACGCTTGATAACGGTGATAAAAAGACTTACTAGTACACCTTTCATCCCATTGTAAAATTTAAAGCTCGCTTTTCGTGTCAGACTACGTTTGGTGACACTACTGGTGTCAATTCTGTTTCTATTATTTTAGGTTTATTTTCAATATTTGAGCTTTGCTGTTTGGTTATATAACTAGAGGGAAGAGAGAATGTTTGATCTATGGTTGTTTGATTCGCGAATTATAGAGCAGAAAACTAACTTTCCTGTCACATATGTTTCATTAGGACCAAGGACCTGAAGGTGACCTAGAGGAATTGGTTTTGGAATCAAAATAAAAAAGATATTTTGTAATGCAATGTGGTACTGCTCAGTACAAATGTTTTGCTGTTGTCTAAACGCCAGAGGCATTATGTGTGATTTAGAGAGACTTGGCTGACCAATCGTAGCTATCTACAAGTCAGAGCAAATTGGGCCAATGACCAATAACATAATACTGACACACATCACCGTAAATGAAAATGAAACTTAGCACTGTGGCTGTGAACACATTTTGGTCGTTTGATGGAAACTCCATTTAGCACTAGAGCCAATTGGTGAATGCCATTATTTACTTTTATTGATTTATAACTTTATGATTTTTGTAGGGTTTTCTCAATGACGCCAAAATAATGACGTATACAACGTTGTCTCCACTTCTACCAGCAAAATTTAGAAACAAAAACAAAGAACTTCAGGGGTGTCTTGAGCAAAACTCTGCAGCAAAACTCCTAAGACTCTAGGAGGACTATGTGACGTTTGACGTATATTATGTCATCTCCGCTTCTACCAGCAAAATTAAGTAACGAAATCAAAGAACTTCAGGGGTGTCAGGACTAAACTGTGGTCCTAGATTAGTCCTAGGACTCTAGGAGGACTATGGACGTAAGATTAAGTCATCCCCACATTCTACCAGCAAGATTACCCATGGGTCAACAGGAAGTTACAACCACAACTTACTTTCCCAAGCTTCCCACCTATCTCTCGGCATCAGCATCAGCTGATACCCTAGTGCAATTAAATGCGTGAATCTCTATTTCGGATCCCCAAGTTGGGCAAGGAAAGTAATTATTCGTCCAATTAATCTAAGAATTATCTTTCAGTAACTTTAATTGCGTTGTTCTAGTGTAATTTATTGGCATAGTACAATGGTATGTGTTTATCTAAATATATATAGAATATCTTTACATGTTAGTTTTCTTTTATTTGTTAAGGATCTATGATCTCGTAGTTGACCTAAACGTCCTACATATATTTTTATATTAGTTTGACAACTCTAAGTAATTCTTTTACATTCCAGTGGTCAAACGACGTAAAAACAACTTTTTTGTAGGTTGCGGCAAACCTACATGTTAAGCAAATTTCCAATCGATTTATTAAAACGTTGTATAAATGATTATGAAGTAATTTCCTTAAGTATAGCAATCTTTACCACTATGCACCAAGTAACCATGTCACCATAAATTAGACAAGAAGATTCTCAATTAAATGTGTTCTCTTTACCCTTAATGACTGAGAAAATGTTACTACCTAAAACTAGTTTAAATTTTATTCTAGTTAATACTCAAAGTTGTCCTTAGCTCTCTGGATTAGACGGTTATAACGATTATGAGTAATATATTAAAATATAAAATGTTCTATATCACAATGATATAAATGTCCCATGATTTCAAAGACAAAAACTCTTTTACTAGTGCCTAAAATGAAGTGCTTATGTGTTTTCATATCCAGTTCACAAGTTAAGATATTACGTAGCCTTTGCATTCCCTTCTACAATGTAACCTTAATAGGCATTCTACCCATACAGCTGTCTGTGTCATATATTTTTCTTCTCTCCGGTGAGTAATCTATGTTTCACGGGGATTGTTGGCATTTCCGAAGTGTTTAAACAATCCCACGCGTGCAGACTTGGAGGAAGAAGAGAAGCCCACACAGATTCCGATGGTCCAAGTCACCAGAGATTGCAGGCTGCTTAGCTTTCAGCACACTTCCAGCTTGCCTCTTAGCTTTCAGCACACTTCCAGCTTACCTCTTAGCTTTGAGCACACTTCCAGTCAGCTTGCCAATAACACTTTCATCGCACTTCCAGCTTGCCTCTTAGCTTTCAGCACACTTCCAGCTTGCCTCTTAGCTTTCAGCACACTTCCAGCTTACCTCTTAGCTTTGAGCACACTTCCAGTCAGCTTGCCAATAACACTTTCATCGCACTTCCAGCTTGCCTCTTAGCTTTCAGCACACTTCCAGCTTTCCTCTTAGCTTTGAGCACACTTCCAGTCAGCTTGCCAATAACACTTTCATCGCACTTCCAGCTTGCCTCTTAGCTTTCAGCACACTTCCAGCTTACCTCTTAGCTTTGAGCACACTTCCAGCTTACCTCTTAGCTTTCAGAATTGCATACTTCCAGCTTACCTCTTAGCTTTGAGCACACTTCCAGTCAGCTTGCCAATAACACTTTCATCGCACTTCCAGCTTGCCTCTTAGCTTTCGGCACACTTCCAGCTTGCCTCTTAGCTTTCAGCATACTTCCAGCTTGGCAATAACACTTTCAGCACACTTCTAGCTGCCTCTTAGCTTTCAGCACACTTCCAGCTTACCTCTTAGCTTTCAGCAGAATTCCAACTTGCCAATAACACTTTCATCGCACTTCCAGCTTGCCTCTTAGCTTTCAGCACACTTCCAGCTTGCCTCTTAGCTTTCAGCACACTTCTAACTTGACAATAGCACTCTAAGCGCCCTTCTAGCTTGCCGCTTAGCTTTCAGCACACTTCAAGCTTGCCAATTAGCTTTTATCACACTTCCAGCTTGCTGCATAGCTTTCAGCACACTTCCACCTTGTCTCTTAGCTTTCAGCATACTTCCAGCTTACCTCTTAGCTTTCAGCACACTTCCACCTTGCCTCTTAGCTTTCAGCATACTTCCAGCTTACCTCTTAGCTTTCAGCAGAATTCCAGCTTGCCAATAACACTTTCAGCGCACTTCTAGCATGCCGCTTAGCATTCAGCAACTCTTATTTACAATCTACTGTATATTAAACTGAATGAGCAGCTGTTCACATTAAATCACATTTAATATGTAGAAAGTTGTCAGCATCACTGAATCTTTGAAAGAAAACTCTAAAAAATCAAATAAGGGGCGAAGCCCTAAAAGTAAAGCCTTTTTAGTTACCATTCATCACGCTGATAGATCATATCTTTACAAAATGACACATCAATGTGAAAATTGGTTAAGTAGGACGTCTGTAAAAGGGATGTTGCAGAGAAACCAAATTGTATTAAGTACAAAGATTTGTCAGTAGAAAAAATACCAAATTTGTTTGAATAATTTCATATAAAATATTCAAAAATTGATCCACAGACGCTACCTATTGTTTTTTTTTTGCATTGAATTAGTAAGTAGTCGACGTATTCGGTGTATTACTCACAACCTGTCTGTGTAATGAGTGGGGTTCGAAGTTCAGCAAATAACCCAGTGACAAATTAGGATCCTGAAAAATATTCACTAAGAGCACATAGCTAATATACACAGCTAATGGTTTGTTATGATTTAAAAATCTTATTTGCCTTTTTGGGACACTGAGGGAAGCACTTGAAACAGTCCGCGAAATGGGCACAAGTTGGCCACGAGAGTGTAGTAAAGTGAATCAGCTGTTGAAAGTGGTGTTGTCGTCAGCTGTTTAGGTTAGGTTGGATCACATGTGGCCTGGCAGCCAACCTTGGGCCTCCATATTAGGAGAGGCAGGCGCCGAGTGTGATCTTCGCGGCCGACCATTGGTGATTGTAATACTCTCCGATCCGATATGCAGGTGTCAGTCAGCTGTTAGATGACGTCATGGACAGTTTGACGCGTGTCGTCACAACGTCGACGGTTAAAAATTAAGAGCATTACGTCAATTTGCAAAATAATTGTGATTCTTTGTTCTGGTGACACATTTGGCCGTAGGTAGTTATCAAAAGCGTGACCTTTTGACATGTGCGCTAGATTTAGAGAATTTTACACTTGTACAAATGCTTCAGATTGCCATGTGTGTGGTTCCTTTGCAAGGAGGCGCCATTTTTAAACGTCATAAGTTGGAATTCTTCACCTTCAAAACTGGAGGCTGATGTTACCCAACAAGGCATAAGGAAAGTAAAAAAGACCCCTGTTAGTTACTAAATATAGAGTTTGCTTCCGTCATTTCAGATTTTAAAGCAATTCTCCTGTTTCTAAAATCAGAAATGAACATCGGTTAGTTTCCCGAAAGAATCTTAGAATTTTTCTGAATCTGCAGAGGAAGGTGCGATATTTAGAGGTGTGTCATAATCGACACCTGGCAGGGTGGACGGATGACTACCTCGATGGTATTTAGTAGTTGTACGCTTCCTTGTCGTTTTGGCATTTCGCACCATCTCGCAAAATCCTAACGTCAACAGTTTCTTGTGAAAACATAGTTACAGCGATCCTTTGTTGAGTGCCAGTCTGACTCCACACCGACAGTCGGAAACGGATGCCCTTGCCTCATACAGATCGCCAAATGACGAAACAAACCCCTCTAAATTCGAACTAATGTCCCTGGGTACATTCAATTATCGAGGACAATAACTACTGGACACTCGCCGGCGTTAAGTGAGTTACGAGGTACAGCCGACCGGAAGTTACAAATGTCACCGTTAACAGCTGATTAATCAGATAACAACTGTCTTATCACCTCCGACAAGTGTTTCCCGTCCGCGGTGAGTGACGTATCAGTGTTTTGTTGTTGTATTACGTCAAAAACTCTTCAAAAACAAACGTCTTTTACTATCAGTACTCAATAGACAGCAAAGGGTAAAATCGTTTTGTGAGGGAGGAACTGGCGCGCGGTTGGGGGCGGGAGAAACCAGAGTGAGGGTACTAGTTTTGACTATGGAAATAGCTACAGACTTAAAAGATAGTCTTAGACTGAAAAACGTACATACAGTAGACTCCCTCTTATCCGGACACCTTTTATGCACATCGGTTTAACCAGACTACAGTAGACAGAAGGGACATCACTTTAACCGGACAATTTCTATCGGCAGTCCGGTTTAATCGGAACTGAATCGAGAGGAAGTAGCCGGTACTGAAAATATCTTTCTCGAGGAAAAGATTTTGAGTCCAGTGATCACCTGTCCAAATAATAATGCTTCCCAAATTTAAGTAAAATAGTTGGGTTATATTTCGAGTCATTCCCGTGACGTGCACATGTATCGTTAGTCATTAGTAGACAACACGAGTTTTAGAAGACGTCGGTTTAACCCATGTTTAACCGGAAACCCAGTTATCCGGACTGGCCTCGATCCCGAGGAGTCCGGATTCTTATCTTAGGGAGTCTTCTGTAGTTCAACTGTGCCTTTTAACAGAGTAAGCTTATTAAAACTACTGATTTCTGTCAAGTGCACCTTTTAATTAAGCCAAATTGGTACGAAAACTGTTTGTAAGCTATAGCACAATTTATGTCACATACTCACATACACTGTTACAGTAGGTAATAAAACAAGGGTTAATATTTTCTATTGTGTTTAATGGTACACTCAGTGGGTGGCTCATTCAACTACCTATATTATTTTTTTATAAATATATGGCCACTAACATTTAGTCCTTATTGATGGAATGTCAACATTACTATCCAAAAGCCAATGAAAACGTTAAAAAATGACAGCTTAGCGAAACAAAACCGTTAATAACCTTACTTGGTTTGAGTATAATTAGTTTAATTGGTTAAATAATTCTTATCACAAGAAATATGGGCTATTGAGTCTTTCTCGACTAAGAAATTAGTCTAATCTACGGTACCACTAAATCATTTTAAGAAAAACCTTGTATTTAGCAAAGTAATAATTGCAACATCAGATGAATGTCTAGTTAGCCAGTTAAACCCTGCCACAGTACTGCAGTAAGGTCCAGTTCCTACGAGACCTGCATAGCAATCAGACAGTCCGCGTCTTCCGATTTCGAAGGTCACCTGGTTTTTTATCACAACGCGGATTCTTTTTACTTTCAAGATCTAATTCCTCCATTCCCATTCCGTCTGGTTGCGAGCTATATCTGGAGTACCGAGTACTGCGAGTAGATCTTCCAGAAGACCAGTTTATGGCCCTTGGCGAAAATAACACGTTTTTGTCTTGTCACAGTCAGACTACAGTAGCTACATTAGTTACACAGGTAATGCCGCTAATGGGGTGAACTGGTTTTGTATGTCGGAACGGTGGAGAGATGTACAGATAGTGTGTCGGTGGTTGGTGGTCTTAATTTTTGTTTTTTATACCCTGGAAGTAACCAAAAGGCGCGTCCACTCCCTTTCAAAGGCTGATTAATATGTAATGGTGAAGTAAAGTTTTTTGTAATGATTTTACCTATCTTGTATCCGGCCCGAAGGACCAAAATGTACTTCGCACAGTGCGACGCGTTGAAGGTTATATACTGTTGTTTGTTGTAAAGTAAAATTGCAGGGCTATTTAATAAACTGAAATCAAATGTAATTGATTGTATTGTATATATTTTAGTTTAGACAATGAATAAAGTCAGTGTTATGGTGCTGCCACAAATATTCGTTTGATATGATGTGTTCTACTATTTTGATTATGAGAGTGGAAATAAATAAAACCTACAACGTCATTCTAAGAATGTGCAAAACTACTGCTAAATAGAACTTCAAACTCAATAGAATTTCAAACTATGAACAAGTTCAAATTTAGATCTAAAAGATTGAGTAGGATTGCTCAATAATATGTTACATCACTATCAAAAGTATTTCATAGCTGTGTGTGTCTAAGAATGGAATTAATACCATGTTATTTTTCATTAGAAAATTTACCAAATACTCATTGAAACCTCCATTTCTTAGTAAGCCAACAATAGGGTCCAAAAAGCTGTAACTTGTCAAGCAAATTTCTTCTGTCAGTGGAAAATCTGCAATTTAGAATTTATTTCAAAATTATTTTCTCAACTAATTTTTACATTTGATTAAAAATAAACAAAATAAACCCAGTATTAGTTGGAAGATATCGATTTGAAAGGTATTTTATGCCACAGTCTGATGCTATACATGATATTTTTACTTACGAAATCGGAAATACTGTATTTGGTTTGCAATATTTGACTACACGCCTTTTAAATAGTTTTGGTGGGACAAATACATAGTATCTAAAACGGGTTTAAAGAAATAACTGAATAATTATCCTTCAACAAATAATTTATACCTAATGTTTTTAATGAAACCCTATATGAGCGTGAATAGCAGTATGAATAATATTGAAAGGATCACAGGGCCATGGTTTTAGGTTTTTTTTACCAAGTCACTGCTCCATTGAAATTGGAGGTAATTAAAACCATTAGCTGTGCGATTGTAATCAAAAAATATTACACCATTCATAAAATTAATTCAAACCCTCTTAAACAAAAACAACTATAGTACATCAAGTTTGCTATTTCACAAATGCTCATGTGACGTTTTATTAGTCATGCTGTGGTCGGTCGAGCGTGGGTTGAAAAGACCACCGCAGTAGGCGTTAGGTTTCATATAATTTACAACAAGTTGCTAAATATTGATAAGGAACTTGATGGTCCTGCTTATTTATAGTCTGAAACACGTTTATAATACAGCAGTGATAGATAAAACCTCCTTGATAGTCTGACGTTGGAAAGTGAAAGAGAAATTCACTGGATTAATTATTGTAACTATTTTTTTTTGCCAAAACTATTCTCGTGTATTTAAAGTTTGCTATAACCATAGCAATAAGTTGATTGTTGCATATTTATGTTAGAGTAAAATGTACACAAAGAACCCTAATTAATAGCGAGTAATAAACTGAGATAAATATAACTAAATGAAATGTTTAAAAATATTTATTTTAAGCACGATTTTTAAAAGAATTACAGTGTGGTAAAATCGAACTGACTCAGTATAACGCCAGAAGAAAAGTAAATTTAGGATTTCAACCTATTTATCTGGTCAAAATAATGTGTTTAAATCAAAGGCAATAAAAACACACTCTTATACACTGTTATGCCTCAATTTACCACTGATGGAAGATCCTAGATTTCTCAATCACATTGATCAAATGATACCATAGAGCTGGTTTAAAAATAAACAATATTTAAAACTCAAAAACTAAATGTTTACGACTTTGGCTGGCGAATGTGTGGGGTTTCACTCGACTCGGGATCGAATGTTCGAATGTGGGCGACGAATTGTGACCCGGGCCAAAGATCACGACCTCCGACTTAAGTGTTTCTCATTTGAGGGGGCGATTGCGTCCGCTAAAGTATCAGAACTATTTCAAATGTTGATATTTCGAACAAAATTAAGCATTTGATTATATAAACCCCTAACTTGATTCATCGTAAAGAAACTTAGTGATTTATCGTAACGATGTATCGTAAAATTCGATTTAAAAACTCTACAAGCTAAAATAAGGTCGTTTAAAGCAAATGACTGTAACCACTTATCTTTTGTGAGTTCTTGAGTAGGCATACTACCCATATGAACCAGTTGTAGCCAATTTTATCATAAATAGAACATTGTTCAAAATGAACCTCACAGCGTGAAGCTTACTTTTGTCAAATAAGTATTTTTTTCTCACAGTTATCAATACTTTAATAGTTGATGTGACAAATAACAAGTGTCTTGTTTGACCTGTATACGACATAATTCTTCTTATCGCAACGTATCGGTAGACCAAATTCCGACAACATTCAGTTTTTGTTTTTTTTCTGTCCCACTTTTACATCTTAGGAAGCCCCTAATTTTAACCCTGAACATAACAGGGTTTAACCCTGAAGTAAGGGTTTTACACATTACTTCCGACTATCCCTAGAGAGTTGCGGCATTATGACATAGATCAAATCCATTGGTAACTGGCGGGATTTGAACCCGGTACCTCGGGCACCGAAGCTCCGTGCTCTACCACTAGACCAGCTCGCTACCCAAAATGACTACAGTACAACTTAAACATGGAAACATTTAGTTCTATACATCACCAAAGCACACATCACTACATATTTTCGCTGTTTCTACCATCTGTCGACGAAATGATCGAAACCAGAGCAGACAGTAGGAAGCTGCCCAAGGCCGCAGCCAGCTGACATTGAATATTAAACATGTCAGACAGACGGACTCTCAGCTGTTCGCCTCAACTCACCTGTCATTACATTACAATATAGGTATAAACAGCTGATTAAATTATACGTCGACTCGGTGAGTCATGCCCTCCAAACCGCGTTAGGTGGCGCGGCGAAGCTAACGAAATGATTGTGATAAGTGTAGGTTATTAGGACCTCTCGTCGCACGCAATGGTCAAAAATAGATTTGATTGTAAAATTATTTTAGCTTCACTGAAATGTTTGGAAGTTTTTAAATATGTAATATTTTCCGTTTTACAACGATGCGTAATGCAGAATGTTGATACCAAAGGAATCCAAATTATATACGAGAAATTATACTACAGGGTATATTGGTATAACCGTATCTCACATGTTTGTTCCATAAATTTTGTTTAAAACTGAAATACTTTAGTTCTTCAACAATACACTAAGTCAAAATTTAAAATTGAAAGTCATATTCACAAAACTAACCAAATGTGAAATCAAAACCTGCTCTATACTTAAAAACTATTCTTTGAAATAGCGACCATACTACGTATTTTAAGCCAAGTATGTAGTAAGTGTAGGACGAGTGGCGCGATCTTGTATCTTGTTAGTGACTAAGGCCGATATATTCCTTAGACAGCTGTTAATTAATAGCCCATACAGCTAATGGTAACTAAGGGACCTACAGTTTATAGTGGAATCCGAACCAGATTTTTGCCTTGGCATTAACGAATTAGTCTAATAATCAGGATAGTACTGCGGATAGTCGTAGTACTTACTCTATTTGTTGAACACTTGAACACCAATAATGAAATTTTTTTACAATATAAAACGTTTATCATCCGAAACCAATTATAATCAAGAAATACTTCGCATTTAACCATTGAATATACTTCTTCATGGAGGAGAGTGTATCAAGGTATTTTAGTACTTATGTGTTTCTTGATTTATAGTATACTTTAAACCTGTCCTCACTTATTGTAACAGTAGATTTGTAAACTGTTGTCCTCCAGTGTTCTTACGAGTAGAGCATAAATCATAATGTATAAACTAAAATAAGAGGAGAAGCCTTTAGACAACATCAGTGCACTTAAACATCACCAACAACCAAAACTGACTTTAGATTTCACAATACAAGTGATGAAAAGTCCACTTGTGCTAGTCAAAGTCTACGGTTAAACTTACAAGGTTAATTAATACATAACGTAACTAGCAACGAATAAAAATCTTTTGAAAATTCACGATTAGAAGATTATACAAATCAGTTTGTTTTATTTTTATTGTGAACTTTTGTAACATATGAGGTGCGTATAAATCCCCTTGAGAATATAAGATGATTAACCATAATTATATGTATGGTGTATCCGTGGCTATAAATAAATAAAATAAACCATAACTAATGTTTGTTGCTTTATTTACTGTACTAAATTACAACGGTTTAAATTGGTTAAAGAGCTTGGCGGCCTCTTTTACATTTTTACTATAATTGTTTGAAGAAGATGTCGAAAGTTACTAAAATTTTGGATTTCTCAAGTTACATAAAAAGAAGAGGTTTCACTGAGGGAGGGCGCAGCCTCAGATAGTGTAACGCTGAGAAGAAACAGGCGCGGCGGCTCAAATAACAGGGGGGGGGTGAAAATAGTACAACTGTTTGGTAATATACTACCATTACCACATAGCATCCAAATTGAAATTAGTTTATTCCCCAGGTTTGCTACGACGGGCGACAGGCGTTAGAAATTAATCTATGGTCTATAGCCATAACATTGACTTTGCATACTATTGTCAAATCTAAAGCCTTTGATTTGATGTGCGTTATGACGGTTACATTAAGGGAGCTAATGTTGACTTAATGTTTCTTTGTTTTAGGGTACATTTTAAGATTCCTCCTTGACCTTTTTGTTATAATACATGGTTATACTTATGATAAAACCACGGTTATAATACATCCATAGATCGTTATGTTTGGTTAATATAGTGTTTGTTAGAAAGTACATTTTATTGATTTTGACACAAACACATACGTTTAAAACGTCAAATTTATTTGGTATTCTGTGAACGCAGAACCAGTGATATTTTTAACATTTTTTCAACCATATTTAAGTTGGTCAAATAAAAAGAAATCAGTTAGGAGCATACATTAAACTAATTAACAGCTTATCACATTTATTTATTTGTTTATATGTATCCAATATGCAAAATAAATTGATTTTACGCAACCAAATAATTACAACTACCCTGAGAAAAGCTCATATCCCTGTTTTCTTTACTTCATTGCTGATCATCTAATATGCATTGTTGTTGTGGTTGTTGCTGTAGCTATTTATGAGGTTTAGACAGTGTTGTTGATAATCTATTGTAAACAAAACTCAATATACTTTTTCAAATAGAGCTTGCGAAAACACTAAGACGAGACTTTATTCAAGCTTATTCACAATAAATTCCCAATAACACTAATATAGATAACTATGCAATTATGCATATCAGCTGATTGGCAATGAACTAAAAAACTACATGAATACAAAAATGTGTGCTAATTTTGTCGTCTTGTAGGGGATTATGATTATGTAAAATACATGCGTAGACCTTTATTGTGGCACAATGGAAAAATTGCATGAAAATACAATAAATTACTTATTCAATACTATATTGGCAGCAATTGTCCGCGCAATTCACACCTACTACCTTATTATCGTGTAAACCTGTATCACTTAACCAACCTTCACGTTGATATACTGCATGTGTAAAGGTGTGAAGGCCCACATATGTGTGACAACAATACACCGCACATAAACATGTGTTAAGTTATGTGGCTAACCGCACAACGCGGCGCAATCGACCACAGTGCGTGCGGTAATATATCCAATAGACCTGCGACATGCGGTTACACGCACGCATCTGATGGTGTTTAAATAGGTACTCATGAGCTAATAGATTTAAAATCTATAGTTTTTATAGCAGGAGAGATGTTTATTTTTTGTCTTCTACAGACCAACAGGACAATATGGATTCCGAACTACTGCCCCATTGACGGCATTATCACGTAGCTAAAAGACGTTGGTGGTTGGAGGGATTTGAACCTGTAAGTCCAGCTTAGTGTGCTTAAATTTATATTTCCTATAGGTATTTTACACTGTAGATGCTGTTAGTGCTACACTGTCGGTTTAGCACGAGTAAAAAGTTGGTGTACAAGAAGGCAAACGATATTTTGGAAACGCACGTGCAAATTAAAACAAGAATACTGGCTACAGTTGTCCGATATACATTAGATGTGAGATATTTTTTAGTTTCTAAAGTTAACAGTACAACTTAGAAGGATTATAATGCGTGTTAGTATACTGCATAAGTTTTGTAGTATAATCTGGATCACCTGAGGGCATTGTTATGATAATTACCGAAGTTGCAAAAGTGAATCGTCGGAATTTTATACCCTAAATTCCGATACCCTTCAGCAATTAGTTGCTTTTTTTCAAATTACAACTTTTCTGTCATCCAATAGTGGAGAGACAGGTCCTCCACAAAATATTTGTTTCCCGGTGTGTCGGCAATATCAAAGAGAGTTGACAACTAAAAGTGGAAGATAAGTTGCTGCGCAAACAACTTGTATGTCACTAGAGGAAAACTGTTCCTCCTCCAAGCGTGGACGAGTAATTGTTTCTTATCATCCCCAGCTGCACTTTACAACAGTGTATAATTTGTCATTTGTTGCTTGTACTATGACATTAAATGGCCAAAGAACACCTTATAATACCACATGTTGTAAAATATCAGCAATCACAAACGTCCCTAGCATGAAAACTGCCTTTAAATTTTGCTAAAGGATGAATGGAATATTTATAGTATTCACAAAAATTGTATTACTTACCCCTAATAATCAGAGATAACTACATAGTACAGCATTATCATATTTTTTTATTATAAAGAGATTGGACAAAACTAACATCTATGTCTATTGAACAATCAATTTGAGTCCAAGATATTATCCTCCATCTTGATCTGTCAATGATGCCCTGTCGAGCCCGGCAGAAAGAATGTATTACGACCGGTTTAATAGATCTGTTGTTGGTGATACTGGAATGATTTATGAAAACGTCCAGGTGGCATAAACAATCATATGGATATCAATGGTAATTGATGATCTGATCGAGCTTATAAAATTAACAGTGAAGTTTTAGTAGCAAACTTTTTTAAAGCTATTTAACTATTTTTGTGTTAAACCAAATTGGACCAGTTGATCTGAAAATATAAGTGAACATTCAGAGAGTTTCATATCGATATTTGGACACAATATAATTTAAACTCAACTTAAACTGGGAAAATAACTCAAACATTATAAGTTAACTAGTACATTACCCAAATTCCTGCACCACCCTTGCGTGGGAATGATCATCTTAACACACTAGTAAATAGTACGCAAATTAGCTCATTTTCGCTTTATTCATTCCCTCTCGCTAAATCAGCTCATTTAGCGGTGATTCAATGTGGTTGGTTGGGGAAAAACAAACATAACCTAATAAAAATGTTATCTGTATGTCGATAAATTAATTATGTTAGCGAGAAAGATCTTGTGAGTATTACCACAGACTATAGACCAATTTGGCACAGTCATTGTCGCTCTCGAAATGTATGGCCACATCAGATGAACTAATATGTTCATATATGGTGCACTCGACAATATGTACTTTGCGCTCTTAATACACAAACACAAATAGCTATTTTGTATTTTAGGAAACCAACAAGTAAAAATAAGAAAAAACTAGGACACTTTAACCTTTATCAATAACCAATCATCACTCATATCTCTAAGGTAAAACAACAATAAACTAAGTACTTCTCAGTGACAACGTGCAGAGTAAGTCAGCGTTACAATAGAATTACTTTTTCGTGAACATATGATACAGGTAAGTCGCTGACGTTCAAGTTATGGCTGATGATTATGTAGGAAATCTTTGTTTATCGTCGATATTTCCAACTTACTCGACTTGTCAGGGATGCTGCGGGGGGAGGGGGGCGGAGTTGACGAGTTAGTCAAGGTGAACGAGTGAGAAAATTTATGCAAAACTATCCGAGACGCGACTCGAACCCGGGACCTGAGTCTGACAGGGCATTTACCTCGAGTTTGGGATCTGGTGGTAAAACTGTTGACTTTGGGATCCTGAAGCAGACATGTCTTTATGAGCCAGCTGTAGCCGGTTTTCTATTTAAATAGGTTAAATAAGCCAAGCACAGAATGTTGTGCCAATTTTAATCTTCTCCTTTAGTTTTTAGTGAATTTCCCGGCCTCTGTGTCATTAAAACGAAAAATTAAAGTGGTCCCGGGTCTAGTTATTACTATGATACTTTCGGCGTGGTAAAGCAAACATTGCAGCTAATGAATTTTGTATACTGAAGTAGACATCTCAATTTTATGGGCCAACTGTAGCAGATTTTCTATTTACATAGGTAACTTACCAAACAAATGCGCCACCGTTGTGCTCTACCATTAAAGTCACCGACGACACAGAAAACATACTACTATAACCTGGTTATAGTAGTATGTTTTCTGTGCCGACGATGACGAACGAATAACGATGACTCACTATTTAGTTGTGAATTGAATTAATTCTCTTTAGCCATATTTCTCAAATGTTACAATAACTGGTTTATTCTGTACAGTAGTTTATAAATATGGTTTATAACTATTAAACATTAATCGACACTGATTATACAACGGAACAAAAAAGAATAAAAATACGAATTTTTAAGTTATCTAGACACAGTTCCACATTTTGTTCGTTATAATTTTATAAATAAATTTAAAATTTTTGTAGTAGTAACATAAAGAAATTATATAAATTGGCGTCTTTTGAGTGTTGTTAAACTTTTGGCTTCTGATGACCATAAAACGCTTTTGCTACAAACCTGCAAAATAAGTAATCTTCTAGTTGATAATTAGATTTTTATTTACACTAGAATATTCATTTATAAAATGTTAACATAAGTTTACTGACCTTAAATTTCACAAACTTACTAAGAATTAAGGACATTTTCCAAATTTGTATATGTTTATTATCAAACAATTTTTTTTTGTCCTCTTCTTAAATTGCAGAATTTGGCTCGAATATGGATTTGAAAAAGAAAATGCTTATTTTGTATACATTTGATAAAAATTTGAGTGTTGTTACGAGATCTTTCATTCTTACAAATATAAAATAAACAATTCAAACTAATTGTGTTTTTGACTTATCAAGATTTTCAAAGAAAATCCATTCACTTTGTACAGGAGGCTCCAGACCTAAGTCCCACCAGCAAAAGCTATGTACTAAACAGATATTTTTAACGAGTTCTTAACGATTTCTTCTGTGTTTTAACCATTAATGGTGAAATCTCATGTGTCTTACAATCCAAAATGAACGTTATTTCGTACACTGACAACCCTCATTGTGAAATTGAAGGATACAAAGTCAACATAGTATTGTGTATCGAAGTTGTAAAGTTATTTTAGTACGCATACATTAGTTTGATACAATTTGCAGAGGTTTTCTCCACACAGTCACTTCTACCAGGAAGGTAGGTATCGTATCATAGTATTCACTACAGTGGTCAGTTCCCACCGGTATCGGTGGTGTCGGTTACACTAGTGTTGTGGTACCGCTAGTCACAACCATCTCTCCATTTGGATACGTAAAAATGTAATCAAACAATTCCTTGACATTGGATCTATAATAGATTTTAAACTATTCGAGTATTTTACAGCTGCCAACACTTAAGTACACTTTCAAACGTAAAACCTTTTTAGCTTTGACATCAGTGTGAGGTTTTAAGGAAGAATATTAATTTCCCTTAAGGGAAGCGGTCCAAACCCAAAGCGGCGGTCCAAACCCAAAGCGGCGGTCCAAACCCAAAGCGGTGGTCCAATCTTGTGGGTATTGAGAGGATTGAAACCATCGCCCTCCAACCGAAGTAAAGACCCTAACTGCGAGTCTTGCAACCCCCTTTTACTGTGTCTGTATGACGTATATCTTTTATAAAATGATCACGATGTTCTATGAAATTATTGCTATATTTCACGGGTGTGATCATAACACAAATGAGTTGAAATTACGTACAACACCAATAACTTCTAGGATCGAATAAGGGAATTTTTTAAAAACCACTTACGATCCACTTAATCATCTAGAAGAAAGAATATATTACCCTTATCTTGCCTCAACTTAAACACTCTCTGGAAAACACGTCATACCGCTGATGCAAATTCGAGCGAACGAGCTGCCTCCTGCGGTGTAAGCCTTATAGCTCAATCTAGTTTTGTGAGATATTTGCAAACGTCACTTCGATGATTCAACTGACGGTCTGGTGTAGCGCAGGTGAGTGTGCGTGTGTGGGTCGCCCACTCTCGCCCACTCGCAAGGCCATCGGTTGTGCCAACCGCCACTCCGCCACTCTGCCACTCCCTCGACACTCGCAATCCCCTACATCCTAGTCTTCCTCGATCTTAGAAAAGCTGCTCAATGGTTAACCACGTCAAGTTGCTCGAGATGTTTCTTGTATTCCTCCTTACCCCGTTAGAAGTTTTGGATGTACGTGAAACTTGCCGGATAATCAGATGCATATTCGAACTTTCTTCTTCGTCTTCCTTAATTATTGCAACTCATTGGTGAATTACGCCAACTAGTTCAAGTAGAACTGGTGAATTTGTAAAATTGGTAGAATCGGTGAAATATTATTCGCCAATGCTACATTCTCAGTTAGATGTTTTAATGGGCATGAAATGTCTAGATGCATATAGAATGCCTATCTCAACGTGTGTCATGCCAGTCTTCCTCAAACTTAGAAAAGCTACTCCGTGATTAACCACGCCAACTAGTTCAAGAAGTTCCTTTTCGTTCTGGTATCTTTGGATGTAAAATTAGAAAAATGGATAATTAAGATGCCTGAATTTAGTTCATAAACGTCTTTCTCAATTCATGCAACTCGTTGGTGAATTAAACCAATTTGTTCAAGACAATTTTTTGTACTTCCTTTTTACAGACGTTTCGAATGCTCGTAAAATATATCCATATCAGTCTCATCACATGTTCATCTCAACATGGCATCTTTTCGTCTTACTTACAATGTAGAAGCTACTTATTGATTATCTACGCCAACTTGGATCAAGCATGCTCTTCAATTCCTCCTTGTTGAGAAGTTTTGTACATTAAACTATCCAGAATCAGGTGGCTCAACTTTGTTCATCGCCTTCCTTAATTCTTGAATTTCAACTCGTAATGAATTTCGTAAATTTGGTCCAAGATGACTTTTTCCTAATTCTTCCTTTTCCCAGACGTTTGAAAGGGTCATTAAATATATCCAGATCAGTCTCATCACATGAATATATCAACATGGTACATCTTCATCTTCCATGCAGAAGCTTCTCATTGATTACCTACGTCAACTTGTTGCATCAAGCAGCATCTTCAATTCCTCTTTGTTCAGTTAGAATCTTGTACGTGGAATCATCAGATCCTTCTTGTTAAATGTAATCTCAAAATCTTCCTTCCTATTCATCCTTAACCAATTAGGATAGCTACCCAATATCTAACTCCGTCAACTTATTCTATCCGTTTCTTGGCTTTCTCCAATTTCAGTTTCAGGTTTTGAATGAACATTTAATGTCCAGTTCCGTCTGTAAAGTATATCTCAATATGTTATATCCTCGTTTTCCATAATCTTGGAAAAGCTGCTCATTGGTTAAGAATGTCAACTTGTCAAGCCGTTTATTTTAAATCTTGCTTTTCCAGAGTTAGCAGTTTTTTATGTAGGCTACATGAAATCATACGAATACTATATGCCTATCTAAACATGTTTCACTATGTCTTCCTTAATCTTGGAGAAGCTACTTCCAACTACGTCACTTTGTTGGATCAAACAATTCTTCTAATATATCCTTGTTCACCTATTTCCTTGTAGTTGAATTTATCAGAAACTTATTGTTAGATGTCTATCTCAATATGGAAAATCCTCGCATTTCATAGGAATGATACTCACTAGTTTACTATGTCAACTAATTCTATTCATTTCATTTCTTGAATGTCTTGTTCACGAAGTTTTGGATGGATATGAAATATTCAGATTCGTCTTAACAGATGCCTATCAACTCATCACATAATTACCTCACCTCGAATTGATTGTCTCTGTCCCATCACAAATTTTATACATTCATACAATTTTCGGATCCGACTTATCAGTAGTCCTGCCTATTTCAACATGTTATAATATAAGATGTTGAAATATATTATCTTGCCACAACTTGCTAACTCTCTATGTCTGTTCTCCTGTTCACACTGTATTTCACAATCTATCTTTTAGAACTGGGTAAGGAGTGTAATTAATTAAATATATTTATAAAATGCCAATTCTAGAATAATGGATCTAGGTCAACTTTTTTGAAGATCGCTTTCAAATCCCTCCGAAAAATAATGGCTCAGAGTAGCAATAAATTCTACGCTAATGAGATCGTCGATAACTAACTAAAAACGTAATAGTTCTACTTTTTAACTGGTTTTCAGAACAATACTTTATAAGGCTATACCAACCTATTAAGTTTATATTAAGCCCAGGTGTTTGAGAAATGAAAAGAATAAAGTGTTCAACAAAGTCTTGTAGTATAAACTTCACATTTTACTCTATTTTAAACAGTCTTTTGCAAAAAGCTACTTAAGTTAGCAGCAATCTTTTAGGAAGTTAAAATGGTTGTTTATAAAGGATCTTAATCATGAAAACTCCTATAAAGCGGTAACTATTTAACTTTAAAAACCACTAATTTCCGCAAGTTCTAAATTATAATTATTATATTTTTACTTGTTAATGTGTAGGACATTAAACATTACTAAGCTTAAGCTTGAAAAAACTTGTGAACTAAAAATTTACTGTTGCAAAATCCGGTATAGTGTATTGTACCGGCTCACTTAGCTTTCCATACGTTCCGTCACATGAGACACTCTTTATTCTTTGGTTCCTTGTACAGTTTTAAGGCATTTGTGGATGAGGTAATTAAAGGTATAAGATTCTCATAAAAGGCTTGCCTCTGTCTGTCCATGCGTAACGCAAAAAGTACTCTTAATCGTCGTCGTTTCATGTGGAAAAGAGAACACTGTTGTTAAGTAGTGTATGCAATGGTAAACAAGTGGCTACGTTTTATCAGTGTGATAAGTGTCACTCAATTGGACTTTAAGGGTTTAACCCAAAAGCTGAAAAAGTAGCTATTTGTTCCAAATCAACGGGCATTAAATGATTTTTGATTAAAAAGTATGTGGCCACGTGAATTTAGTGTCAAGACACTTTTTAGAGAAAAACAATCAAATTTTGTGTTACGGAATACGGAGGCTGAATGTCTGAGACTCTTGAGAACTAAGTTTATAAATTTGAATGATTGAGATTTGAGTCCTACTGGGAACCTCAAAACGGAAAAGTAAATCGGTCCCGGGTCTAGGTCTTACCACGAAACCTACGGTAATAGCTTATTCCCTATATGGGAAATTCGCTAAAAGGCGTTCTTAGTTGTTCAACAGCAATAATATATTATTAAAACCCCCTATTCTATTTAAGGGTTATAATGGAACCTCTTGCAATCATGGCCAGGGCGCTTTTCAACTCTAATAACCCGGCCTTCCCATCTTCTCTGAACAGCAACAGACTATATACGTTTCGTTCCCAATTTACATAATCTGTTTTCCGATGGACAAATGCTGCAGTTTATTACTTTAGCTTTGCATCTCTTTGGAATTTGACGGCTTTTATCCTCTATGTATTGAGTTTTATGGTGACTGCCTAAACGGATGTTCTACCGTAAAGCCAATGTGCAGTAAATAATAGGTACCATAAAATATTGTATGCATGGTTTGCAATATTTGTTCCATGTATGGAACAAATATTCCTGTCGTCTTCGAAATACCTCTAAAACACTAAAATGTTCTTTGTTTTGTTTTTCTATTTTAGGGTTATAAAAGGTGTTTATTCAACAACTATTAAGGTGGCTTTATAGTTGGGAGCGAATATCGCAACTCCATGTCAAAATATGCAAGGTTTGATACTATTCCATATAATTATATGTCAAATACATCATCTGTACAAGTATTGCAGAGTCAGTAAATTTAGCAAACCCATAATTTGCACACTAAATCAACTGAGGAAAGTACAATAGTTGTATAAGTCTATTGACATTACAGTAATGTATAAATGTTATCAGTTTAGGAAAAATGTAATTGAAATTTACCAAAGGCATTTCTAAGAAAAATTTTGTAAATGCAATAGTATAGCAAACACATAGATATATATTTCCTGTGAAAAAGGTAAAATAACTGCAAACTCAATAATATTTCACATTTGATTATTTTACTCATGGATTCAATTAAACAAATCCCGATTAGATTTTTGTGGTTCACGAAGTCATTCATTCTTTTTTTACTAAATTACTAAGATTAATTAATAGTTTTAATAATTTAAATATTATAATAAATATCGTTCAATATACCCCCGTATTGATTGTTGTACTACGTAAATAGAAACCATATGAGAGGCTTGTTTAATTGCATTCTTATTAAATTTTAACTTAAATTAAAAACTAATTTTTTGTATACAGAAAAACTTAAAAAGCTGGTCAATATAGCTTAGAAATGTACCTATCTCAGTTATTTCTAGTTTAATAAATTCTAGTAGCAGCTTCGAGCAAATAAATAAATAAAAAAAAAAAAAAAACGGAAATGTATAACAAAATCAAATTAATTACTATGGAAAATTAAAGCTCTGTACAAAGAATGAAATCCAAACACTCAAAGATGAACTCATTGCCATGGGTCGGATCTGATAATTAAGGCTTTCCTTTTAAATTTATGATTCGCTACTTGATTTTCAGCGGAGGAGAGCCTTTCGCAAGGCCTGGCAGGAGACCAGGGCCCACGCGTAGTAGAAAGCGGGGCGCCTCTACAGGTGGAAAATCTCTACATTCTAAATATTCTACCAAGAAAAGCTTGGTTTAGGATTTTTTAAACTTTAAATATTGTTAAATTTGCTATGTTTACAATGGATCAACTTTGTGAATCCTTTTGCAATGTGAAAGGGATTTAATCAAAAGAAATCCTTTTTATAAAAATTGTATGAGTTATCGTGATAACGGAATTACTAACACAATCATTTACAGCTACGCACTTAGGGTACTATTATTTTGTAGATGTACATGAGTGTACAGGATAATTAAATTGTGGAAGGAAGTGATATTACCAGTGTAGCTTTGTACCAGGTCTAGATTAGCTGTTTTTAGCCAAGGCCGTTTATTAATTGCCCAGTGTTCATGTTTAATTATGTCCCGTCACAATTAAAATGCTGGTACCTTCAATCAATAACAAATTAATAAATTACACCTCACTCCATTCTAAATTAATCTTGTATACCTTTGACTATGGATGAAAACAAAATATTCAATTGTCATGTTAAAGGTGCAGCCAATCTAAGAAAATATTTACGTTGTTGATTTGAACCTCTGCAAGAGTGCGGTAATTGCTGATATGTTTGTTGTTACTGATTGATTGTGAAGACAGTAAGAACTAAATATATTTTATGTATTTTCACTCAATCTGCCACACTCAAGAATCATACCAATTTGTGATGTAAAACTAACTTTTAACCATGCCAAACTCACGAGTTAACGTATTGTAAGCTATAGAATCTCGTAAACCACGATTTTCACATTCATTTATATTCTATTAGTGAAAAGATTGTGGTGGCAGTTGGTTAATTAGAGTATTTCCCTGGTATGTAAAATTAATGCATATATTTAGGTTAAAAAAATGCTATATTGAGTTTCGTTATAGAACCCTTACGTGGCGAAGCACAATAATATATAAACGTAAAATTATGGCTTATAAAAGTGAGTTATATTCATAGAATCAGGATCAAAATCATAAACATCTCATAGATGTCTTATGACGAATTTCAAATAGGCAGTAAATAAATGAAAAGTTACATTAATATATGTCGTGGTTAGTTGATTGTACGACCGATACCAACCATCGATGAAAATTCCTCTTGTCACAGTCACATTACTAAAACGTCTAAATTATATACAGTTCCCAGCCCAATTAACCAAGATCAATTTCAAACTAGTTCAAGTTCTATCCTATTAGTTGAGATAATCTGTACGATTATGTTTTTGTCCAAACCGACCAGAACTGCGAAGATTATAGAGATCGTTGACCATCCCATGAACACCTACGTAACCTGCAAGACCTAATTTCCGGGATAATTTCACTAAATCGACCAACCTGCTCTGCTCGTGTTCAGCTTAAACGATTACAAATTAAAAATTAGCGGGAGTTCCAGCGCATGAAGAGCCTGCCATGCCGTCAACGATAGCCCTCTTTCTTGGAATAACATTTACCATGTCCAATTTCCATTCGTTAAACGATACAAGCTTTCGATATAATTAACCCATTGGTTTGGACGTTCGATTTGTCTTTTGAAATTATTTCGAAGTTTCACTCACTGGATATAGGATTTTCATGATTACGGTAAAAACTGAACAAGATCGTTTGGGCCTTGCCTAATGTCCTTGAATTTTAATATTCGTGACGTAAATGCTTACATAAACTGTGATTGAGACTGAGGATTGGCTAAAATTATGTAAAATTTCAAGGTTCAGTTAGAACGTTACGAATCCAATGATTAAATCATTAGTAGAAAATGTTGTTCCCTCAAATAAAAATACATTTAATCGTGTATTTTATGAATTTCAGTAGTAGGGATAGGTACTAAGAATTAAATGAATTCTTGTTTACTAAATTGTGGTCAGGTATATTTCATAGCCGTTAGTAGAAACCGAATGATGCATATACAATTTTAAGAGTTCTGTTTTAGAAATAGAAGCTTTGCAAGTAGTTTTCCTATTTCAATGCTCAACTACTGTTTTTAAGTTCGTACGATGCCATTAATACACACCTGATAGGATTAATTGTTCTCTTCACTCCCAAAGTAATCATAGGCTATTGAAGAAAAATAAACAATTTATAAGTTTTGGTTATTTTCATTGTATTGGGAATACAATTAAATTTCAGTTTAATTCAATAAAATATTTGACTTCACTATATGGAAACTGAAACTGTTCTCTGTTGATTGAAACATGGTTTGACTGAACCGGCCCAAAAACCACATACACTCAAATAACCTTCAGGCTGTATTTCAAGTACAAACACAAATGTGACCAAATCACAGTCCTATCGCATCAAATATGATGTGGCTTATTTTCCTTGATATCGGAGGCTGAGGCTGCCGAGCAGATGGCGAGAAAGCCACCAACCTTCTAGCGCCTTAAATAGCGAAGAGATCCAAGCAGCAGTGGCGCAAGGCCTCTGGACGACCTTACGATGACCTTGAGTAAAGGCTCGCCACCTGGAAGTTCTGGGACCGAGGGGATGACCAGAGAACTGCACGGGGAGGAAGATGAGCCCGGAAGAGGGGGAAAGGGAAAGTGTTAATATTACCGGGCTTACCACCCCAATTTATGCAAAAGGAAGTACCCGGAAGGAAGTAATAGTAGGTATGCATTTGTAGGAGGAGGGGTTGGAATTCGCTGAGGGTGTATTGAGAAGGGGTGCTAGAAACCAAGAAATAGTCCTTGGTAAGTGAGATGGAAACAAAATGATATTTTTGATGGATGATGGGTAGCTATAAAATCATGTCTCTTGAGGTTTCTAGAATTTCTTGAGTTCTAGAAACCATGAAATCTGTGTCTTGAGTAATTAATTAATTCTGGAGACTCATGAAATTATGTGTGTTTTAGAATTTGGTGCTGGAAACTATGAAATTATGTTTATTGCGGAAGGGTACTGGAAATCTTGAGATGATGTTCTTAGGGAAGGGGTGCTGGAAACCTTGAGATGATGTTCTTAGGGTAGGGGTGCTGGAAACCTTGAGATGATGTTCTAAAGGAGGGGTACTGGAAACCACGAAATTATGTTTCTTAGGGGATGGTGCTGGAAACCTTGAGATGATGTTCTTAAGGAAGGGGTGCTGGAAACCTTGAAATGATGTCTCTTAAGGAAGGGGTGCTGGAAACCTTGAGATGATGTTCTTAAGGAAGGGGTGCTGGAAACCTTGAGATGATGTTCTAAGGAAGGGGTACTGGAAACCATGAAATGTCTCGAGGAGAGGGTGCTGGAAACCATGCAAATTATGTGTATTGAGAGGAGTTGATGGCAAATTTAACAATTGCTGGGTGATGGAGATAATTAAATGGTGTTTCTTAAGAAAGGATGCTAAAATCATGATAATGGTGTTTTTCACTACTGGTTGGGAAAGAGGACCGGGGTTGAACTTGTAAGGCAATGATATGAATAGTTCCTGAGCAGGGAGCACGGAAGAAGCCCCCGCCTAAGGAATGATCAATATTGTAAATTTGATTAGGCAGACAAGATGTTGGGACACTGAGATTATATATTAAGGGTTATCTTATTGTGGTTTAATATCAGCGTTAGCTAAAATTTGTATGAATGAAGGCTCGGAAGAAAATAATTGTATACACCGGAAGGTGAAAAGCTTGTTGGGAAAAGCGGAGGGTGATTATGTATACCGGAAGCTCCCCGTCTTAAAAACCGATTTACTTATGATGTTCTATATTCCTGCATCGACGTTATGTAGTTATTTGAAAAATTATTGTCCAGAAGCATGATATTATTTTATTTTAATATACGATATAATATATCATGTAATTCACAGTAAACGTGTTAAGGCACATTTCTGGATTCATTTAAGATCTAAATCCTATTCAACAATAATTACTTTAAGAGTCAAATGGCCGACTAGATCACACCGTTGGGTTTAACCAGTGAATGGCCGTTTAACTCAATTAATTGATTTGGATTGATTTTCATTCAAGTTTTGGAAACAATTTGTTCTGATTAAGTGGATGCTAGGAAACTCAAAATCTCATCAGAAACCATGCCGTGGATACACTATAACTAATATTTGACTCTGGGTTACAGGTTACGATAGTTACCAGAGGAAAAGTTGTAATGCACTAGAATATTACAACTATCCTAAAATGGTTATTTTTATTATATACCGGGTTTCCAGCTTTGACGGGAGAATCTTGAACGGATTATTTGGTGAATAGAAGAAGGGTTATTACAATTTTAAAAGACTATAATAAAAAAAATATTATGCGATCATTCACGGGTATAATAATAATTATTTACGACAAATTAACACAGGACGTGTGTTTTTCAGCACTATTAAACAAAATAAATTAGGTTTTGTCGTTAAAAAGTTCAGTACATACGGACAAGGCATTAAAACGATTCCTTACGCTGTAGCTTAACAGTATATTTTGTCCATGGATACAATAGTGGAAACTCGAGCTTAAAACGGTCATTACTCACCAATAGGTAAATGATAGCATAGTTACTGATCAGCTGGTTATTTAACAAAAATCATTTAACATCCTATAGTCAAGTTTTACGTAGGATAGAATGACTATCCTACGTAAAACTTGACTATAGGATGTTAAGCTTGAGTTTCCACTATTGTATCCATGGACAAAATATACTGTTAAGCTACAGCGTAGGGAATCGTTTTAATTCCTTGTCCGTATGTACTGAACTTTTTAACGACAAAACCTAATTTATTTTGTTTAATAGTGCTGAAAAACACACGGCCTGTGTTAATTTGTCGTAAATAATTATTATTATACCCGTGAATGATCGCATGATATTTTTTTTATTATAGTATTTTATAGTAATTGTTGCAGCCACTCGACTAATCAGCTGGGCTGCGATGTCAATGGGAAACAACTTACTTATCCAAATTTAAGCATTATCATGTTGAGATATTGTGTGTATAGTCAATGGTTCGACCCACTTGCAACATTATAGGCGTGGATGTCTAACATTAGTATTGATAACAAGGTACTGACGAACCACAGAAATCGCTCTGCTAAACAAACATTCGTGTTTGGGACGGAATACTATTCAGTTAACGTGTTTAGATTATTGATTGTACAAATTTAAGAGCAACGAGTTTCCATTAGTTTTTAGTTGGTGTTTAAATCTATAACTCGTATTTTACCAAAGCTAAAATGTATTGCAACTAAATCGAAAGATAACAAATAATAATAGAACACTTTCTTGTCATCTAGTGATACTGTAAAGCTATATAAAATATTAATTGACATGACCAATGCAAATGTTGTATTTGTTATTTTGGTTCAAATAAATGAGTTATGAGTTACCCTAAAAAAGGAAAGATTTTGTTTACATAGGCGCCCCAAACTCTTCCAAATGTGAAACAACACTTTAACAAGCTTCTAATTTTACAATAGGACAACAAGACCACTAAACCTTAATTTTAACACCTCAATCATTATTTTATCACAACAGGTTTTTTAGAAATTCTGTTACAAAGTTAACATTGCTCTTTCGGGACTAAAATCCAATACGGCTACCACTGATGAAGACTCTTAAAAATCAATCCAAACTCCCTGAGCGAAACAGTGTTGCAGTCTAGCTTTGCTTGTCTACTCGACTTATGTTACCAAACCTGTTGAATTTTAATAAACTTAAACCGGATATGCAAAATAGTTCTTGTTCTGGCATATATGTTAGATCACTTATTCTGTCTCGTTTTAAAATATGGTCAATTAATCGTAAAGGTATCTGGAGCCAGAAACATTCTTGGTTCAGTTTATAAAAATGTCCAATGGAGAAATACCTTTCGTTAAACGATGGATTACACCATAGCCTAACCGTATGTTTTATCTATGATTACACATACTCCTTTTGAAACAAGTCGTCCTTATGGATCAGCTGAAGACAATTATATTTTAGGATTGGTTTATGACCAGTTTTATGACCAGACTGGAAAGGTATTTTTATTTTATACTAGTTCTTTCTTACTATTAAACTAACTTAAAACTTAATATTTGGTAAATTACTACTTGACCAATCCAGCATAATTTTACCTCTGGTATTGTAGATAAATATGCACAAACAGTACAATCTACCTTGAAATAAGTGAGCAAAAATAGTCACCATTAACACACTCAAACGTTACCAATATGAACCACATGTCAAAACCGGCTTGCGTTGTTACAATAGGCTGATAAACAAATCTGCTAGATTTTCAAATTTAATGGTTTTACGTTCTTATTATACAGTATGAGCAGCTGTTGTGATTATTACCATAAATAAAACTTACTCCGTGGTTAGTCTATAACCATAGATGAAGTAATATAAACAAACCATAATTGCACCACTCAACAATTAAATTGGCCTGAACAGCTGATTAGTTGAACTTCAAATCATTACAATTTTACTTCTTCTCTCTCAATACTTGAACCTCATTGGTTCGTTACCCATGTTGTTAAGTAAAACTATGCTGTTTTGAAACTAAACAATGCTGTAATGTAAAACTTATCAATTCTAAGAACTGAACTGAAACGGCTACTAAAAAACGATCGTAGGTAAAGAACTATTCTGTCGAAATTGTGCTGAAAGTGCAAGCAAATCCTACAATAAAAAAAATACTTAATAAAACCTAAACCTAGTTTTACGCCGTTTACGTCTATGTCGTTAAACTATCAATCAATGAAGTAACCGTGACAACTCAAACTGTAGTGATGTTAGTCACTCTTATCTCAGTGCACTAGAGTGAAGTGACGCTGATATTGATGACATGTTAACATAATGACCATGTACGACATAATGACCGATAAATGACCTCGGGCAATTCATCGCATCCTTGACCGTTTACTGTGTAGAGCAAGCCTACTTTGTAGCATTTTTACTAAAATTTAATAATTTTACAATTTTACACTAAGAAAATTAAAGGGATGTAGGATGATAGATAAGAGCCATATAGCATGAGAAAAGTCATAGAAGAAACAGGGTGACTCTCATAACTATTGATATCAGACAAAACATTGGTCCACGACGATGAACCCCCAGGAATAAGCTAAAAACCTTGTTTAAAATTTTACAGTATTAGTAAACCTCCGGTTTTTGTACACCCTTTACTCAACAAAATATTTTAAGTTATTCCTTGGGATTGTATAGTTTTTATTTCACAATCGTGGGACCAATGGTTAGTCTAAAATCAAAAGTGAACACATTATGAGATTAACTTATATGTTATATATTCAATGATCATAGCTCTCAACTGTAGCATTGAATATACAAGTCACAGTTCCGGTGCTTCGAAATTCTAGTAATCGATTAATGCCACTAAATGAACACACGAGTAATAAATAATCGATCAACTATTTAGCAGGTAACAATTTTATGCAAGATGACCAATGATTGAAGAATTAATTTTCATCCTGGTTGGGAACTTGTTATGAAAGATAGTTCAAAGGACAATTTTCTTGATAGGCATTTTACATGGAAGTTGGAACTATTGTTATAAAACTGATATAATAATCTCACAGCGCTATTTAAGGTACAGTAGTGTATTAGTACTGTAAACCTTTACAGGGTGGTAAAAATGTAGGTGTATAGGGATCGATTTCCAACTGACACTCCGATCATCATCAGGCCCAATAGGAGACTGACATTCTCACTGAAGAAGCTGATTTAATGCAATAGATTGATCTATGTAGTACGGTTATTTTTAGAAAAGTTACGTCAATTACTAAAAACTATTTTATGAAGCCTACCATTACAAAATAAATTTATACCAGAGGTCGTCCAGTGGTCGAAAACTCGTCCAAAAATATCTAATGTACAGACTTCTCTATTTTCACCCCACGCTGTAAATGAAACACGTGATTGGAATTTCTTCCATTTGTTTTGATTTTCTGTTTATATTTCGTTGTTATTTCGTCACCAACATGGCAACTCATAAGGCCCATGTTGATAAAAAAAAACGTTAATTAATTTTTTGTGCTTATTTTTGAGCCTATTTTAATTTATAAAGGTATTCTGCACACCTACAGGAAAATATTTTTCTAACAGTGTAGATTTTCCCTACTATGCACAAGAGCTGAGAAAAAAAGGTTTTAAAGAAACATGCTTGCCTATTAATTAATATACAGATATAGATAATTTTGCAGTAAGCCTAATTAAACAGCTCGGAATTCAACACAAAAATAAAAATAAATAGTTCAAAACTATAGATAGACGATAAATCATTAAATAAATGTGTTTTAAATAGTGCAAACTGATAGCAAACTTACAGTATATCCTCTCTTAAAGAGCAGATACATCTATCATCAACTTATCAAATTAGGATGACAACTCTATTATCTATCAATCCATTATACAATTGAGTATTTTTTATCCATTTTCTAAATCAGAAAGGTGAAGAGACTTTCATTTAACATAAAATATGTATGTGATCGTACAGTAGGGTAATTCATCAAACAATAACTTTAATTGTATTCACTCATTGTTATTAAATTATTGTGGACGGAGTCATCAGTTTTGACATTTGTTTGTTTTCACGTCCAGTGCCTTTGGATGACTGAAATCTGTCATCGCTTGCTGATTGGTTCCTGGAATCTGGAACCCAACTTCAGCTGTCTCTATACCGGTAGACATTTCTGAATTTCGATATGACTAATCAAAATAAAACTCTCTTGATTAATTCTCTTGATTGTCATTTGTCATTTGACACTTTTCCTATCAATTAAGGATGTTATCAAAACGACTTTATATAGTAACGATACCAGAGTTCGTACCAGTCCTTTAAAAACATTACAACGCCCAAATAATAATAATCAATACTTAAATAAACAAATATAAGACATTTCTTTGCACACCAGTATTTTTTTATTTTATTTAATGTTAGGCTTTAGATAACCAATTGAGATGAGGATAGCAATAGGTCTATTGTATTTTAACCCGAATATAAATGAAAATATATGTATCCTGCAAAACGATTGTTCAAAACAATAATGCCCTTTAAGCTAAACGTGCAATGCTTGGCAAACAAAAAAATTAAGCTGCTGCTAAGCCCACACAAAATCCAAATATCTATTTCAAGACAAATTTACAAACGTAAATACCGTTTTAATAAATTCAGTAAATTCACTAAAGGGATCGTGTAGAATGGAGTGAGACTATCTGTGTGGATTATTGTTGTTACTGAACTGACTAAAATCAGAAGGGTCTTAAAGCCATGGAAATTTTCTAAAATCGCAAAGATTAAGTCAGCTGGGTCCAGTTTCCGTACAAGATTAATCTCAGGATCAAACCGACAACCTTTGGATAGTAAGGCGAATACTTTGACCCATCTACCCAGCGGTTTGACTCATGTTCTAACCGATGAAAGTCCATATGGGATCAAGAGCTCTGCCATACAATTTCTTTAAATTTCGATACTGTGAAAGATAAAAAGTTGCACTACAGCTGCGTTAGGTAAAGTTATACGAAATTACACAAATACACCATTCTTGTAATAATGGTGGGGAACCATTACTGCAAATATATATATATATATATACAAACAGTGCTGTAAATTATTTAATTTTAATATTGGAAGATAAATCAATAAATTGAACTCACTCTCTGGTTGTCGATGATCGCTAATCCCAGTACACAACACGGGTAACACTGTCACTCCTCGCACGTCACGTCCTGGCCGCACGTCGGACGCTGACTGTGGTCCGGGGGCTCAGCCCCAGCCGCTCCCTACCCTGGCTCTCCCACCAGGCACCCAGCGGCAAGAGGACCGACACTATTAAAATCAACCCTGTGTAAATTAAGTTTATGTAAACTAACTTAACCTAACCTAACCTGACCGGTACCTATTTTAACCTAACGTATACCCGTACACCAACCTAACCAAACCTAACGTTATCTTTGAACCTAACCCTACTTAACATATTCCAACCTAACCAAGCCTAACTTTTTCCAACGTAGCCAAGCCCAACCGAACCTAACCTCTTCCAACCTAACCAAACCTAACGTAATCTAACCTAACCCAAAATAGCGTGGTCTAGCCTAACCTGACATAATCTAAACTAAATTAGGTACGGTATGGCAAATCGTAATTGTGGTGGCCCTCATCTTTAAAGCCCTCAATTTTGAGATTGTTGTAACGTTAACTAGATATCTATAAATTTTCATTTTTTAATTTGAGATGAAAATGGTGTCCATTAAAAGTGTATGTATAATAAAATAAATAGTATATTGCACTAGAAGGACGGAAAGTAGGTGTATACTGTACGAACTATAGTTCCTGTGCGTTGCTTGCCAAGAGCGGGATTTCGTGTGATTACCGCTCCTCCCGGGTTAAGTTGCGTACTATACATTTTACCCATACTACCAGCAACAAGTTGTTTACTAATTTAGACATACTGTATAATAGAACAACATAACCTTATTATCTCTATTGTTTCGCTACTTTGTTATCATAATACACTAACTCACACCTGTGTTTGGATTTATCAGGCAGCAGATTTTGGCTTATTTCCTTCAAGTCAACTATTATTTGATGTGGAATTTCACCTTCATCTTCTAACATGTAAATTATCACAACACTCCTCGCCGGCGCTCGTCAATCGAAGTGATTCAACACTACACGGGTTTTCATTGTTGCGGTGTTGCGAGTCCATACGCGCCTGATTGTTTACGTCAGCTGATTTTACCCCAACTGTCTTTTCTATTTCTGTAAACAACTTTTTATTTTCTAACAAGAATACAGGAAAGAAAATATTTCATCACTTGGTCTTAGATGACTTTTTCGATACGAGCCCAAGTTTCATGTCCGAGGAAAATAAGCGAGGGTTGAAAATACACTTGTCCTACATTATGAACTACATTTTTCGTTATATTATAACACAAACTTAGTTAGAAAACGAAAACACAGTTCTTAGCTTGTACAGATAACCTCTCAAAATCTATTATTCTAATTCCGTAAGGAATTTCTTGTGCACAGCAAAACTCTTTTATTTATTAACCGATTTTGATGATTAAGGTGTCAAATAATAGGGAATTCTCTGTAGAAGTCATGGAATAACTTTTGTCACGCTCAGTTCAATGTGCTTTGCTCCATTGGACTTAAAGTTTTCATGTATTTTAAATATACAAGTCAGAATTTGTTAAGATTACCTATAACATATGATTCATTTCTTAAAAGAAAACATCTGTCTTCATAAAAATAGCCTGTTTCCCTTCTGTCATTTTAATATTTACTTTTTCTGTTTACCTATCAGTTTACTTTCAAATACAATGATTACTCGCAGAGAAGTGAGATGGGATAGTTTATTTATGCAGTTTCATTCATAGGGAGTAAAAACCAGTCTATTTCATTATGTGATTGTATTTTATTTTAAGATAATGGTGTGTTTAACGTTTTCATAGATATTTTTATGTGTTGTGTTTTCCAATTATTAATTTTGATTAGCCTATCATAAAATTCTACCTAGAAGAAACAATCCTGTGTTTGCGATTCGGCAACGTACTAACAACAGAGATGGTATGATAAAACATTTTGAAAAGTTACCTATGCTGGTTTTTGAAGTTCAAAGAAATTGTATGCGACCACTTGATTTTTTTAAATATTGCACGAACAGATACTGTCACAAAACAGACTATTTTGACTTAGGAGATCTAAGCGTACAGTACAAAACAGATTTAAATTGCCAATAAAATTAAATGAGTCAGTGTCAGTCTCCGGAATAAAATGCAATAGTAACGAAGCTAAATATTTGTAAAATAATATTATAGGATGAAGCTTCTATGTCCAATAAGTATGCTTTATCGTCTGCAGAATGATTACTGCGAAATATCGCCAAAAGAGATGGCCAAGCAAAGCCTTTTGGTGGAAAGGTTTTGGAGGTAATTTCCAGCAATGAGCTACCATATAGTCTCTGGTGCAAGTCGCTGTGAAATGGTAGAAAATTCAATAATTATATCACCTTAATGGTCAATGTTTAAAAATGCTTCACTTGCTAAAAACATGAGAGCAAATTCAAGGGAATCAATATTTGCTGGATATCTTTTACGAATAAGGATGGCCAAGAGAGCTACCTTAATGGTCTTTGTGAGACATTGATAAGTCTTCCACCACAATGTATTCCGGATAAAAATAGGCTATCATTGACGAAAGCTTCAGTGAAGGATTCTCTGAAGTTGCTTAAAAAAAGACAAAAATCATGCAATAATTTAACCAAAGATAATGACAGTAGAGTTTACTACTCAGTGGACACTTTGATTCAAGAAGAGGAAGACCGGTTACATGTCCCTGATGAATTTCTCCACACTTTAGCACCAAGTGGTTATGTCTCACAAGTTATGTTTATAAAAAGGTGGAATTGTAATTTTACTAAGAAATTTAAATCCATAAAAAGGACTGGTTAATGGAACCAGAATAATGGAGAAAGAGATTAATGACAAAGTCTTAAATATGAAAATGATTACTGCAAGTTCGGCTGGAAAGCGAGTATTATTATTCCAATTAAGTTTAGAATCGTCAGAGGTAAATTTTCTCCTGAAATTCAAACATCTGCAGTTCCAATGCCAAATTGCTTTTGCCATGACCATCACAAAAATTCAAGGACAGACACTTGAAAAAGTTGGTTTTATCTGCCATAGCCCTGCTTTCAACATGGGGCACTGTACATACCGCGCTTTTGATTAACTAAAAATAATGGTGAAAAAACAACGAAACCAAGGTCTTCTGGTTAAAGACGTTATTAGAGTGTTTGCAAAAAAAATCGAATGGAAAGAGTTTCACCTTTAAATGTCAAAAGTAAGATGTAAATGTTAACTGTTCTGTCAGACAGTATTGGGTAATCCGTTAAAACCTTTATTAAAACAGTAGCCTATTGAGTATTGACTTTTGATTTATTATGTAGTGAAAAGATAAAATTGTATTTAAATTATTAAAATGACATTTAAATGTAGTTAATATTATTAACTGGAAACAACTAGTTACTTCCAACTTGTTTTCAATTTTGCTAATACACACAAGCAGCTGATAATTTCGTATATTACGATTGTGTTAGTGTACTTTTACTTTCGATATGTCGAACTTTAAAATATGTGTTCCTATTCATTAGACATTGTAGTGAATAAAACAAATTATTATATATTGGCCTTGTTGAACATTTAAATTTTGTTATACATTCATTATTGTTGTAGTTTTTAAAGCATTTTTTCAATGTAAGCATATGCGCTGCTTAGAGCAATAGGATCATCTACTAAAGGCATACACTTATTTTCGGAAAACCTAAATAAAATCAAGGTTTTGTATGAACACTATTTAATGTTTCTCATTATGTTAAAAATCATTGGTAGCTTAAATAGGTACCTATGCAGTCTGCATTCAGTTTCTGGAATGCATAACAATGTAAGTGTTCACGAACGAACTCTAATGGTGCATCTTATTTAATTTAGTTATGCTTTTAAGATTACTTACAGTATGCAATACCTTAACACCCCCCTTCCATCGATTATACATTAAGAAACGTGCTTGGAAACCGCGTCGTCATGGAAAAGTATAAAAATAACAAGTTAAAATACAAAGGTATAACCACTTGGTGGTAAAAACCATCCATCGTGTAATCGGCATAAATCAGTAATTTATTTCAGAGCAATCTCAAGGTGGCTCACATCAACTAAGACAAATTTGATTAAAAACCTGGCGACACCTTTTAACATGGGGATGTAATGTCTAGGCATAACGCATTTTATTTTTTAACCATGTGGAAACCCTGAATATATTATCTAGCTTAAGATTGAATCGTCCTTTTTTAAATTCACAACAAACAAGGAATGAGTGAATGTAGCACTTCGCACGTCCATCTTAATTTTAATGCTGGGTTAGGCCGAACTGGGAGGTGAAAGATGTAGGGTACTTTTTCTGGAGGGTTTACTGCATTTGAAAATTTATTCGTCCTCTGCTATGCCTTTTTTTACAATAATTCGGTGCTTTACTTGTTCCCGTTGATTTTTTTATCAAGTACATATCGTGGAAAACTTTTGATTGTAATGTATGAATATGTTTTATGAAAATAAATAATTTTGATCAAATTTTTCTCCTTATGCATGGACTTAACTTGTCACAACGCTTTACAATCCCTAATGAAAAAATATCTGTTTGGACTTTAGAATAAAACCAATAACGTTGTCGTAACGTGGACACATAGTGGAAAGAAAGTGTAATTTGATATGAAGAAAGTGGATTGCTTTTAACATACGGAATGGTTTATGATCAAAAGTAATTGAAAACGACTCTTGTTTTCAAGAGTGACGTGCAATTGAGGTTATAACGTTTCCAAAAGCTTCTCTTCGGAACCAACTTACGTCCATGGGTTGTAGGGCGAGGAAATTGTAGGAGAGATTTATGCTCTTAGCGCAAGTGTTGTGTAACGTCTCAGCACGTTCGGACAGTCGGTTCCGTAGTTTTTGCATTCTTCCGGAGACCGGAACAGACACAATACATCTTCATACCAGAGCCAGACTACAATAGATTGATAACTGATCGACAAACCATAAGATAAAAAAACATAACACTAGTCTGTTTAAAATTCAACTAGTTTTGCAGGCGCGTCATTAGGGGGGGGGGGGCAGGGGGGGCATGCCCCCCCTGGATCCTGGGCTAGAGAAAAAAATATGCTGTACGAGCCAATATACAAATATTTTCTCCTGTCAAATCCTAAAAAGCACAGCAGACAAAAATCTTTATATTCATGTACAGTTTGGAACAAAAATTATTATTGTTTTATTGTCTTAGATAGCACATTTTGAGTTTACATAAATTAGTAGTTTTGTTATTCATTTACTTTTTTTTGTTTGGTGCTGTACGATAAACCACTTACTTATAGTTTATATATATATATATATACATAAAAATTCAGATTTTTAGAAGCATTGCTTTGTCATTTACTTTTATGGATTATTCAAGCATTAAAATTATACATGTGTATAAATTTTACGTATTTTTTTTAACATTGTAGACTACCAATTTAATATAGTTAAATAGAACCTTTTGTACTTTTGTGTCAAATTTTGTTATTGGTGATAAAATTTGATTTGCTTTTAAGTTCTTAAATAGGTACTTGTATTTTATTTAAAAACCAAAATAAACTGTTATAAACTATAGGCTATGAACAACCGTATTCATTGCTAAATGTTGTACAAGAGAAATTGGTCATGAATCTAATAACAAACTTAATATTAATACATCATGGAACTATTGATCAAGTTTCTTATAGATGACTAACTTACCAACATAAAATTATTGTGTTTCTGTCTGTTGTCAATAATTCAGTTTCATTAACTTTCTGTCTAAATTTAAATAAATTTTACTCGTAATTTTTTTTTATTTGAAGTGTTTTTGACAATCAAAATAAGCTTAAACCCCTCTTTTTTGTTTCAAAACTGCTAAATTTTCCGGGGGACCCCCCCTTGTTTGCTGGGGGGTATTCCATACCCCCCGGTGTTTGCCCCCCCCAAGGATTTGGTGAAATGACGCCACTGTAGTTTTGTCTCACGTATTGTCAGAAGATAGTAAGAGTGAGAGGGGAGAGGGGGAGATGGCCAGTGTCGAGGTTGAGGTTATCTCTGTCATTGCACAAGACAGGCAGCGGGTGAATCCTGGAACAGCTGATGATCACTGGGACAAAATCAGCTGATCAGTCATTTGTCTGTAGACAGTCCTAGGGGAAAACTCGCCAGATCATCCCCCGAGTACTCCAACAATAGAGGGAACACCTCCAGGTGTGCGCAAGGTCGAGCCATATAGGTCATTGGCTGAATCACCTAACCTAACCTTACCCTTTTATTCTCTTCCTCGGGCTTTGTGCACGCTTTACTTAAAGTTGGCGCCATACTACTGACTCATTTGAATTCCCCTTGATCAACAGCTGTTTGTATAGGTGTGCTAGATATGTCTTGAGATCTAGATTGTGCTTGACGTTCTCGATATTTAGAGTCAAGACCCATTATAGTCATCATCTCTGTTATCAGTTATGTTTTGAGTTTACTACTATTGGTAACAAACTTATTATATGGGGTTGTGATATAGTGTCTGAAGTTCTTTAGTGTAACTACAACACAATATTTAAGTTAACTTGTTTTCTAAACCCCTCCTTATTAAAATTGAGAACTGGTATTGCTCTTTGCCATGTCTAAAATAATATCCACTCTCAGTACTGACTAGCAACTTCTTACAGTAACTTGTATCAAAATCTTCACCTTGTTATAAGCCTTGTTCTCTTAATTTTCTGGGTACCGGTACTGTGTAACTTCCTTTAGTCTTTGGTTGAAATGCCAGAGTGACAAATAGTAGTTTAAATATTGTTTATCTATATTTATAAAAGAGGAAGTTTGTATGTATATATAGGGCGATTGATAAGTGTGCCAGCCGTTTTATTCGATAACTATAAGAGATATCAAACAAATTTAAAAGGAAAGTGCCTTGGATTTTTTTTGTTAAAAAAATTGTAGTCAAGTCGAAAAAATTATTTTAGCCGCCATTTTTCCAATATGGCCGCCAACTTTGATTTTTCTTATGGAACACCCTGTATTTTATGATGTATTCCGGTAGAAAATGTAATTTTAAGACGATTTTATTCTTGTAATTTTTTTCATAAACCTAACAGTTTCAAAGATAATAATGGTTTTAAGTTGTGAAATATCATATAGTTTTCGAATAAAACATCTGTCATGCTTGCTTAGACCTTTATCAAAACTCTTTCTCATACCGAAACTTCAAAACTTAAACCATTATTATCTTTGAAACGCTTAGGTTTATGAAAAAATCACTAGAATAAAATTGTCTTAAAATTACATTTTTTACCGGAATACATCATAAAATACAGGGTGTCCCGTAAGAAAATCAAAGTTGGTGGCCATATTGGAAAAATGGCGGCTAAAATATTTTTTTCGACTAGACTACAATTTTTTAAATAAAAAATCCAAGGCACTTTCCATTTAACTTTTTTTGACATCTCTTATAGTTTTAGAATAAAACGGCTGGCACACTTATATCAATGACAGTAATGAATCTTTCAGGCATTATTAAGCATTATTCAAGGATGGTTTCTGTGAAGTTTGGTGCAGATCCGTCATAAGGGCTCCGCCCTAGTGGCTCTGGAGTTTCCTATATTAACCATATGAGTACTTATATTTAAATGGAATTAAAGAATCTTAACAGCTGGTTCATCTAGACAATTTGATTCTGTGATGTTCAATAGCATTAAAAAGTTAATAGGTTTACCAACAGGTTGCAGCACTATTATTTTTAATTTATGACAACAGATAATTTGCAACCCAAAGGTGAGTGAGCGTAGCGAACGAACTTCATCCTGGAGGCGAGTTAGTGTAGCGAACGAGCTAAACCTGAAGGCAAGTGAGCGCAGCAAACGAGTCCCAGCCTATAGCAAACGAACTTCAACCAGGACGTGATTGAGCGATGCGTCGAGCTCATCTTGAAAATGAGCGAGCATTTGACATAAAACCACATTAGGACAGGACGACGTCTGTCGGGCCAGCTAGTAATGGTTAAAATAATATTATAGTTGGTGAAATAACTGTAAATTAGTATGTACATCAGAATGTACCCACTCGATCTATACCGGCAAAACACACCTTAAGTTTGTCTTCAGCCAGTGTGTGGTGAATCTATAAGGAGTACGTATAATCATTTGTCTACAAAGAATGAGTAGACAGGTTATGGTGAGTGCCTCTTAAACCCAGAGTGCATTGAAATATAATAATAATAATAATAATAATAATAAGTTATAAGTTATAATAAACTTGTGCACTCCAATGGATACATATAATGGAGTTAATATTGGTTCCTAATTAACTAACAACCCTCCCAAATACCTGCCCGAAGCCCGGTACAAATTTAAAATTAGAAATTCAAAAGAAAAACCATTACAAAACTACCCTAGACGAGAAATTTTGTTAAAATGCCCTCCTTGACCTGTTAGGACAAGTGATTATTCTCTAAAGGTTGACATAATGTTTTACCATCCACATAATGCCAATTAAGTCAACCTGACGCTAACTGGCCGGGGTCAAACGTTGAAACCCTAATTTGTGTACTACATAATATGTAAAAGGAAATTATTAAATAAAAACTGCGCACAGAAAATATGTATATATTTAATAAACCTATAAATAATTCCTTAGTGTATCTGACAAGTTTACAAAATCACACTATAAAAATACTGAGAAAAGAAGTTCCTTGGTCACATAGACGTGAAATTATGTAACTTAGTAAATTCATATAAACTAAGCAATATATTTATATAAATAAACAGTTATATATTTAAGGTATATAATCCTCATATACATTATGCTTTTGATAATTCTTCCATAACTATATTGTTTTCAGTAACATATAATTAACTTATCTGTACAAAACAAAAATTATAATACATATAAACAGCTTAATAAAATAAAACTATAAAGCCAGAAAACTGCAACAATAACAATGTCTAAAAGAAAAAAGTCTACTTGTAAAAATCAAACTAAGCTCATTTGAAAATATCTACAAGAAAAAACAATACACTACAATAAATTGACTCAAAAGAGAAAATTTACAAAGGTACATAAGAAAAATATACACTGTTAAGACGACTTAAGGGAAATACGTAGGCCTAGGCAATAAAAATATACTCTTTTTTAAAGGACCTAAAAATTACCTTAAAATGTTTTCAATTAAATTTAACATACAAATTTATCAGCCTTAATTCTTATTATTTGGCAAACATAAATTAACTACCTAACATACCATAACCTGGCACATAATAAAATAAAATATTAAATTCATGGAGTTTACAATTATCCTTAAAATTTATCCAAAAATATACCAACAAGAACTAGTGTTGTTGGCCTTTACTATAGATTAGTAGCCTTCTTTTTACGAAATAATGAGGATAAGACGTTCTGTCGCTTGTCTTTACGAGGGCCGGCTGACTGTTGTTCGTTTTCACTAGAACTCTCGCTCGGACGCCTCGAATCTGTGTTGGTAACGAACGTCGCAGGCGGAGGTGCAACGTAAGGTGGCAATGTGGACGATCTGTTTACGTTCATGTTGATGTTGGGCTAAAAAAAACCATCAGATTTCTGTTAGAATACATCATTTGACAAAAAAAAAATATAATATATTTTGGAATAATTTGCAAAGGGCAGACCAATGCAAATCTCCCTTTTTAGTTTGACTTGAGCTAAGAGTTAATCAGCACAGGTTTTTTGTTTTGAATAAACAACATTGTAAAAATATAATTTAATTAGGCCTACCTGGTTATTATTTGGTTGTCCAGCTCCAATATTTCCATAAACTGAAACAAATTCATAACCTTTATGAGGAAAAACAGATAAGAACAAAGAACTATAACAATTGGATATTTTATAATTTTATTACTAGCAATGTAAGTAACCCTATAAAACATTATCAAGCCTTTGAAATGGGACTTTTGTGGCGAGTAGTGATCAATACTTATTATCACAATGCGAATAATAACTCTAAATAGTTAAGTTTTAGTTGTTAAGTCTTCATAGCATATTCAGAACTTAGTTAAAAGTTAGCTGTTTGAACAAAATTGTTTGTAATAAAAATTATACATTAGTGCTCCGGGTGAGCGAAACGGGAATATTTTGTTTAATTAGAACAGGCAAAGAATGTTTTTCAACGGAAAAGTAATGTCTGGGACAAATAAAACCATAAGGTGTCGATGATTGGTAATAGCATTGACTATTGAGTGAAGCTGTGAAGTTGGTAATTACTGATGAGGTTAGCTGAATGAAAATGAGCTATTTTTGTATACAAAGCAATATTTTTCAGCCATGTTAATTTTTATTCTAAAACTGGCTACGACTTTTAACATAGGAATAAAATGTCTAGTTCTATCCATGGTCCAGAATTGTGCCAACGAAGATCTACACTCTACAATCAGTGGTCAAGTTGAGTTACTCACTGGTGCCGTGCCGATAGCTAGAGTCTGCAGGCCAGGGGTTCCTCTGGGGCTGGATAGGAACTCCTCGTAGAGGCGGCGCAGACGTTGGCAGTGGCGGCGGCATCTCTGCAAAACAAACTTTCAGTTAACAAAACTTGCTGCCATTCCATTGACAGCTCCGCAGTGTACTTCAATATACTGAAAGATGCCAACTAAACTCCAATCATGTACAGACAAGCCACTGTGAAAATCTTGAATTGTGCTTGTCTTTTCAGGTGTAAGAAATTATCGTGGAAAAGAGTAATTAATAATTTGTAGCTTGCATGATTAAATGCACCCACTCAGTATTTACCTTGTTGAGGGTGAGAGTTGTGATACCATTCAGAGTCTCCGTTGTGTTGATTGTGAGAATTACTGAGTCGAGAATTACTTTGAGGATGGTATGACTGCGGCCTCGGGGCGAGTTCTACATCTGTAACAGACGAGAACATAAATATATCATCAACTTAATACTACATAATACTTTTTATTTACAGTAAAGTCAATGCTACGGTCATCAACACGTATGTTAGAAGAAAATTACTGTAAAAACGAATCCAACAAAGATTCTAACGTTATTCGAATATTTCGGATTTATAAAAACTAACCTGGCCGTTGCCGCAGTGTGGGTAGTGGCTGAGAGGGCACAGACTCGGTGGAAGAAGTCCTGACAGGTATGGGTGGGGGAGCCGTGCGAGGCGGCACCACCGGTACTGGCACACGGGTGGCTGAGCTGCGCCGGCGCGCCACCTCTGGCGTCGACCCTCGGCTAGAGTCTGAGCTGACGTCCGCCGGCGCAGACAACGGCAACTGGTGGTCTTGGCCTGGCGAACCCTGCAACACAAATACAACTATGTATCAAGATGTCATTTCTAATATGTACAGCCATTTCTTAATATTGCTATGATGGATATAACTGCTCGAAATTGAGGCTCACAAAAAATGTATCATACATTTTACTTATGATTTGATCCTCTAAACCCTTTAACAATCCATTTCTCCAATCACTAAGTCACCACATGAATGTTAGATAGGGAATTGCATCCACTGAGACTATTTAGGTGCACATGGGAATCATTTATGTAACGTTTTTTTTTTTTTAATAGCGTCTTGGACTAGTAAACCAGACATCAATGGTCTGAGACCGTTTTGCCGTATGCACCTACTTAACATGTATAACGTAACAGTACTTATTTTTTTGAGGACACCCTGACCTTTACTATACCCCAGTAGTTAATGATGATAGGCAGTTAATGGTTTTAAAATAACAAAAAAAGTCAGAAAGAGGTGTATTAAATAGGTAAAAAAAGGTGTTATTACAGAATTACGAATCTGCATTTCTTTGGTATCCATTACACAATCAAATTAAATCACTAATTTAAATAATTAAATCGGTTCTTCCCCAAATCAACAGGCACCCCTACTACATTCTGTTGTACCTTGTGAGTCTCGTCGTAGCTGAGCAGCTGTAGGCTGGGAGGCAATTTGGCGTGGAAGCTGACTTTGTTGACCCAATCCTCCATCTCCGCCTCACTGGACGCAGCAAACAAGAACTCCGATCCGTCAGTGCAGCACAGTCTGGAACATAGTCAGGTAAGTTACTTTGTAAACAATTTTTATAAACATTCTCGAGTAAGCAGCTGTTGTACTTGAATACTTTAGCCATATTGGTGTTTTAAATTCTGTCTAGTAGGTTAGCTTAAATCTATGTTAGTTGATTTTTTCAACAACTTACAAAATACATTGTGCGTGTTACCACTATTATTTCCAACAAACACTTAATCAAAATAACTTCATTTACCATTAGCCAAAAGCGGCCATTAGGAATTAAATTAATCACACCTCTCATTTAATCGTCTGGTAAAGCTTTGGCTACCTCAATGAGGTGTATTGATATTCATTGAGATAAGTTACATATAATTAATTTTTATACCGATTACTTGAATAAGATTTAATACCTGAAGACATGTTTTCTCTTGACATAATCGTCAGCCTTTTCACACTTGGCTTTGAAGATGATGACAGGAGACGTGGCTGCCTTGCTGGATACAAAGTCATCCTTGTCCTTGAAGAAGCACAACAGCTGACCACAGAGTACTGTAATGCAAACACAGAGATTGATGAAACAGCTAATTTTATCAACTACCATAACAATCATTGAGATTGGGATGCCACCTAGGGGCATATTTCAACACAAATATGACTGAAGGATGAGTGTAGAATGGTGTGAGATGATCTGTGTAGCTTTGTTACTGACTAAGATCAGCTGTGTAAATTAGTCAGAATCATTTATTTAAAGCCCATCAATCAGGGACAGCTGGGTCCAGTTTCAAACCATTAAAAATATTATTTTCTGTTAGACGAGCACTATAAACACTCTGCTACTCAACCAGTCTATGTGGAGGCATCTTTACTAGCAATGGACTTGAAGTATGACAATGGAGAAATTTTCAACATACTTTCTCGTCACCCCGTATAATAGTTGGTCACTTTCGATGTAAGCTTAACATTTTATTTTACATAAGCTAAGCTTATGTAAAATAAAATGTTTGTTTTATAAGCTTTAATTTAGGGCCAGAGAACCAAAATGACAAGCAAATCTTAACAAACGTTTGTTTCCACTTCAACCCAATTTTTCCATAACTTGACAAAACTAATACATCACATGTAATTAGAGTAGCCAAACTTAGTGTTTGGTCCATGACATTGTCAATAACCAGTTACAAATTACAAAAACGGTCATTGTTCACTGATGAAAATATTCATTTTAAAACTGCAAATTGGAATACAAGTTATGAATTGGTTTATGCTTTGATGGAAACAGGATTTGCAATACAATAATACAATAATAATAGCAATACAATAATGTGTTGTAATGTTAAAGGACTAATTATTTCTAAAGCTGTACTTATTTTGACAAATCAGTGTCAGTTTAATCAATACTTTCCTTTTTAATTATTGTAGAAGGGCCTACTTTCAAACAAAAAATCACAGCTAGAAAATTTTTATCTAAATCAAGGATTAAAAAGAGTTTTAAACGATCATCAAGTCCTAAATTGCAAAATAGCACCCAAGAATCAGAAGAAATCCACAAAAGTGACTCACCGGTATAGAACGACTTCCATGATCGCACGGCCGCCTTCTTGCCTCCACTCTGCAGTTCGTGTTTGCGTTCCAGAACGCCCTGTATCTCCACCGGAGGCAAAGCTTCCATCTGCTCCAAGCCCCCCTTCTGCAGCTTGCGGAAACTCTGAGTCCGTCTTCTCGTCGTGAAGCTCGGAGTTCTCTTGGGCTTCTTCATATCCACCTTCATGCTTTCAGCTCGTTTAACATCTGCACGATGAAAATAACAAGATAATTGCAAAAAGTTCAAACTATTGCAAAAATCTAAAATGTTTTTATGTATTGTCTCAAGAACATGAATTGAGAACACATTTTTGTCAATGACCTTTTTTTGGAAATTCAAGTGCAAAGTCATGTTTATTAGTAAAATATGTTCATAACAAATGAAAATTGGCTTAAAATTAAAACGTATTGGTAATTTTAGTATTCAAAATATCTGTTATAGTTAAAAAAGGATTCTAGGAGTCACTAACAGACTTAAGACTTCTAAAAGTTACCACACAAGATGTTACAGGGATTGTTTAAAAATACTTACTCAATCAGGTTACAGACTACTCAGATAGTCTGTGTGATGTACAAAGAAAAGATTTATCTTGTTATATGTTTGAATGTATACATTATTTTGTTACATTAATGAATGGAAATTAATCTACAGCTAGTGAAATGTACAGTGAGTTTACTTAGATTTCAATAACAAAAAACAAAAACAAATATTCCAAATATTTCCTCGTTTGTAAGATACCAATTTTTCTAGAGGAGAAATATAGAAGTAAAACTTTACCAACAATTTATTTTAAGACTTTGCACAATTAATGTTACAGTTATTGTGTACAGTTACTGAACAAAGTTATTGCATACAAAATGACATTTACCTTTTCTGCCCAGACGATCACCCAACAAGGATGAGATGCTGCTTGACTTCTGCAGATTGGAGACAGTATCGTTATCCTGGGAGAACCTGAACACAATTGGGACGGATCAGTTTACGTTGGTATCAGGAATATAGTAGGGCATAAAAATATGGGACAAAATATAAAGGTCAAATACACTTCATAAGAAGTGTAAAGGTTTAAATTTTGTTCAAATTGCTTATACAGTGTGTTAAATAAATGTAAATGTAAGTAAACAGTCAAACTCCGGGAAATGGTTCTAGGGGTAAAAGCTAAGAGAAAATCAAAATGAAACCATTCCAAAACTCCCTTTGTTAACTAGATAACGGCAATTTTGTAATTTTACTTGAACAACTTATTTTTGGATTGTACCTACGGATCTCTCTGAAACCTGGTATGCATGTTAAGGGTGCGTTCTACCTCAGCTCGGGCTTCAGTAACTATGTTGCGCCATTGAACAGCGCCGTGAGAAGCGCTTGCAGACATTCACGGCAACTGCCTTTGTAAACTACCCATACATACTAGTAAAAAACCATGAGTGGGCTTTTACAGAACAAAGAACAATCTATGCGACCCTGGTTTTAGAATTTTACAGTAATAATTCTGCAATGAGTTAAAGCAGTTTAAAGTTGCTGTTATATGACTACATTCAAAGATTTTCAGGCTTGGTACGATATTAAACATATTGAAACCACAACGATCTAGATAGTTTAATCATCTTCAAAATGCCACCCTAACTTTGATCTACGTTAAGTATAGCCTTCAGAAACACTGTTGCTCCAGACCCTTGCGTTTACACAAAATGGCAAGGATAGAGCGCACCCTTAAGGTAGAATAGACCCGTTCTAGAAAAAAAGTTATCTTGGACCAATTTAAAACTTTAAAATGGAGACAGTTTTTTTTCATTTAAATTGCGAAAAATGGCTGATTTTATGAAAATAATGTCAGGAACACTTTTATTTAGCATTTAAAATTTTCCACCAAACGACACCAAGTTCAAAAAGATCCATCAAAAATTGCAGAAATATCCAAATATCACAATTGAATTTTTAGTTGTAAAATGAGATAGAACGAGGCTAAAATAGTCAGATAGCTCTTCATTTTGAGGAATATGATTGAATATGATGTTATGTGATTATTGGAAAATAAATAATAAATAAATAAATATTATATCATTATATTATAAAAAAAAAAAAAAAAAAAAAATAGCAGGTATTTTGAAATTTTGAATTGGACCAAGATAACTTTTTTCTAGGGTCTCTTCTACCTTAACATACATACCAAGTGACAATAGGAGGAGGATGGGGAAGGAATCTTTCGATCAAAATTGTTAAGCAAGACAAAAATTCAAACTACAAACTATGTATATGACACTATTGTAGGCATATTTCTTAAAGAAATGTCAATAAAGAAATTGATTGATTGAAGTTTCATACAAAAAGCATGAGGATAGCAGGCTTACCTGAATGGGAAAGAGTCCAAACTGGCACAAGAGACACAACACTTTAAATTATACAAACAAAATTATAACATTTCACTGTCACTTAACATTTTCAACTAAGGAAGAGATAGTTTTTTAACTAAGAAAGAAAGGCTTTCTTGTGCCAATTTGTAAGACTCTTCCACATTTAAGTAATAATGCTATCCTTACAAAAAATACTGAAAACCTAGGCTCTTGAGCTCTATTTAACAACCTCAATAAAAAGCGTGTTTTTTATGTGAAACAACTATATAATGATTCTAGACGTAGCAAAGCCTTGTATACCTGAGCGCCTCCATGTCGGCCACAGCTGATCGAGAGCGTGCCAGCCCGTAGGAGCCCTGCGGCAGCGGCCTGTCCAACGGCACTGGGGGCTCCAACCGTTGGGGCTCATAGCTATCATGCATCAAAACTACTTAGTCAACATGCACCATGCAACTAGACACTACTGAACCGTGCTTCAAGTACAATATTGGCCAATTCATGCAAGTAAAGCAATGCAATGCAAGTAAAGCTGGTGATCTGTATTTCTCATCATATGTAAGAGTTTTATTTGGCTCGTATTCAAAAGGATTCAATCTGCCCTGAATTTGCTTGAACCTTGGTTAGACAGGATCAAAGTGAGTGCAAAAAATGTTATATTATTACAGTTAGAGCTCAGGTAGACTTGAAACCGTTTGTAATAATAATTACAATAGATGAAATAAGGCTTTAAAACTTGATAAATTTAGAAAACAAAATAGTTATGATAAAAAAACTTTGTACAAAGCTGACCCACTGAATATTAGGTTACATTTATAGATCAATATCACACTGTTGAATTCAACATTTTGGGAAAACAAGAGATGTTCATTGTGCCTAAAATAACCTGTAAAACCACTTTATCGTTAACTGTCATCACATGTTCTCGCATTTGTGCAATGATACGTGTTTTGTTAGTTCATGTTGGTTTATGAATTTAATTCTGTGAAAACACAAATCATGCTTTAACATTCCACATTTGCCTACTGCTAATCAAGACTACTGCAACATAAACATTTGGTTGTTGTTACAATGAAAATTTAAATGTGCTAAACGGTCCTGATTTCATTGATGTGATGATTGACATTTAATTTACTCAAGGTAATTAAAAAAAAAAATTTAAAAATGCTATTACAATTTTAATTCATCATATAATATCCTTTAATGGAATAATTGGCACAATTAATTAATGTAGAAAAGATAAGAATTTTGACACAAATATTTAGCGATATACGATATACACTGATCACATTAAATTTTTTATAAAAGAATCAAGATTAATTCATCTTTTTATTCTAAAGAACTAAAAAGCTGAGAACAACCCAATGCATCCGCACAAGTGCAAACTATGCCTACTGTTGCCAGCCATTTATCTTAGTTCAGTGGAGGAACTAGCTTCTAAAAAAATATTGTCAAATAAATAAAAAAAGACCAAATGCAAAAGTGCAGTCTCGCTACTGCAGGGGACAAGTACACATAATTTGTACGGCTCCCGGATCTCTGCGGAAAAAATGATTGAATGAATAAAAAAAGGAAAAGTTAATAAATAGTAGAATAATTTATATGAAACAAAATTATACATATTTTTTGTTACTCCATTGTGCAAAAAGAATTAGTAGAGCTAGAAAAAACAAATTCTAATATTTCAGTAAATCTTATAAATATTTTACTACATAGAAAAAGTTATGCGTATCAACAATCTACCACAGGAATATATGATCATGCATAGTTTAAAAGCCATAAAGGATTTTAAAACTCAACCAATCTGAAAGACAGGTTAGAACGATAGACAGAATCAGCTGTCTTTTACATTACTTTAGGAAGCAGAACCAAGCAGGTTACTACGCCAGAGCAAAGACTGATTACAAAGGTGTTACAAAATTAAGTTACCTTGAGTCAGCCAGTTCGGAGCCTCCGTTGTGTTCTGGGACTGGCCTAACTTGCGTTCCTGTCCTGCGTTCACCTTCCTTCCTCCGCTCCTGTACAAATAATTATATTTTACGCCACACTACAACTTCCCACTCAAGGATTTAGTCCAGAAATCAGCTGTTTCCACCACCTTAATCAGATGGGGTTTCATTACGTACTACTGCACTGTAATGAGCTTTTACCAGACACCAGCCAATTATATTTGACAATGAGTGAAAAAAAGAAAAAAAAATCACAAACCTTAGAGATTATGAGTAAGGTAGTCTTGATAGCATTATTTAGCATTAATGAGAGTGTTTGATTTAGAAATGGTTTGGTTTTGTTACTAGCATTAGATACAGTAAATTGCTCCTTTAATTAGGGCCGTTTACTAAAATAAACCAAGTTGGAGTTAAAAGGAAGATGTCTTCAGATCCAACAGTGCTTGGAAAATTTATAGTTGGGATTAATTTGAATCGTTTTTACTGCCTATGCTTTTTTCCAATGAAGAGTTTTCCAAATAAGATTACAGTTTTCTTCATTTTGCCTTGTTTAGAACTTAGAGTTTCTCAGCCTTATCAAAGTGATGATTTAATTTCTCAAAGAAAAAACGGACTTTTCAAAATAAATTTAAACCAGCTCATGCTTATTACTTATATGCATTGTTTACACCAGATCCTTGAGACAAGTTAATGCATGTCATTTTCACAACTTACATCAGTTATCCTTTGGACCTCCTTCCTCTTCCGAGCCTCCAGTCTCTCCCTCTCGAGTCTCTCTCTCTCCGCTTGTCTCTCAGCCATCTCAGCCTCCCGCTGCTTTTGAAACGCCTTCTCCAGCTGCCAGGACAGAATCACAGTTTACAAAACCACAGTTGATAGTAGCAAAACAATTATTGAGGACATACTTGCAAAGCGAAAGTTTTGGGAAAAAATGTAGTCGAAAAAGAAAAGCTAAGGTTTAACCACAACATAAATAATATATTTGTTTTGGGACAAGTTTAAATTGTGAAGAATTTCTCACACTTCTTGTAGAATCTCTCTTTGTAGTGCAATTGCCAAAATTAACACAATTTGCGTTAATTATTTGTACAACTTTGATAAGTCTCAAAATTATTTTGTTACAATATCATTATTAGCTGAAGGAATAGTAATTTTAAGAGCTACTAAGTAAAACCAGGTGGGATTAAGCACAGAAAACATACTACTATAACCCAGAATGCCAACCGCATGGTAAAAAGCATTAAGTGTTTTGAGAGAGCTTTGCCTGTCAATCGTAGGCAGCGCCACCAGCGTTGCCATGCACTCAGCATAGCAATGCTGGTGGCGCTGCCTACGATTGACAGGCAAAGCTCTCTCAAAACACTTAATGCTTTTTACCATGCGGTTGGCATTCTGGGTTATAGTAGTACGTTTTCTGTGGATTAAGTTAGCAACAAAGAAAATGAAAGAGAGGTAGAAGACAGCTAAAGAGAAGTAGAAATGAAATCAACATCAAGATGGTTTGAACATGTAAGAAGAGAGCGAAAAAATTAAATTCCAAGGAAAATGAAGTTCATAGAGATAGAGAACAAAAATAACCAACAAGAAGTTGGAGAGACATAGTGAAGGTACGGTGGGATATGGCTAAGTTAATGACAGGAGAAGATGGAGAGGCTTACTTGATCCAGACCCGGGAATACGCAGAACAGAAGAGAACCTCATTATAAGACAAAAACCCACAACAGCAAAGTTCCAAGAAAGGTGAGGTTTCTTGCATATTTCAGTAACTTTCAATCTATCTGCTCCAAGTCTATTGACTTACCAGTGTAATCCTCCTAAGTGCCTGGAACTTATCTTCTTGAGCCTGGATGGTCTTCTCAAAGTCCTCGTGTTTCCTCAGTAGATCCTCGACCTGAGGGATGGATTCTCCCAGTTTGCCGTCGTGAAGGATCGGCTCCCGAGACACGATCCAGTTCTCCAAAAGGTCTGCTTCTCGTTTGAACATCTACAAGAAACGTGTTTTAATTAATCTTGTAAGGTGACATATTCCTAGATGTAATTTAATATATGTGATGTTGATGTAATAACTATCCAAAATTTACTGCAAATGAACATTTAAAAATGGGAGCAAATCTGTAGACTTTTAACAAAATTACTTTTTTACCTGAGTGTCCAAGTTCTGTTCGTAGATGACTTTCCGTTTTTCCCACGTGTCATCTAATACATTTTTCCTCTGCTCCAAAACTCTTATTTTCTCCCGAATCTCATTGCTGAGGAAGTGATCCTGGAAAAGAAAATATTTTTTTAGATGAGATTATTTTTACACACACAACACAAGAGGGTAAGAATGGTTACGGTCAGTTAACATAATTTATAAAAGTAGTTTTATTTGCTAACTGTACAAAGTATATGATTTTACAATGTATAAATGCTGTCAATGCGTTTAAACTGTAACAAAACATCAGAATTCGTAACAAACAATTACAGTACTAAAACACAGTAATGATTTAACCTGACTTACCAGGGTTTTATTTGTTGACTTTAGTTCGATCACAATTATTACAATTATTATCGACTTACAATTATTAAAAGTACAAGTTGTAGTATCATAAACCATCTATTGGCAGTGTTCTCATCTTCTGATAAGAAGATGAGAACACTGCCAATATTATAAACACACCTCAAACCCGTAGAAATCAAGAATTTACCACCAATATTTTTACTTATTTATGCTAAAAATCATAATGCTGGATTTAAATATCAGTAAAAAGAGTTTAGAGTTGAGAGACTTAATTACACATAAAAAGGCCTTTTCCACTAATAATTTACATTAAGATACAGTCACAACATAAAGCCTTACCTCATCAACATCCTGTATCTATTCATGTTCAGACATGCAAAGCAAAATAAATGCGAAATCGGTATTTTAGTTTAAATGTTACAAAGACAAAATTTGTTTATTGAATTAACTATATTAAAATTGTAGCCTGTTCAAAAATTTGTAAGTTCAGCATCATGTAGCTTACAAACGAGTAGGTTTGGAGAGGGAACACAAAGAATAAATAGGTCTTGAAATGTTATGTACTTTCTAAAAACCATTAGCATAAATCCAGAATAACTTTTTAACTACTGAACTGAATGACATATTCTATTTAGTTCCTGATTCAGGATTAAATAATGAGTCATTCTGTGTATAATCGTTATGGTAACTAAAAAAAACAAGATTTTTAGGACACTTTTTATTCAAAATATAAAAAAGCTAAAAAAAAATTAAAAAATTAAGCGTAAACATAAATATTTTTAGTAAATGTAATGCTATAGGGGTTTTTATACACACAATCCCTTATTACTTTATAAAGAAGGTCTGGTGAAAATTTGAATACTATAAGTATAGTACTAATGGAGTTATTCTAACTTTTGTACAATAATAACCTAAAAAACACGGTATTGGGATAATCGCAGGTGATGTAACAGGTGATTGGCAGAACTAAAATCCCCATGACAACACTAGTTTATTATTTTATATTTAGGGATGGACGAGATTGGATTTTTAGTTCGAGACGAGACGAGACGAGATTTTTTATTTCTCATAAAATTTCGAGACGAGATCGAGACGGGATTTCTCTTCTCATACACAACGGGAAATGCACGTTCAAAATGTTTACCTGATTTTGTAACATTGTTAGATGACTGTTTAAATACAAAAATAATGATAATAGGCAAGAATATTTACAATCTTTTATTAAAAAAACATCAGCATAAAATTTTTTTATTAATCACGCCTAACTTATTAAAAATGCCTACGATTAGGAAACATAGTGATATCAGTTAGGATAGAGTTCAACTTATCCTAAAATAAAATAAATCATAAAATAAAAGCAATATTAATTTTTATAAAATAGTTACTTGTTTTGACTTTTTATAGTAATAAAACATTCTTCACACTGCTTACACTTTACAAAACTTCTCAAATGTTATTAAAGTAATATTATTAAAATAATTAAAGTAATATTTACATTTAAAGAATTAATTAAATAAGAACGCCTTCAGAAAGGAAACGCAACTACAACACGCTCCTGTATTGCGGGTATTGCATTGACTTTCTGCAGGCGTTTTAAATTTTTTTATTTTTTATTCCCGTCTTGGTAAAAATCTCGGCCAAAAAGAAATCTCGTTTCGTGTAACGAGATTTAAAATTTCCCGAAATTTCGAGACTTGACCATCCCTATTTATATTATATATAAAAATACCAAAGTACTTATTTTGTTTTAAATAAATGTACCCTACTTTAAACCTTCATAATACATAATTATGATACAAAATAAAAAATGTAAATATCAGGAACAAAAAAAATAAATAGTCCAAAATTTTGTCAAATTACTGGTTGCGGCGTTTTATATTTTATTTATTTTATACTAGGAGTTGTCAGATTGGAAACATTTTTTAGGTAAATGTTCACAACTAAATAACCTATCTAAAATGCAACTTTTGGAAAATGTAAAATAAATAAAAAATATGGCCCAGAGATAGTGGCGTATCCCCTTAAGAAAAACTTAAATCATGATAACTTTGATTAGGTTAACAATAAGGAGTGAGCCTAGCACAGGAGACCTACCTGGTTGATGAGTTGTCGCCCAGTTGCGTAGAACGCGGTGAAGGCGTCACTGCGACTGTCGATCTCGGCGCGCGACTCCTGGTGTCTAGAGATCAGTGCCTCTGCACCGGCCACATCTTGTGCGAGATCCGGCGCAGTCACCTTGGCGATCATCTCGTTTATCCACGCTCTGTAAGGTCAGCAAATTCATTGTAACTATAAATTAACTCAAGTTATCTTATAAATTAAAGCAATATTAAGTCATTGTTACGAGTGTCCCCCATACCGTTTAGTATGGCAGTTTTCCTTGTTTGTGTGTATTTTGTATGTTCTTAAACTGATTCTACCAGATTTTACAGCAGACATAAGTATTGTTAAATTAATGCTAGACTCTGAAGTTTATGTGATTTATTTTGTTTTTAACTGGTCACACTACTTGATAGTGAGCCCAGTTTTAAATTTGTAGATGAACTATAATTTTTGTCTTCTATCAACCTGACAAGTGAATTCAATAGGGTCGAAAAGGACCTATAGGTAGCCTATTCTTTTACAGTAAACAGTAACCTAATCACATAACGTGATTCATACTTGGCAGAAGTGCCGTTTTTCCCTCACAGCGGTCTCGGTTACTGTGACAAGTCTAATTACCACATAGGATATGGGAAGCAGTAGAATACGTCTGAAGTGTAAAGTTTGAACTAGTCTCTTTGTGATAACTGGAGCTTATTGAAGACCTTAATTTACCGACAACCCTTGTATTTTCTTTCCAATGATTGAAGGGACTCTTTCATTTCCTAACAAAACAGAACCTGTAGCAACTACATCTTGTCTCATCATTCATTTAAACTTTCACAGCTTTACACTCACATGAGTTCTCTGTACTGGTCAAAGTACGTCTGCAGCTGCTCGGCCTGGCGCAGTTTGTCTCGTCGCTGCTCCGCCTTCTCCAACAGCTGTGTCCAAGCATCCAATGTCTCCTCGTGCTTCACCTCGATGTGATCCCTTGCATCAGGGAACAGTCCGGCCAACCGTCCCGCCTCTTCCACTACAGACTCCACCTGTATAGGCGTGAAGAGTAAGAATTTCAGTTGGAACTTTTACTTGACGAAAGAAGAAAACTATTGGCTTATTTCAAAAATTACATTTTAGTGACTTTGAAAAAGAAATTTTGAATACTGTCAGCTGTTGTATACAGTTTCACATAGTCATTAAGATATCATTCAACTGGTACTTAAGCTGGGTCTCAGAGTAGTTGATATGCTCACCTGACTATCCAAAGGTTGCATGTTTGTTTCTTAGAGTCGGTTTATAGAAGTTGTTTTACAACACACCAAAGAACAAAATGCAGTTTTTATCAATTAATTTGTCCATGAAATGCATTAATCCTATCCATTTCTATTCATTACCGTTCAACAATTTTCCATTATTATGCTGTTATAGTCAGTTTTAAATGTTCCTAAAAAAGTTTAAACTAAAATAAAATCATGGCTGAAGAATACAAATGTTCATCAGTGAATAACCTACATAACACATCTCAGCCATATTTATTTTTTAATTTAATTGGTTTAAAATTAAGTTAAATATACTTAGGATCTATCAATAAATAATTCAACTAGGTACATTGCTTGCTACCAGGTGATATATCAGCTATATCAGATATGATCATTTTTCCACACATTTTTGGTACCTATCCTGCGTGAAAGAATTGTCACATCTCACCTGTTCCTTAACAGCCGCCAAGTCAGTCTGGAAGCCGTCGTGTTTGCGCACCAACGCCTGGATAGTCTCCAGGTCCTGGCCGTAGCCCTCGGCAGATATTGAAGCATCCTTCTCCTGTATCCATGTGATGGTCTCGTCAGCTGTTCTGTCAAACACATGCACCTGCTTGGCGCCTGCTAGAGCCTGGAAAACAACATTTTTAACTTAGTATCTAGTAGCCCCATATTTCCATACATATGTTTACATATTTGACATAATAAGATCTTATCTTATCTGATCTTATCTTTACCTAGGGTTCAAATTTATCATCAACAAAATACTAACCAGTTTAATTGCAAGTGCAACATTGTCAAAGCTTGCAACACGTCATAACATGAAAACAAATAAATACATAAAACATACACAAAACATGAAACTAACAATGATAGCACTATCATGACTATCTTGTTAGTTTCTAGGTACATTCGTATGTTTTAGTATTTCTTATTTTTTTTAATTCAATCTGTGCTTGTTTTACAACATATTCTTATTCCGTGTTTTATCAATAGATGACAAAGCAAAGATTTAAGTTTTTACACTTAGAATTGAGCCGTAAGTTGATTTTCCGAGCTTAAAGGTATAAAACCAAGAGTTTACCTCCTGTCGAGCGTTGGCCAGCTCCTTGAGGTCCTCCCACAGCTGTTTGGTCTCGGCCAGCTTCAGTTGTATCAGCTGGGATTGTGGACTGCCCTCAGACACTAGAGTATGGCCAGACTGTATACAAGACAACACTCGTCCCTCGTTACCACTCAGACTACTCAGGAATGTGTCAAAGGCCTGCAAAATAGTTCATTGCTTAGATTGTTTACATCATTATTACAGTTTTGACTACAGTAGACCCTAAAGCAACCCTAGATCAACTGCTGCTCCGATTAATTCACTAGGTGTGGCGTAATCAAAAATAGAGATCAGTTTCTAGGAGTTCAGGGACTTCCATTTCCTTCCTTACTGCATAAATAACATAGAATTGTCTCCATGCTGGTCTAGTTTTGTAACGAATCACATTGGAAAATTACACAAGAAAATGAAAAGCAGGAAAATCACTGAGTATATCAAGTCAATTTTTGAGTGATGCAAATTATTAATCATGGAAATAATTGGGTTTCAGATAAATATGAGTGTGGTGTATGTCTCTCTATAGAGCAAATGTCTCTATATTTACCCATTAAGCCACAGCTTAGACTTGTCAACTGATCTCAATTTACTCAGTCATACAAGTCTCAGAGTGTTGACACTTGCCCAATAGAGATGTTTCATACCTGTATAAGAAGTTCCACATGTTCTACATCTCGGCCGTAGTCCTCGCTAGCCGCGACAGCCGTCTGGTCTCCAATCCACTCCGCCACCTCCTCAGCCTCTCGTACGAAGCGGAACACTTTGAGTGACTCCTTCAGTCGAGTCTCTCGCACCTTGGCTAGTGACTGCAGTGAATTCAGCTCTGTTTCTATCTGCGTCTGAAAACATACATTCATTTAATGTTTGACAAAAGAACTTACATATTTGGTCCTAATCAGTTCTAAATTCATGCAGAGCCCTAAACATTGAACCCTATGTTCAGAGGTGCCCATCCCCCCCAAACCCAGAGGCGCAATCCCCCCCCCCCAATTTATGCTGTCGTCTATTTAAACCTACCCTCCCCCACCAATTTATCTGACAATTTCCCCATTACCTCATAGAACGAGCATTTCAAGTATTTAGTAAACTTGGAGGTACAAAAAACAAACTTGCTGATAAGCAAAATTAAATGTTTAATAGGAAACGTCATTTAACAATACATCATTATATCTAACTTATGGTTGAATTAGCTTTTCAGAATTTGTATTGTCAGCCAACGTCTGACAACGTTTGTTGTAAACAACGTCTTCAAAACATTCAACAATATACTCGGTGAGTTACTCTACTCCAACACAGTGTACTGTAACTGTACAATATATTAGGTGGCGTTAATTTTTACAGGGCTTAAGAATTCAATTCAATCCGCATTTGAGTGCATTAATAATATTTTGGAAAAAGTATCTTGTTTCAAAATTATAGACAGAGTCTTGAAATAAAACTGACTTGTTGCTCGCCACTCCCAGGCTGCCTTCTACAAAAATCGCCGGGCAAAATACCCACAATACCAATACCTTATAATAATTGCCACCAGTACAAAAGGTTTTTGTGACGAAGTAATCTTATAATACATGTTGATAGCCCCAGGATTGTCTTTTATGAATAATAATGGTAGAAACGCATCTTGTCAGACAATCCGTTTGTACACAAAACACAAAGCGATCAGATAGGCCTATCAATTCACACGTGTATATTGCCGCGGGCAGGACTGGAAGTAAACTGAATCTGGTTATGACAGAAAGATTTGGTCACTGGATTGTCGTCTGTGTTATCAAAAGCTGATATTGGACTAATTGTAGTGACGGAGGAGAGTGTTGAAAATATAATGGGATTCGTAATTGAGTTTTCCATTCAAAATTATTGAAAATAATAACCAATTTATTTGATGGATATAAAGTGATGGTCTCAAAATTCTACAGTACTGCACGAAAGGAAATTTATTAAATACTTTGAGGAGTTTGAAATACATACATACATAAAACTGGAGACAGCACAAAATTTTTGAGCGAAAACACTCAATTAATTATGAATCTTACTAATATTATAAATGTGAAAGTTTGTGTGTTTGTTTGTTTGTTTGAAGTTCAATCACACATTAACTACTGGACGGATTGGGCTGAAATTTGGCATGATGATAGTTCACATTCCCGATTAACATGTAGGCATATTGTTATCTCAAAAATCCTTTCGGGCTCCGCCCCAGTGGCTCTGTAGTTCCCCATGTTAACCTTATGAGTATTCATATTTAAAGGGAATTAAAGAATTTAGTCAGCTGTTGCACTAAAAAAGTTGGTTCTATGATATGCAAAAGCATTAAAAAGTTATAAGATTTACCAATAGGGTGCAACACTATATTTTTTTGCATTTATGAAAACAGCTAATTTGAACTAAGCAGCAACAAAACATTGTGATACGCAATGAGAACTAACTGTCGAAGTAGGATTGTTTACAGTTATGTTTTTGTTTTTAATTGCATGAGTAATTTGTGATATTTTGAGAATTTTTAGTAATTTATTTTTCTCTATTGTTTAGGTGAAGTGGTAGAACTATGACTATGGTAGATGTGTAATACCTTTGACTATTGTAATACTATAGAATACTGTAAATTTAAAGAAATAAATGTTATCAAACTATGTCCTCCCTCATTGCAAACGCAAAGCTTGAGTATAACTGCAATAAGCATTTTATACTTATATGCCTACCCCGTACGAAGGACGGGTACTCTGCTAGTCCATTATATTTTCAACACTCTTCTCAGTCACTACAATAGTCCAATATCAGCTGTTGAAAACGCAGACGACAATCCAGAGACCACGTCGGTCCGTCATAACATGAACCTGAGATTCAGTTTACTTCCAGTCCTGCCGACGGCAATGTACACGCGTGAATTGATAGGCCTATCTGTAATAGTTTCGTGTGTTGTGTTAAATGTTTGTAACGTATTCTGACGACACCTCCAGAAGGGGATCTTTTGTAAATCCTGACGATGTTGGAGTTAAAGAACCACCAAAACATATGTAGCAAGTAAAATTTGACACTGGCATGTTAAGGATTGTATGACGAAGTGCGTATTTACCATTTTTAGAAGCAATCTTAATTACGAACGGCAAAATGTTGTTGGTGTTGATAGTGAGCTACTTAGACACATTTTTTCGGGCTGCTTATACAAAATTATACATTCATTATGACAGCTAGCAAAAAAACTCCCCCCCCCCCAAAATCCCCTCAAAAATAGTCCCCCCCAAAAATTCCTGTGGCGCAAACGCGCCACAGTACCCCCCCTCTGGGCACCCCTGCCTATGTTTATGAAGGAATTGTAGAATTTCTTCAGTTTATAACACAGTTTTAGCACAATATCTTATACAGGGTGTTTTTTTTTAAACTTGCATCTTTATTTTTGTAAAAACCGCAATAGATAGAAATATTCAGTTTGCGGGAATCTATTGACGTAGGGGGCACAATTCTTTTGAATTCAATGTTACATTCACATTCCCCCCCCCCTTTCCCCAACTTATTTTTTTTAAATAGCAAGGTACCCCTTGTGACATATCAAATGAAAGAGCATGAAAAAAGAAAATGTTTGATGAAAAAAAATTGAAAATCGGTTCATAAACATGTGAGAAATTCCCCCCCTCCCCACCCGGAACTTAATTTTTTTTTTTTATAGCAAGGTACCCCTTGTGACATATCAAATGAAAGAGCATGAAAAAAGAAAATGTTTGGTGAAAGAAAATTGAAAATCGGCTCATGAATTTGTGAGATAATCCCCCCCCCTTTTCCCCTACCCATAACTTTTTTTTAAATAGCAAGGTACCTCCCTTGTGACATATCAAATAAAAAATAAATTTCACCAAAAATTTTCTTTTTTCAAGCTCTTTCATTTGATATGTCACAAGGGGTACATATAAAGGGGTTTTGCGATAAAAAAAAATTATGTTCCGGGGAGGGGGGAGGGATATATGTCGCAAATTTATGAACCGATTTTCATTTTTTTTCATCAAACATTTTCTTTTTTCATGGTCTTTTATTTAATATGTCAGAAGGGGTACCTTGCTGTTTAAAAAAAATAAGTTGGGGGAAGGGGGAGAAACGGGGGGGAATGTGAATGTAACGTTGAATTAAAAAAAAATGGGCCCCCTACGTCAATAGTTGATTCCCGCAAACTGCATATTTCTATCTATTGCGGTTTTTACACAAATAAAGATGCAAGTTTTTAAAAAAACACCCTGTATACTAAAAAACTTTTGTAAAACTACTTTAGCTAGCCTGACCATACTACTGGACCGAATTACACACGGTTGGTACCAAATGATAGATATTTTCCTGTAGATGTGCAGAATCCCTTTATAAATTAAAATAGACTAAAAAAAGAACAAAAAGTGAATTTTAAATTTTTTTTAATTAACATGGATGCCATGTTGGTGACGAAATAACAACAAAATATAAACAGAAAATCAAAACAAATTAAAGAAATTCCAATCACATGTTTTATTTACAGCGTGGGTTTAGAATAGAGAATTTTGCACAATACATACTTTTTAGTTTTCGACCACAGGGCAAGCTCTTGTATTTATCTAATATAAAAAATAAGCCCTTGAACATATTTCATTCATAATACTTGCCTTCTGGATTGGAAATCAAACTGACATAGAATAAATATAAATTAGGAGAGATAATAAATAGAGGGATAGGATTATCCTTTTACTTTTTTGGTTACTTATGTGGGTATTTTATTTCTTATCAGGTAACATCCAAACAAGAAGGATCATAATTCTTATAAGGTATTCTCACATCTGATTTGTGGGAATAAATTTGTGAGAATTTTTGTTCTTGATTTTAGTCATCAATCAAGAACAAAAAGAACTGCAACTACAGGTTTGCATTAACAAGTACCTCAAACTAATGAAAAGAGTCAAACTAAATATTAATTATTAATTAAATTAAATATACCTGTTTCTCTCCGATTTTTTGACTGTCAAAGTGACCTCTATCCACCAGACCATGACTTAGCTTCGCCAGACGTCCGACGTTGGTCTGGAATGTGCTCAGCTCTCGCTCTATCCCCTCCAACTTCTTCAGTAGTGACTGGACCGAGTCTTCATCTTTACCAAAGTCCGAGGACGTCAACAACGGCCTCTTCTCCCTCAGCCACGTCTCTGCTTCACTCGCTTCAGCGTAAAACTGTAAAGTGTCAGCCAATTAAAATACAGTTCCAGTAATTTTTCTAACCAGTAATACTATGTGTACTTTACTTGTGGTTGGCCTGGATACAAGAAATAATTTGATATATACAATATATTTAATTGAGGGAGAAATATGTAAGATTTCTATTTTTATATCCAATTTAAGTTGGCCAAACAGTGGAGTATTGTAAAGTCAAGCATGTAGGGCTCTCAGATAACCTAACCTTCAAGAAAAAAGGACTTTTAATTTGAATTTCAACTGATGACTTACCTAGACACTGATAACAAATTCTTTTTTTTTCAACGCCAGTGGCATTTCACGTGAGAGTTACGAGATAAATGTTTAGTGGATGTGCCGGGGATTGAACCCGTCCCTCCCGCACCGAAGTCCGAGACGCTAACCACTAGGCTAGCAACACAACCAATTCTTTCTATCGTATACAATTTTGTGGAGAGAGTACACTGCTTTAGAAAACTGCACATTGGAAAAACTTATATTGAATACATAAATGATCAGTACATATATTATTTCATATCGTCAGTAATTATACTAATTATTTCCCACAATCAGTTTACAGGTCTTATGCCTACATTTTGAAGTACTGGGGATCAGACAGTATTTCTAGTTCAACTTATTCTCAACCAACCTTCTGTGACAGTCCTACACTAGAACAAAACGTCTACATTATAGACTTTTAATTTCTCTGGCAAGCTTACTTAACTTGTGACCCTAACTAAAGACAAGACTGTGTTTACCATCTGGGATTCCACGGCATCCAACAGTCGTAGCCGCCTCACACTCGCCAGATCTCGAATGTGCACCAGTCGCTCTTGCAGTTCGTTGATGCTAGCCTCGATGCGAGGAGAGGCAAAATGTCCACTGCGCACCATTTGCTGGGCTCTGCTGGCCAACGCTGCTACGACAGGCTCTCTTGAGGCTATTTCTGCTTCCAACACCTGAGCAGAAGGGTTAAGATGAGTTGACAAAAGTTGTGTTACCAATAATAGATTGGAGATCCTTTATTCAATAGGAAAAATAACGTTGACAATAAAAATCTATAAGGCTCAGGGGAGATTGTTCTTAAGGAATACAAAGATTTTTAAAGGTTGCATATTTATATACATATCTGATGCTTATCATATGTAAGTAAGTATAGGTTTGAAATTAACTTCAGCTGTAAGGAAAGGTCAAAACCATTTTGCTAGTCCAATTAAATGTGTAAAATGGTTCTGGAAATCGAAAAAAGCCACCAACTTGATGTTTCTTCTGCAGACTCTGTACAGCGTTGAGACTGTTGCCGAGGTCCGTGGAGGCAGCCAGAGGCTCCTTCTCAGCCAGCCATGCCAGCTCGTCGTCTGCATCTCGTAGGAACTGATGCAGCAACAGAGCATCCTCCAGGTTGTCTCTGCGAATCTGCATTGGTTCCTGCAGCGACTGGTACCTGTAATAGATACAGAGTTGTCAAACTAGTCCTTCCAATGTGACACACAAAGGGTTTAGGTTTTCAGTATTGTTGTGTTAGCATGGGAAGCGAATGTGAAATAGTTCATCCTGGCACAAGAATCCAAAAGATTTAAAACTGTGCAAAATGATTAGAATATTTCACTGAGCTAAGAACATGTTTAAACAAGGAAGTTTTGAGTTAGAAAGGAATATGTCTTCTATTTTTATGTATGATGACATGTTTCTTCTTTTTGCCTGGTTAAAATATTTAGGTTGTATTTTTCCACCACGGGTTAAGTGTAAGAAAGAGACCTAGGGCCTAACTTGAACTGTATAAACATAATATAATGCTTAATTTGATTCATTTAATTATTAAAATTTAAATTTTCCGAATTTGTTAACGTGTGATGATGACATATCAAAAGACATTGCTAACTCTCGTCACCGGAAGGAGTAGTATGTCCTGTGGAATTAGTAATTGAGGCAGTTTTAGACAAAGTTAGGGAAGGGTTCAAAATGCTTCCTCGCTCTTGAGGTATCAACCATAAACTATCAACGCTCAACTAAGGGTGTGCGATGCAGCATATTCTTTTCGATTCGATGCATCGATGCGATTCAAAGAATTTCGATTCGAATCGATGCGATTCGATTCGATGCAGCACGGCATAATTTTCTTCAAAAATTAAATACAACATGTGTTTCTGTAATGGATCCTTTACCTTAAAAAAGTTAAAGTAAAAAATGTACTAAATAAAATTATGAACAAGAGGATAGTTGCTGACCTAACCTCATTAATGGACACTGCTAATTTTATGGTTTGCCTAAGGAAATTCACCCTTCACTAACAATTAGAATAAGCCTATATCAATAAAGCAATCGTTAAGTTTATTATTATTGACCTGTATTAAATAAAATAGAGTTTATTTTATGATGTACAGGTAGTATTGTTACTTAGTTTTCACATTTATATTTGTTGGCTTTCAATACTTTTGGTTCATTCTTAAATCAGCATGAACCAAAAAAGTTGATAATCAGTAATTACTACTACAATCGGATCTTAGGCTGGATCCGGTTTTAATGGATCCGATTTTATTTATACTAGGGATGGTCGAGATTGGATTTTTAGTTCGAGACGAGACGAGACGAGATTTTTTATTTCTCATAAAATTTCGAGACGGGATTTCCCTTCTCATACACAACGGGAAATACACGTTCAAAAATTTTACCTGATTTTGTAACATTGTTAGATGACTGTTTAAATAAAAAAATAATGATAATAGGCAAGAATATTTACAATCTTTTATTAAAAAACATCAGAATAACATTTTTTTATTAATCACGCCTAAGTTATTAAAAATGCCTACGATTAGGAAACATAGTGATATCAGTTAGGATAGAGTTAAACTTATCCTAAAATAAAATAATTCATAAAATAAAAGCAATATTAATTTTTATAAAATAGTTGGTACTTGTTTTGACTTTTTATAGTAATAAAACATTCCTCACGCTGCTTACACAACAAAACTTCTCAAATGTTATTAAAGTAATATTATTAAAATAATTAAAGCAATATTTACATTTAAAGAATTAATTCAATAAGAACGCCTTCGCAAAGGAAACGCAACTACAACACGCTCCTGTATTGCGGGTATTGCATTGACTTTCTGCAGGCGTTTTTAATTTTTTTTATTCTCGTCTTGATAAAAATCTCGGCCAAAAAGAAATCTCATCTCGTGTAACGAGATTTAAAATTTCCCGAAATTTCGAGACTTGACCATCCCTAATTTATACAATTAACACTAAATGGGCGAGTATTCGAGATTTTGAGTTCGAGTAGAGTACGGCCTTGAAACTCAATTGTAAGATCAATATTTGTTGAAATGTAACTTGTGTTAGAATAAAATGATGGATAATTTGTATTACTGTAGATTCTACAGTCATACAAACAAATATAGAAATAAGCAAGAGGTAGTTGTCTTGTCCTAACCTATTGTTATAGCTGTCACGACAGAATAGGTCAACTCAAAGCAGTCGCCGGCGACTGACTGGCAATGGTATACTGACTTGACACAGAATAGAATGACATGATCGGTAGTGATTTTGTTTTAGAGTAGGCCTAGTGTTTCACAATAGAAAATTTCACTACTGAACTGTTACCTAAGCAATAAATTTATGTTTATAAAAGTCAGAATAGAAACACTATAAAGGCAAAACAATAGAAGGGAGGCAGGCGTTGTGCAATGACCTCGAAATGAGCTGAATAGTAACATTGAGTAGGGGGTTGGAAGGGGGGGAAGGGAAGGGTGAGACCTTTGAGCTATATTTAGACTAGACTTTCACCACTTCCCAAATGGCTGGGTATGGGGATTACAATACAGTAGCAGGTTTTTTCCTTGCCTGGTTTGACTTTTGTCTTTTTGTGTAGGAGATTTGAATAATCAAAAATATAATTTGAATTGACCACAATTATTTAGCATTGATAATACAATTTGCAAGGGACCAGGAGGAAATAGAACAAAACACTAAAATTAATAGAATAACACACAAAGTAAACAAGAAATTAAATACAGAACATCCAAAACCAGTTTCCTCCCCCTCTTCTCTCTCAGTCTCACCACCACCCCTCCCCCCCTGAGCCGGGAGGCCCAGCACTTTGTCCTTGAAACACCCTAGCCTCTGAAACAATAAACCCTTACACCTGCGTTGCTGTTTTGACAACAGGGTTATGAATGTGTTCACTATTTTTCATTTTCCAGAATTAACTATCAATTATTATTATTTGCAAGTTACAAATAGGAAACTACATGACATTATGGTATTCAATTACCCATGTATTATCAAAAATGTATAATTCATTACTTATTTTGATAATAAAAAGCATTCATTACAGCACGCAGCACTTATTGATATATATATATATATATAATCATCAAAGTATCTGTTACTTTATACAAAATAAAATAGGTACAAAATTGTGTGGCCAGTCAAACTTTATAAACAAACATTTTATTCTATAAAATACAGATGGTATATAGGGGTTGGTTTAAAGGAAATAAAATACAAAACAGATTAATTATTTTGATAAACGATAGAAAGGTTATGGGATTGATTGAACTAAAATAACCACAGGGAATCTTAATTAGAAAAGTCGTCAACCACAATCTGTTCAGTACATCGCTAGAGAGAGAGGGGGAGAGAGAGAGATAGCAGATAAGGGCGTTTGATAGGGAATATGAAAAAGTAAACAAACAAGGAACAACGACGCGACAATACTCGTTTATAGCCTTATTGTCTCGACCACTACATTTGCACACGTGACCACTTTTTGTTTCTTCCTTATCTTTCATCCGTCCCAAAATGGAATTCCTGAAATAGTTTGTTGGTATAATCTTCCTTCACACACAAGGCGCAGAGCTCAGTGCGTACTGTAGGTTGCCACGGCAACCGTGTGTCGTCATTAGCGACTTAGCCAATCACGCACGCGCACTGCGTTGTAGATTACGATACGAATAACCCTCTGACTTCGATGTTGTAATTGAATCGAATTTTTCTAATGATGCGTAATGCAGGGATGAAACTGAACATCTAGACAAGTTTAGGTTATTGATTTTGTTCTAAAAATAAAAATAATACATTTAAAGGTCTGACTTATTGATACAGACATTTTTTAGTATAATTTCGTGTTGAGGACACTCGCACGCCGGTTGTCTGAGACTGAATTCTGACCGTCTGACATCTTGAAATGTAGATTGTATTGTGTTGTGCAATATCATCTGCCTGCAGAGAGAACAGCTGAAAATAACCTTTAGCTGTTTTGAACTAAATAGTGTACTAAGTTGGTTACTAAAGTTGTTAGCGTGATTACTAAACCAATAGATATCAAATAAATAAATGTTAAATAAAATATCTATCCATCCCTGTCGGCTGTCGGTATCGGCGAAATCGGGCGAAATCGATGTTTGGCAATCGATTCTTGATACCGATATTCCTAGTATCGGCAATGTCCGAGTATCGGTGGTAGCGATAATTGACACTTCCCTATCTAAAACTCATTTTAGAGTCCTAAATTAGTTTTAAATATGCATCGGGACGTAATCGTTGCATCGGGAGTTAACCGCTGCATCGGTCTTTTTCGATGCATCGAGGCCAAATCGATGCATCGTGATTTCGATGCATGCTGAATTGAATCGCGATTCGATGCATCGAATCGAATCGAAATTTCGATTCATTTTCGATGCATCGCACACCCCTACGCTCAACCAATAAACTCTATGGATAAATAGAGAAAACTTCTACAAGTGACAGACCTCTTGACAACAGCGTGGGCGCGGTCCTGTATCTCCTCCTTCATAAAGTGGTTGGACCGCTGGAACGCTGCCGCAGTGTCTTGCAGCTGCGTGCACTGCTCGCCATGGCTAGTCACGTCATGTTCCAGCAGCGAGTGTCGCTTCAGCAGGTTCATGGTGCTCGCCAGGTCCTTGCCATGGTCCTCCGACTGCAGCTGACTCTCCACCTCATCTGTCCAACTCTCCAATTCCTCCAGTGTCCGTGTGAACAGCAGCGCCTTCGGACAACACACAAATGAACTACAGATCTCGGTGATGCAACGTTTGTACAAATTTTAGAATATCTTTTTCAATTTGAATATTATTGGGGGAATGACTTGCACAGTTGTATGTAAAAAAACATTGGCTTAGGAGGCCCAAGTTCAAATTTCACAAATCATTCTTGGCAGATTGCTGAGTGAATCGGTGATTTGAAGCCGATTTTGCTGTAGGTCCACCGATGTAAAAAATATGAGTAAGAATTGTCTCTGTATTGGAGTTATTCGTATAATAACAACAGTATGGATGGAAAAGCAGGGTTGTAAAAGACTCCCTGGACGGCCAAAAAGAAATGGAATGATTAAAAATCCAAAAATATGAACATTTGGAGAGCTGATAACATAAAAAAACGTAGGCTTGGAAAAAGTATAGGAAGTTAGTTTATTAGGTCAAATATTCTCTTGGGTATGTTTGGGCATGGGGGTATGAGTAAGTCAGTTAATTCGTGTCAATTAGAACTACCATCAGACTACCATCTTCAGGACTGTATATTGTGGGCATTGTGGCTAAATAAGCAATTGAATAAATATTACTTAAGCGGCTTTTACGTTTGAATAACCACATAAGAAACAAGTAGAACACTCCTAATCAGGGATTCGATTTAAAAGTACCATGAACCTTAAACAGAAAATATTTTGAAGGTTCAAACAGTTAAAAAACCTCGCTGTCATCATTCTGATTTCTTATACTACTTATTTACTAATTTCTTTTGTAAAAGGTTGTGTACTATAGCAAGCTGATTAACGTAAATGGACCTAGAGTTCACCCCTTCCCGTCAAGCAATGTTACCTGTGGCAGGATTACAGGGATGGTGGAATATGAAAGAAACAAAAGTTTCTGTTCCCGCTAGTTCCATCCCTTACATTCTTCATCACCAGCATTTCTACCAACTTCACTAAATCTACACAGAGACATACCTGGTAGGCGTCATTCAGCCTCTCCCTCTTGAGCAAGCTAGCCTCCTGCAGGGCTCTCCACTCCGCCTCCAGGTCGTCTAGCCTCGCTTGTATCTCCAGCCCTGCAAAGTGTCCAGCACCAATCAGAGCCTCTCCTTCGCTGGTCACCGCCCCCACCCGTCCTCTGTTGGCGGCCAACTCTGACTCGAACGCGGCGTGCTTCTGCATCTTACTCTGCAGATTTGTTGGATCTCTGTAGTTCTCGTCGTTAGCTATCTGCTGTTTTTGAAGCAACCACGCCTCGACCTGGAAATAAAATACATGTTTCAAAATCCTTATTCACATTTGTACACGTTGCCACAAATAGTGTGAGTTAAAACATAAAATATCAATCTATTAAAAAAAAAAAAAAAACGGAAAAAATGGAGTTGTATATTAAGCACCAGTTACAGAAAACACAATATGATAATCTTTTGAAAAAAAAAGAAAAAACACATTCAGCAATGCCGAACTCCAAAAGTTTAAAGTCAGGGCTTTACAGTACCAAATTACTTACTGCTACTTACTAGTTAAAGTTTTAATGGTACCAAATTATAAGGCAGTAAACCTTAAAAACATACAATCCAAGATAAAAATTAGGTGTTTTATGAGGACGACTGTAGCAGCCCAGCGGATTTGTGTGTAAGAAACGTTTCCGACAGCCACAAGAAACTGACCTCATACATGTTGCGCAGGAACTGATGCAGTTGGCGAGACTGGTGTAGTTTGTTGCGACGAGCGGCTGCAGATTCCTTCAGTCTGTCTCGGCGTGCAGTCACAGCCTAAACAAGACAAACATTTAGACCGGTTGAAAACTACCAGTAAATTCCCCCCTAGTCCAGTCTCGGTTTGTTCGGCATCTGGATAGTTTGGCTAGCCTCAAAAATATGTCATAATCCTGTTTTTTTTTTTTTTTTATCAAGCACTAGTTCCCAAAAGAAATACAATATTGCTGCCTTTACTTTGATAATATATAGTTTAATAAACTCTTAGATTTACAGACATATTTTCAAAAGATATTTTTTAGGTAGAAGAATTAATTAACAAACATAATTTTTTTTCTATAATACCTGCAGAAAGTGCATTGCTGTAAAATGTAATTTTAATTTATAAAGTAGTTGAATAGCAGCAATCCGCACAGAGTACGGTTGCGTAGTCATGCAAGGATCTTGTCCCAAGCCAGACTAGAGGGGATCTACTTTAACTCAAACTGGGACTACTATTTTCGTTTGTCCATTTTTTTATTAATTTTTTTTTATTGATGACATTTTATTAGTTATCAACATGGTTGGTTGTCCAGTATTTACCTGTAGCCTTTGGGTGATGGCAGCACTGTCATAGTGGTGAGCCGCTAGCAACTCCGTCCCAAACTTCTCCAACTCTTCTATCTTGCCCATCTGCGCCAGGACCGTCTTCTCAAAGGCTTCGTGCTTTCTAAGCAGGACCTCCACTCCGGACAACGACTCCTGGAAATTTGTAATGTGTTTTGAACATTCTAGTTGGGTTTATAAATATGCATTTGATAATTGGGTTACATTTCACTAGTGAAATTAGACAAAATGGGTTTGACTTCACAAAACGCCTAGTTAGAATTTTTTGTTATAATTATTGCAAATATGCCTACACTCTAACCAAATAATTCTTAACCTAACACATAGTATGGATTTTAGACTTTCCTGAATGGTCAGAGATATATCCTGATCATTCACTTTAAGCCCAGAAACGATTTGTCATTGAGCTACAAGTTAATTATGCCATCTATCAAAAGATTGATGTTAGATGGTAACAGGAAGAGGGTTTGGACTGTTCCTTGCAAAACATAAAAAAATATTACATTTTTGTACAAGACACATATTAAAAATAATATATAAAATAAACCTTAACTATTTAGGTCAGGAAATTCTTAATTCAACCACTACCCAAAACTAAACTATCTTTAGTTTTTCAATATTTTTTCACATCATTACCACTCTGCGTAGTGGTCACATTGTTGACACAAAAAGCATGGAAACATTTAAGCATGAGGCACCAAACAGGGGGGGTACAAAAACCCATATGACGAGCAAAAATAGCCCAAGGTAATCACTTAATCAGCCAATCAATGTTACAGCATCAGATAGCTCTGTGTACCAGTCTCACAATTATTTCAGTTGCAAAGTCACTATTTAGGTATTAACACACACCAGACATCAGTGAAGGTTTTTTACATTAATAATGTATATTTTGTCCAGAGTGTCTGGTCTTCCAAGCACTCCTCTCATTTTAGGTTGCTACGTTTAAATAGTCATCCAGCAGCAGAAGCATCTGATGTAAAATTTATCCGAGTGCTGTGCAAGATACCGCTGCCACATACAAACCAGCAGATTAAGACAACCTAAATACAGGCATCGAAGTAGGCCTATTAAGACACTCACCCCAAGGTCGTCATTGTTGAGGAATGCCTCCTTGGCTGCGAGCCAGCTGTCCGCCTGGTCAGCCTGCTCTCGGAACTGCTGTAGTTGTAGAGCTTGAGTCAGCCGACTGCGCCTCTCGTCCCAAGCACCAGCCAGGCGACGCCGCAGCTCCTCCAGGCGCCCCAGCTCTTCCTCAGGTGCAGGTGTCAGGCGAAGACCAGCCTCCTTCAGCGCCTTGAATGTCTCTTGTCGTCCGTCAATCTCCGCCTGGTCAAACATCAAATTGAGGATTACAAGTTTGTTTGCTATGCATATCCCAATTGAAGATAAATATTGGATAAACAGAAAATCTTTAGTAAATTTGAGAGGAAGAATGTAGTTTTTGAAAGAGTAAAGTAGAAGCTTTACTTAAGGAGAGCAACTCTGTGTCAACCTGCTACTGTATCTGTAGATCACCGGACTTCGGTCGCCAAGGTCCTAGGTTCAAAATAAGCTAGTCATAAGCTAGCATTATAACTAATACTCTGTGTAGTAGCTGCAATATTTTAATTTTTTTTTTTACCAGGCTTTAGTCAGGGATTGTTTTTTTAATTCCTCCTGGCTAGACCGAGATGTCGCAACATTATAACAGTTTAGAACAGATCCATATTGGAAGAGTTTTAACCCAGGACCTTGAGGACCGAAGTCCGGTGCTCTACCATTAGACCATCTCGCTCCCCAAGAAGGAACTTAAGAAAAAAAGTATTTTTTTAGTTCACAATTGACGTTCATATATTTGAGGAATATGCATACAATTATTTTGATATCAGAGATAATCACACAAACATTCTTACTATTTTATAAAACCAAACAAATATTTGTGTTTTATAAACCTACTGATATATTACTAAGAAAATTATGAAAGTAATTCACACACAATTTGGCATATAGCAGGTACAGAAATATTTAACAGGTATTCATTTTAATGGAGTAATAGTAATATATTGCTTATTTGTTCTGCACCAAACGTATCTACTAATTACAGTCCATCCTAAACGTAGAATCATGTCACCAGTAAAAATGTCAATACTGCTGAACATACACTTATCTGCAACTGCTCGCAACAAACCAACCTTGCGCTCATTATGCAGCTCAAGCAGAGCCTCAGCTTCGGCCACGTTGTTGGGTAACTCAGACGAGGTCATCTTCTTGATGGTGTCAGCCACCCACAGATCAAGCTCCTTCAGGTCGGCCAAGAACTTGTGTCGAGTGAAGGCCGAGGTCAGCTGATCGCGTCGTCTGCTGCACAGTGTCTGCAGCTGCCTCCAGCTGTCCTGCAGCTCTGACAGCTTGCTGCGGATTGGTGTTGACATGTCCGGATACTTCTGCACCAACCGGCGACACTCCACCTCGTGTTCCTGGGTAATATCATTAAATTAATTTGAGTGTTTCTTTACTAACGTTATTTTGTTATTTTCATTTCCCACTGTAATTTTGGTAAAGCTATTTAGTGTTGTGTCAATTACAACTGTTTACTATTGCTGCAAAGAAAATGAGTAGCCACAGCTTGAGTAGGGCTAACAATTGAAGTACAAACTTAATAGAAGAAGCAAATGTGGATGTAGCAAAAAATAGGCAACAGTAGAGGCAAATTAGTCAGGCTCAAAGTTCCTTAGGTGTTAAAATTATTACAATTGTATCTTTTCTCTCCTTAGTGAAATTATCCAATTTCAGAACGTTTCAAATGCAGGATATATCTAATAGGACAAAAACTAATATTCTTTATTATAAATTACCTTAACAAAGAATGTCCTTGGGTAGGATCAACTGCATTGAGGGAATCAAAGAAAAAAAACTATCTGAGTCAAAATAACAGACATCATAAAATTATTTTTCGGTATCTCCACTTCAACTGCAGCCAATAGCTTGAGATATTTGACATGTTTACCTTGATCTTGCCTTCGATGGCAGTCATGTCGCGTTCGATGCCATCCTGTTTGCGCAGCAGGTGTTGGCAGGCCTGTAGGTCGCGGCCGGTGTCCTCCGTCGCCATGGCCACCGCCTTCTCTCCCACTCGCTGACTTGTGTCGTCGACGTCACGATTGAAGGCGTGGATCTCCAGTGCACCTGCAAGGTGTTCCCTGTACTCACCCAATGCTCCTTGCAACCCTCGCCACCTTGGGAAAACAAATTAAACTGGTTAACATTGCCTTTTTAAATGTGGATATTCAATTCTATTTCTATTGTATTTATTTTTTTACTTCACAGTCTTATCTTTATCACTCTTTTTACAAGTATATTACCCAAATGACTTAGGACTTGTTCAAATTCACAAACAGTAACAAGGTACGTAATGAGTATAAAACGATTGTGCCATACTTGTTGTTGAAGTGCTCTCTCCGTTGTTGCACAGACGCTGTGTCGCTGCGGCCCTGTCTGATCAGCTTGTCCGCCAGACTGTTGATGGCTCTTATCCTCGAGTCGTCCACTCGCATGTCGCTGTCCACGTCGTCCAGTTTACGCTGCAGTGCCAAACAATGCTCGTAGTCTCTGCCCATGTCTCCCGCTTGTACCATCATCTCCTGCAAAGTTAAGTTGGTTAGTTTCTTTTTAGGTTGAAACATTTTAGGTTTAAGTATGGAAAATATTAAGGAAATCAAATGGGGGACATTTTAGGACATAAGATTAAGATTAACATTTAACAAACTTTTCAACTAATATTATGTTATACTATAGGTACACAGCATTAATCTACAAGCAAATTTTCTATTTTTTCCAATATTTAACATTCATTTTAAATATTCAATAGGACCTTTACAAATTATTTACAAAACAAAATTGTAGAGAATGTACATCAATTAGGCAAGGTTGAAACAAGTTTCTTATGGAAGCAGACCAAACGGTTAACCCTTGTCGACAATTTGTTTGTTCAACAACTGACCTTGTCCCTGATCCAAGCCTCTATCTTGTCCACCTGGTTGTTGAACTCCAGTATATCTTGAGCCTCCTCCAGTCCCCGGCCTCTGTTGTTGCTCTCCTGTAGCAGAGAGCGCCAAGAACTCAACAGTTGCTCCAGCTGCTGTCGGATCTCACGCGACGCCTTGTGTTTTTTGCTCAGTAACATCTCACCTGCAAACATTACACCGTCACAAACAAAGGCCACAAAAACAGTGAATCATAAGAACTTGTGCAAATAAGTCATTAATGGAGGAAAAAATACCTAGAGGGATGCCTTGTGGCATCACATAAATACAATTTATTGGCAATTAGCGGGATTTTTTACCCAGGACCTCAGGCTCTGAAGCCCTGACGACTACTCACCGTTGTCTTTGATTGCAGTGATCCGCGGCTGGTTAGCTGCCAGCTCTGCTTGGAACGCTTGATGTTTCTGCAGTTTCTTTATCTTGTCTTCAAGACTGCTCACTTCACCTTTGTTGACCTCAACCTCAAGTTTCTTCTGTTTCTCACCAATCCACGATTCAGCCTAAAACAGGGGATGTTTACACATACACTATGCACACAAAGTATTTTATACACTAGTAACAGACGAACGAGTGCCGCTAAAGCGTGAATGCAACACTAGAACTCACAGGTAAGATTGAACGCATTACTTGACTAAGTCACCTAAGTACTTTAACACTCAGCACCAATGACCTATACAAAACATGTCTACCCAATGGGTTAAAGTCGATTATTTAAAATAACCCTGCAAAAAACCTATTTCAAATCAATCAATAAATAAATTACCTCGCCAACATCCCTGACAAACTGCGCGTACAAAAGCGCATCATCCAGCCGTTGTCTGCGTAGCGCGCAGAGGTCTTTGACCCGGTGGCGCCGGGCCACCACTTCCGCCATGCGCCGGGAGATGAGGTCGCTCTCAAAGTGCTGCTGAGCCAGGAGCTTGTCTCCGTGCTCCTGCAACGCCACCACCTTCTCCTCTTGAGTGGCCAGGAGCTTCTCAAATGCATCGTGCTTCTTGACGTAAGCCGACACCTCATCCACCGTCTCTCCTGCAAGTGATTTTATTAAGTAATATTTGTCAACCGGTGTCACAAGGATGATTCCATTTAAATAACTAATTTGGCTAACATTTATTAATTTGTAAATATTTTCTTTACAAAGGTTCTTTTTACATGCAGACCAGAAACTGTTTTTAGTATACATTTAAGATTAACTTAATACCTGGTTGACCAAGAATCCAGTCTATACAAAGGAGGAATTAATAAGGAAACTCATAAAGACTATTTCTACTGAGAAACTTAAATCAGAAATCAAAATTGTAAATTATGTGAACTTTGAGAACACTAATATTGTCAGTTAATTAGAGATGGTCAAGTCTCGAAATTTCGACAAATTTTTGGGAAATTTTAAATATCGTTATACGAGACAAGATTGGATTTTTAGTTCGAGACGAGACGAGATTTTTTATTTGTCATAAAATTTCCAGACGAGATCGAGACGGGATTTCCCTTCTCATACACAACGGGAAATGCACGTTCGACATTATTACCTGATTCTGTAACATTGTTAGATGACTGTTTAAAAACAAAAATAATAATAACAGAAAGAATAATTAAAATCCTTTATCATCAGCATAAAAAAATGTATATTTACTACACCTATCTTATTACGATTAAGAAACATGGTGATATCAGTTGGGGTAGAGTTAAACTTATCCTAAAATAAAATAAATCATAATATAAAAGCAATATTAGTTTATAAAATAGTTACTTGTTTTGGCTTTGTTTATGGTAGTAAAACATGCCTCACACTGCTTACACAACAAAACTTCTCAAATGATAAAATAATTAAAGTAATATTTACATATAAAGAATTAATTAAATAAGAACGCCTTTGAAAAGGAAAGGCAACTACAACGCGCTCTTGTATTACGGGTATTGCATTGACTTTCTGCTGGCGTTTTTTATTTTCTTTTTTTTGTTTTTTTTATTCTTGTTTTGAAAAAATCTCGATCAAAAAGAAATCTCGTCTCGTATCACAATATTTAAAATTTCCCAAAAATTTGTCGAAATTTCGAGACTTGACCATCTCTAATTAACTGACAATATTAGTGTTCTCAAAGTTCACATAATTTTAATTTACAATTTTGATTTCTGATTTAAGTTTCTCAGTAGAACAAGTTTATACAACCCACTACTTTCAAAAAATTTTATCTATACGTAAAAATCCAAACTTTCCAATCCATGTAGTATAATATCAATCAATTCCACTAAAAATTTTAAAAATCTAAGCTTTCAAGAAACACTAAGATTATTTTACAGTTCTAATCAGACTAATACCGTTTACTGTTTTTGTATAAAATATCACAAAAGTGCTTTCAAAAAACAATCAAATCAACATCTTTGTCTATACACCATCCTCTCAAAACTACAAGTACAATATCAAGATTGTCAAAGTCCCTTAAATAGGTTTACATGTTGTATAGAACATTTAGAAACTACCCTGCCTATACTAACCAAAGTCTATGCCAGACAAGGCCGCCTCCTGAGTGCCGCACAGGGTGTCGATTTGCTTGGCGTCTCTCAGGAAGAAGTGCAGATCAATCAGCTGATCAAGATGTACCTTCTTGTGCTGCCAGGCGCTGTGTAGACGCTGCCGCTCCTCCAACAGCTGACTGAACTTCTCTTGGATCTCCTACAAAATGTTACTGGTTAAACATTTCACACCAGTAGCAAACAGATTGTGGCCCGTCTGACCATTCATGACTTCGCAGCTAAGAATGATGTAAGGGAAAGCATTCAAACTGCAGTAAGGGGCAGGAAGATTTCTAAGTCGTTGCCCGAAGACAGCGAATCTACAGTATGTGACTATGCGAATCTATCCATGCAGTTTACAACACATTAAGCTTGACATTTCACCTCTAATAGTGAAATAAGAATGAAATCATCTTTCAGAATAAATTGAAAGTAGCAAAACTTGACACAAGCGGCTATATCTGACCTGTGAGGCATAGTGGTCGGCCTGAACCATGGTCTCTCCCAGCTCCATAACCTGTCGGAAACTCTCCTCCCTCGCCTCTATCTCCGCCTTGACTGCCTCGTGTTCTGCCTTGAGAGTCTGGGCGGAGGCTGCGTCTCGCACCTTCTCCTCTGTCAACATAGCTGCACGCAGACCACTCGCCCAGTTCATCAGGTCCCTCACCTAAACAGATAAGACAATATAGTCTTCAAACACATAAATAGAATGAAGCCGGTTTGATCCTGTCTGAGAAAAGTAAGATGCTTCTTGCCGGTTTAAATCTAGACCCAAACTATTTCATGTTATATTTCCCAGGATTGAAAATCAACACAATTTACTTTACAATAAGACTCGTCAATTGTAAAATCTGAAGCCTCTTTATTAGGATTTCATATTCATGCTGACTACGGTAGGTAACTTATGTTTTTTCTCTTATTTTAAGAATGCTTTACTTTAAGCACCATAGGATACCATAGGAAAGCAGTGGTGTATAAATATGTTGTTTTTATAATTAATAAATGTTTCTTAATCCCTTTTATTGCAATCAAAGTGTTTGAAATATCAATAGTTGTCAGTCTGGTGTATACTAAAAACAATTGCTCGTTTGTAAGCTGTTTGTTAATCAAAACGGCACACGGAAGATTTCTCAGGTGCCGTTTGACGTCACTAACTGCTGACGTCACATTGAGGGAACACCATTACCGCAACGATACGGATTTGAGCCATCGGCCTCGGTGGTGTAGTGGTTAGCGTGTCGGGCTGATAATCCGAATATACCGGGTTCGAATCCCGCTAGTAGCACTAAATTTTTCAGCGAGTTTGGTTGGTTTGGTTAGGTCATGACAGTTTAATTTTATAATTAAAAAATTATAAAATTGAATTTTAGGCATTTATAATTTTATTTTATAAACAAAACTATTTTTTAGATTAGTAAACCTTCATTAGATTTTTTCATTATCAGCACGTTTGGTTAGTTTGGTTAGGTTATGACAGTTTAATTGTTTTTTCAGACGCAGCAGTTAGTGACGTCAAACGGCACCTGAGAAATCTTCCGTGTGCCCCACCGGTTTGTTAATGATGTCAAAACTGAAAACAAAACCTGAAAGGAATATTTAGGGTGTGAAAATTAGATAAAGAATGAGAATTTTTTTATTAATTAGCTTACATAATGTTGCAGTGTGACAAAAAAATATAGTTCATCACATGAGTAAAAATAGTCTTTCCATTCCACTAATTGTCCAACAGAAACAAAGCCGATGTCATTGAGCTAGAGCTCATGCTGAAAAGAGTCACTTCACCCTAGTAATAAAATATAGGCTACTACAATTTTTAATAAAGAGTTTTTATCTACCTGAGCAAGGAAGCGATGAAGGTCACAGCTGGCTTGCAGCATCTCCCGGCGCGCTGCCGATCTCTCCTGTAGCGCCGACCAGCTGGATACGACTACCGCCTGCTGCTGGGCAATGTGGCTGGCGTTGGTGCCTGGGTACTGCGCCTGTAGTCTCACAGCATCCTCTACAAGCACCTGCGACCACCAACATATCACTTGATTATACAAATCCATTGATTTAAAATTGTGGTTGTAAGGATATTGGGCAAAACTGGATGAGTAATACCTTTTACTAATGGGTAAAATTACGGACGTAGACTTGAACACTTGCTGATGTAAATTCCTGATTTCTGACACACTTAAAAACCTTTTTATCAGACCAAACTAAAAGGATAACTTATTGTAAACTATAGCAAATCACATCAGAGGATCACAGAAACAAAAACAAGAAAATCTAACTTTGTCAGTAGCGCTTGTGTGAATGGATTATTCAAATATATTCTATTTGAATGAAACAATTTGCTAGGCTTGCCTCCATAGGTGAAATGTCTACTTCAGCATCCAAAGTCCAAAGTTATATCAATTAATTTATTCATTATACATCTGTTGTTTTAAATTTTAAAGATTGTTGGAATCGGAGCCCATCCTGAAGAGGAAGGAATCTGTTCTGGTACAACGACACAAGCCTTCACAATAAATATTTTACTATCATAAACAGTTTTGAACCCTAAAAAAGTATGACTTTTCTCAGGATCGAACCGGTGACCTCGAGTACTATAACCACTGAGCTGTATAATGGTGTTAAAATAAATCCTAATACTGTGCACTCTCTACCCCAACGGTTTATTGCTTTCCCCTCCGCTGTTTCCTCACCACCCTTAACGTTGATAATGGGACAGTTGCCACTAGTTCTCCACTCTCTTCATGCCAACGCCTACCCTTATTTTGTATAGTAGGGTGAGTGCACCAGTGAATGACCACCCCCCAGTGAATGACCGTTTTGTATAAAAAACCTCATATCAGGCTTTCTGTATTTCCTAGTCCATTACAAACGTGTTTAAAAGTAACTTTTGGGCCTTATTAAAATTCACTCTGTGACTGATTCAAAAAGAAAGTGTCAATCATCCTTTTGTAACATAAACAAAATTAGATGTTTCAAGCAGTTCGTTTCTAAGCTTTCCACTATGGCGTCTCGCACAAACATGGTTGGTTGAAATTTGTCACGGCTCCTTAATTATTGATTGGAACTGTAATTTATTACATGTAATTCACAGTTAACATGTTAAGGTACAATTCTGTACTCATTTTAAGATAAAAATCCAAACCAATTGTATATTTAAACTGCCGGTCAATTACTGGTTCACAAATTAGGGTATAACCAGTGAATGACCGTTTCGGTTAATTGACCAATTTGGGTTTATTTTCTTTATTGATATTGATGACAATGTTTTCTGATCGAGTAAGCCATCGCTAAGAAACAAAAATTTTTGTTAGAAATTATGTGGATACGCTATAACCAAAGTTTGAATGCGAGTTAAATCTTACGATCATTTCCTAGATAAAAAGTGATCTTTCACTAGAACCTATATTTTAATGACCCTGATATCGTTATTTTTCACTACAGGGTTTTCAGCTTCCATGCGAAAATCTCGAACGGGGGTTATTCGGTGAAAAGGAGGAGGTTTAATACAATTTTAAAATTGTTATGTAATATGCGGTCATTCACTGGTGCGATGATTTATGTGCAAAAAATTGTATTTTAGATACTTTTTTTAACATAATACATTAAGTAGTATCATCGGGAAGTACAGGGAAATATGGGAAATATATTTAAACGATTTTGTACAATGTAGCTTAGTAGTATATTTTCCCATGTCGTTTACAAGTAGAAAGTCAACCTTAAACGGTCATTCACTGGTGCACTCACCCTACAAGTTGTCAGTTGACTACTCTCAATGGAACTCAATACATTCTGATTTGTTTCTATAAGTTAGGATATTGTTTTCGCTCGTAAAATCAAGCAACAATATGGCCACCAAAACCAATCTGAAATAAAACTTTAATTCTTGGTTAAAAAATAACAGAGGTATGACCACTCTCTAAATTTACTGAATAGATGTGTTTACAGTACAGTTAAGTACGGTAATCAAAAACTTTTCCATTATTTAGACTTTAATTTTTAAGCTTACCAAATTGAAAATGTGTACAGGTCTCTTGAACTTAGAATCAATCAAGTTCACTGTATTAGTTTGTGGTATATTTTATATTTGGGTTTGGTTAATTCAAATTGTTCTTCATCCTGATTCCATAAAATCAATACTCGGTCCTTGATACAAATCAAACGATGTATCGTGATTAGGTTGGTGGAAACTACCATTTAGAGATAACAAACGATCTATCCCTTCTACGATACAGTGATGCACATTATTTTCTTGAAATTAGGTATACTTAAAAAAAACACAATTAAAGTTGAATTTTAATCACACTAATTGTTATTGCTGCATTTTATTACACAGACATAATATTTTAATAATATTATGTATACAATAATCATCCACAATTACATCCTTTAATTGAAAACATCAGGTTCATAACAACTCAATTTTAAAACTGCAATAAGTAAGGGGAAAGAAATCTCTAGATTCATAAAAAAGGTTTGTTGAACCAAACAGTTTAAAATTTAGAGTGGATAAACTGACCTCTATTTTTGCCTAAGCAGAGGGAGTTAGCCTGAGTAGTGGTGGATTCAGAGTGGGTTAAGGGTCTACTGTACATTGAAAACAACTTTATACACACAAGAGATAGAACCTGATTTCAATAATAATTGTACAAATTCTACACATTGTCTTTACTCCCTAGTATTTGAAGTACTTTGTTCAGACCCTGCTGTTGCTCTTGAAGTAATATTTTCAGGTTCCTCACCTCTTCTACCAGCTGATCTCTATTGATGTCTTCGGCACAGTTGTGGCAGTTTTTACGGTTCTTGCACAGGGCAATTTTGTACGCAGCCATCATGATTCGCTTCGGTAACCTTTCATCCAAAGGGTTAAAGGGGTCAAAGGAAATTTCATTTTCTGATTCAGGATAGTATGAACTACGAAACCATTCCTTCAATAAATCAATTTTCAAAATCGTCAAAACATATCTTTTAGATGACGATTTGACAAACCAGTACATCTCCTTAGCATGAATCAACTCTGTTATTCTAATTAGTTTCGAGATCCTAGCGGTTTTTCTGAGTTCCTGTATATCGCTGACTGCAATACCCAATAGCAAGTTCATAAGCACTATAGTCACTAAGAGAGCGAACATCGCGAAAATCAAGTGAGAACTTATATCGAGGAGACTATCTTTTCCGTCGTTGGAGACCATATCCAAAGCTGGTCCGGTGTTCCCTGTCATCATTGCAAGAACATTTATAAAACTTGTCCAAGGGTTGTTGAATTTCGGAGACTCGGGGAATATCGCACTGAAACTGAAAGTGAACCCAATAAGGAGGAAGATAAAGACACGACAACACACAATGACCTTACTCAATACATAGGAGAACATCTCTATGTAAAGTCCATGGTGAGGTTCTTGTTTGACTAATAACATCAAATTTATCCAAGCACATAACACACCAAAAGCACCCACATGCCTTTGCCATGGGTATTCAAAAGTATATCTAAAAGAGATTACAAATGCACTGAATACTCCAAACACTTCTGGTACTTGTGACCAATTAAAAAAATACTGTTTGATAGACTGATGTCTGTTGTTGACAATTACTGATAGAAGTTCAATTATAGTCAACACTTTGAGAAAATTTACTCCTAAGGAGAACTGAGCATCTTGCTCAGTTATCTCATCCATTATAATCAAGTTATTGAAGCAACCTTTTAGATCAAATTTGCTTATGTTTTGAGAAACACTGTAACAGTCATTAACTACATCATAAAGATAAAATGTAAATGAAATGGCAAAAATAAAACTAAAAGTGGATCTCGTGCTATAAATATGTTCCAATTTTTTCAATTTTAACAACAAAAATGCATTACATAGAGGATGTTCGAGCAAGTGTTGTTGTTCTTCGTCAATTAATGTTTTCAAGAGTCTGCACTCACCCTTAGATGAATTTTGAAGAAAGTAATCAAAGTTTAAACACACTTTGACTTCCCAGTTCGAATCTTCTTCCTGCATGGAAATGCAACTGTCCAATTTTGTTTTAATAGTCGCCAAACAAGCTGGGGTTCGCCTGCTTATGATCGCGAGAGCTGTTGGTCCATCATTGGCTCGACTACTTAGATCAGCACCTTCCATGATCAAGAGATCGACACATTGAGACAACTTGTTCATCGCGGCTACATGAAGAACTGAAAACCCATGGTCATCTCTCGCATTAACATCAGCTCCTGACGCAAGTAATGTTTCTAAGGATTTGAGTGCCAACAAATCATCTTCACACACAGCTGCATGCAGAGGTGTTTTACTGTCAGAATCTTTAGCGTTCACATCCGCTCCGGCTCTCAATAATGTTTTGATACATTCAACACGGTGATATTTGGCTGCAAGATGCAGTGATGTTTGTCCCTTTAAGTTACGTTTAGCGACATCAGCTCCTTTATTGATCATTGATGAAACACAAGCAATGTGTCCTTCTTCACTAGCTAAGTGCAATGCAGAGTTTCTCTCCTTAGTACCCAGGTTAACATCGATCCTGCATTCCAATAAAACATTAAGGCATTGCTCCTGTCCACGTTGAGCTGCGATATGCAAAGGTGACATGCCTGCGACATCCAAGCTGTTGACATTCACATTCTGACGAACTAGAAGCAACAGACATTCAACAGCATTCCTCTTGACAGCTAAATGAAGCAGATTGTCCTCAACCTTTGCACCATTCTCCATCAGAAGTTCAATTATTTCAAAGGAATTTCCAATCACAGCACAATGTAAAGGGGTCAAGAACTTATATTTAAAGTTAACGTTGCAGTTCTTCATTATCAACCATCTAGTGCATTCCACAGCACCGTTAAAAGCGCTTAAATGGAGACTGGAAACTCCCGTCCCAGGTAGGGTGCAAGTCACATCCACACCTTGTTTTTCGAGAATCTCCATCAAATCTAATCTTTTCAGAAATGCACACCATAAGAAAATTATACTTCTCTCGTGTTTCACTTTTTTTAATGCAAATGACTGCACTCCTCTATCATCCAAATGTCCGTTTTCAATGTCCAAGAGAATCCTTGAGTCTCCTGACACCTTCTCCATACTATCCAAGATGTTTTGTCGGAAATTCCAATCTACTTGTGTACCTTCGTGATGAGTTTGTTCCTCCTGCAAGAGCTCCATCTCCTTATGTTCTCTGGTAGCAGGAGTTGACAGGGATTGCTCTATAGTTGATTCTTTCAGAGCTTCTGTCTTGATATCTTGTGACTCTTGTGAGGATTCAATGTCACTGACCACTGACATTGCATGTGGCTGATTGCTGACAGTGTGGTCTTCACAGTCTCACAGCACTGATTATCAAGTGTTTCTCGTGATGGTACTCAGTTGTACGTCACACTCACACTGATGCCAAACTTTGTGCTATCCCAAATTCCAGCATTCACTGACTAAACTTTCTACTACCTCCAACTGTCTTAGCATCAAAGTGTATTGAACAATGTATATTGTGCTTGTAAGATGTGAAGACTCATAGCAATAATAAAGAAATAAATAGGTAATAGTTATTTCATACTTCAACTAATTGCATTACTTAGCAAAATATTTATAATTTTTAATGATCTTTGGATTAGATAATCATTAGCTTAATTACTTCACTCTAATCTAACTAAAAATTAATTATTCAGAGTCGTAAAGCTTTTCAATCATTTTAAAATATATAATTCATGGTTTCAAATTGCTTACACAACTTACTCAACAATGCATATGAAGCATTAAATAATAAAACATAAGGTAATGAAGCATTAAATAAAATAAATATTGATAACTACTTTGTATTGAATCTTTTTAGTTTGACGAGTTGAATAGTTAAATACATTTGAGGGTTAAGCCAAGTTTCATGCAACCTAAGTGATTTTTTATGCCTAATTGTTTGAATTCAAACAGGTTCATAATGGTCATATCTCATATCAGTTTGACTTGGTTGACAATTTTGAGTATTCAACATAAACAATTGGCTCAGCACACTCTGTTGATGGCTCAACTCAACAACGTCAATATTTATTTCAAAAACTGGTGAAAACTTTAACAGTGGGATTGAATGTATAGTTATATAATAGTCACAGCAGTAATGTATAGGGACGGTTACCGAAAAGCTCAAAATACTATTTGACATTTGTAGTAACAAGACCAGGGTTTGGACCGTTCCCTTTTAAAGTGTAAAAAATGTGATTGGCATAGAAAACACACATAATACACAAAATTTTTTAAAAAACATAAAAAATAGTAAAATAAAGTAGATATAATAAAAAGTTTAAACAGTAAAAAACTTAAACATACCTGAAGTTGGGCCTCCAACGCAACCAGATCATTCTCAAAGCCTTCATGTTTGCGTATGAGCGCTAGGACGGAGTTGAGGTCGCGTCCAAGGTCGTCGGAGATGGCTGCGTCTTTGTCATGTATGCGGCTCAGTGCCTCGGCAACGTCTCGGTGGAACCTGTGTATCTCGCCAGCAGCCGCCAGACGCTGCTCTCTGTTGTCTAGCACTAGCAGTAGTTGCTGCCACGACTCCCTGTATCCGTCAGTATGGATTAATGTTTGGTAAGTAAAAGGTTTTTTTCGCCACTCTACACTGTTTCTACTTACTTTCCTATCATAGAATTAGTCTTGAAAAACACGGTGTTTGCTGCCAGCTTGGTTAAATTACATTTCATTGTAGTACTGGTTATGGATTTTACCAACTGATAATAAATATTTTTTAACTATTGAACAACTCATATATATTTCATAAACATAAAACAACGTAACCAAAATTACCCTTCTTCTCTCTAGGGAGATCCGCTAAAATCACAAAATAAGTTTGATATTAAATAGTCTAATGTTCTAATGTCAGTATTGAGTTACAAAAAAAAAAAAAAAAAAAAAAAAAAAAAAGAACACAACCTCTCACAGAAGTGATTGTCAAGTTCTTAAGATGGCGGGGACATTTAACAGATTTTGTCAATTAAAAAAAATATTGTTAGGTTAGAGTAGTATGGAAAAAATAGCTCATGTCTCGTTTCTTCCGTTCTTGTACGGTAATCCTGAAACTTATGGGAACAACCACACTTATTCGGGAAAAACATATTTCCCGGATTAGTAAAGTAATATACTGTTTTTTACTGTTTTTTAAGACCAATGCAGTGTGAAAATGAAAAACCAAACTCTCTGTGACTCCTGAGGTTCACCCATAGTATGGAAAAGTAGTTTAGGAATTAAACACAAGACTTTTACAAAACAACATTAAAGTCCATCCGTAGTACTTCAACAGACTTTTCATAAGCGTTTTTTTCTTTAGTTTACAGAGCTATAGGAACTGCTTTAGTTTTCAAAAGCATCTTTTATGTCAAATCAACTGCTGAGTTGTCCTTTCAGTTTTAATAAATAAGAAATTTTGCATACTTGGACGGAAACAGAAATTGACATCAGTAAACTTTGCCAGTAGCTCAACCCAACTATGTAAATTCCTGTTCCAAAAGTAGCTACAGTTTTAAAACGAGTGATCTCTACCTCTAAAATTAGTCAAAAGTGATGCATCGAGATACACCATTACAGGGGATGGTCCTTAATGCAAACACACACCAGGTGTCCGTCCATAAGCAGATTAAAATATTGCTACCCTGCTTATTATGGGTTAACAAACACTGTGTCTGTCGACTTAGACACGTCCATCTGTCTGCAAACAGACGCTACAAAATCGCTTGGTGAGGGATTCATTGCAGACGTCAGTGTCTAGACTTTCTCCCTCTCCTACCGGTAGTGCACACTCCTCAAGCCCTGTAGCCCCGAAACCCGTCGAAACACACAATGCTGCAGTAACGTAAGCCCTCATTTGTAACAGTGGGACTCACCTGCTGACGAACAGACGCCCGGTGTGTGTTGGCTTATAGTCAATAATTGTACTATGTAAGCGTGTTTTATAAGTCTCACCTGACAGTTTGGTGCCTTATCTGCACCTCCGTAACCGCGTCAAAGTCAGCTGTCTCGCTACCACACCACAACCATAAGCAACTGGCTACACACTCCTCAACTCATGCAACATTTTTGCTACAATTGTTAGCAACATGTTTGCAACATTTGATTGCAATTGAATATTTGTTGTTCTGTTGCAAACTTCAACAATTAATGGTTAAACAGAGTAACTATCAAAAATAGCAATTATTTTCCTTGTTTACAGTTCATTTTTGGTCATGTATTTGTATTGTTTAAAGGATTGTTGCTGACACTTCCCATAACTTTTTTTAGGACACTAGGCCCTATTTTATTCACATTACCTATTTCAGATTAGACCTAGGGGTAGCGGTATTATCACTTGGATATAAACCCATTGGTGATTTGACAGGATTTGAACCCAGGATCTGAGAAACACAAGTCCTGAGCTCTCCCACTAGACCAGCTCACTCCCCACCCAACCACTATTAGAACTTTGAACTCCTGAAACATTTTAAGATTTTTTCCCTTTTTTATTTTTTTTTTTCTATTTAATTCGACTTCTTTAAAGATTTATTATTTCCAGTACAGTACTACAGTGGAACCTCAAATTAATTGTCAATCTGCGTTATTTGTCCCCTTAAAAATGTGTTTTCCGCTATTTTTACTGTATAAGTTTAGAATAATGGCATACATAATTTTTTAAGGAGCGTTAATTATACACAATGATACCTACACCTACAATATTATCCATTCGCCAAAATAATGTGTCATAAAGAGAAGACTTTTCTACCTAACCTAACCTAACCTTGTTTATGAAGGCTATGTTTAATGACCTTTTTCAATCGAATTTGTCCCTTATTAAGTTTATCAAGTATGAATAAAACAATAACTGATTGTTGCCTTGCACTATCAACAGCCCAACTTTGACTAGATTGGATGAGAATCAAATTGCAAGAACCAACAGACATTATCGTGATGATGTATAAATAGGTACTCTGTTGAACCAATCTTAGTCACCAAATAAATATGTATAAAACAGATAGTTTAGGTTGCATAGATCTAAACATGCCGGTAAAAAAAATTTAAAGAAATTCCATTAATTTTGTCTGATGAGAAATAAATTTCAAAATTTAAAGTTCAGACTGTAATTACAGTTCAAATAGTTAAGTAAAATTATATGTATATTTTTCGATTGTAATAAGTTGGTGATTTAAAAAATAAAAGATAAAAACTTATTATTGTCTGAAAAGTTGAGGAATGTGAAGCCATTATCAGCATGCCAAACTCTGTCAAAAGCATGCAAACATATGAGGTTCAATCCTTTAAACACTTGGTAAAATAAGCTAAATTTAGTTATTTCAGAATTAGCGAAAACAAAACAACATTATTATGTAACACAGTTGAACGAAACATAAGCAAACAAAAAGCTTTAGCATTTGGATTTTCATGGATTTGATTGGAAATGAATCAAGACTCAAAACCCTGATTGGCTAAAAAAAAGTGTCAATAGTTTTGGTTGGAAGGGTAGCTGGTCAAAACTATGAAAATTAATCACAATGAGCAAAATAGATTAAACTAATTAATCTGAATTGCGATTGGACTAAAATTTGTAGCAGCGTTTTACATTTAACCAATTAAAATCTGTTCAATTAGGACAAAAAGTTCCTAAACTTATCAATTCAAATTCAACATAAACAAACATATCGAGAATAATATTTATAAGTGGAAATGATAATTTGCATTATTACTTTATTATTTATTACTTGGTATTTTTATGTTCAATAATGTTGCCTTTCTAGACTAAATTATATAGTACATGCACTATATACAAATGAAATACTAAATAATGTAGCTAACAGGTCATGCCAAACTAAAAAACCTCAACCGTCAAGTTTTAAAATGCATATAAACAAATGTACTGTAGACTCCCTCTTATCCGGACAACAACCGGACATCGGTTTAACCGGACTAGATCGGCAGGAAGTGGGCGGTACTGAAACCACTGTTCTCGTGGAAAAGATTTGAGACCAGTAATCACATGTCTAAATACAATGCTCTACTAAATTTAAGTCAAATACTGTATAAACCGTTTTAACGAGTTTTTGGAGACGTCGGTTTAACCAGAAACCCCGTTTTCCGGACTGGCCTCGGTCCCGAGGAGTCCGGATAAGAGGGAGCCTACTGTACATTTGGAATAATTTACATAATGAAATACATGTTTGCACTTTAAACTTTTTCTGATATTCCAACAGTTTTATACGGTTGATTAAATGTTGAGAGCGTTGTAAAATGTAAAAATGTACAGAAAATGAGGGAGTGAAAAGTATTTTACTTTTTAAACTAGGAGGTTTATGACTTTCATCATTGATGAGACTGGGAGGTTATTTTTAGTTCCTGCTAAAATTTTATATATTTTGGGTAAAATTGAGTTTTTTCTTGTTAAACTTTTGACCTTATTCTCTTTGCAAGGTTCCCTTGCATAATTAATACAATCTGGGGGAAAATAATAACGATAATGATTTCCCAAAAATTCCATACCAAAGTGTTTGGATATTGTAATTTTGTGTTCTGCGCTTTTAATAAATTTAGCATAATTCTCAAGCAAAAGAGCACAAAGCATTTACAAACAAGTCTTTAAACAACTCCATCGCACAAGTGAATCAAAAGGAACAACAAAATAAGGACCTTTGATATAACAACACATCAATATTCTTTTTTGACTTAGCATCTCTACATTTTTCAACTTTTTACCTTGAAATCTGTTATAATTTAAACTTGCTCGATGTTAGATAACTGTTTAATGAGTAAAAAAAAAAATGTTTAACAAACTTAAAAAAAATTGATATACTGCAGCAATGACATTTTAAGCACATTTATACGTGTGTCTATTATAGGCCTCCAACCTCAAAAAAATTTAATTCCAAAACAAATTTAAAAAACACTATTTTGTCAGACAGTAATCAACCAAAGATTTTACAAAACATAGTCGGGCCTACCTCAGTTGGTCCTGGCGTTTCTCAATGTCCGCTGTGTACGGACTGTCGTTTGAGATGAGTTTCTTGGCCAAGTCTTCACATTGGTTGAATCTTTCGGCTCCGGCTTCCACTCTGTGTTTCAAGTCGTCAAACTTGTTTTGCAATATCTGGAAACAATTTTTGAAAAAGCATTACGGTCAGAAGACTCTTTGCTAGCTTGTAATTGCATAACTTACACCTGATTACATAAATTATATAGGCAATGAATATGTTTTTAAAGTGAGGTAAATTTGATAAAAGTTGTGAGGATAGCAGGCTTATCTGAATGGGAACGAGTCCAAACTGGTACAGGATACAAAAAATTTTGTGAATCCTGTACCAGTTTGGACTCGTTCCCATTCAGGTAAGCCTGCTTCCTCACAACAAATCCTTAAAACCTAGGCGCTTAATTGTGCTCTATGTTACATCATTGAAGAAAAAAAACTGTTATTGTTATAACTTTTTTTACAATGTGCTGTACCAATTACAAATTTATTTCGCAAACATCAATTTTTCAAATTGAACCTAACAGAAAAGAAATTTTACTACAAACAATAGCATCTTTTATCACATCAATCAACAAAGTTAAAGTATTAGAAACTTAGAGAGAAAATCAAATTGTGACAGCACATTCAGTTAGTGGCTCATTCATTTATGTTGATTTGCTACAGCTAGATGCTACAGCTGATCCGTACAGATGGGATGTCTACTTCAGTATAAAAGCCAATGTTATTAGCTCCCAAACTTTTATCTGGTAAACTAACTGAATTCTATCCCATTAAAAAATCCTAATTGTCCACTTAGTTTTCTGTACATCAGTAATTTATCACTAAACTCACCAGCAAATGCTCAAAGTCCTGGCCATAGTCCTCGCTAGCCGCTGCAGTCATCTGTTCTCGTATCCAGGTCTCCAGCTCGGCGCTCTCACTGAGGTACTCGTGTCGACACATACTCTCCACCAGATGTTGCTGTCTAGCGCTCGCCAACTTCTGCAGTGTCCGCATCTGCTGTGCGATGGCCGTCTGTTTGCTAGCGATAGCCTTGGCGTCCGGGTGTTTGGCGTTGATCATCACGTTGGCCGCTGTACCCATCTCCGTCACAATACCGGAATAGGTGTCCAACTCCAGCTCAAGCGCCTATAGATAGTGGTTTTATGGGTTACGATTTGTAAAAGTTGAAATCAACACTGATAGCTTGGATAGTTGATTTTAAATTATTCTGTTTTAAGTTTCATTATTTTTTTAATTAGTTTGACATAAAAGATTTTACTTAAGATTTTTTCCTTAAACTAGTAAAATACTTGACAGCAATATTGTTGAAGCACATTGCAGCATGGATAACAAAGAAAATTTAGACTAAACATTATACAGTAAATCTTTGACTGATTATTAACATATGTGGTGGAAAAGTAACTTATGTGTGTTTACTTAAACATCTACAATCACCAGATCAAATAATTCTTTGCACTCAATTTTGGACCAGTAGCCAATTGTTGTTAGGCAATAAAATTAATAGGGTAGTCCACTAACTGTTTTTATCATTTTACTACATGGTCTTGATAAAAATCTATGATTAAGAAGCGTGACTTAAACTAGAAATCAGTGACTTTTCATTGACTTCTATCGGCCCCTAAGTGACTTTTCAGTGACCTCTATATAGCCGGGTTTTCCTAGGCGCGGAAGCGGAGAGCGGAGAGAGGAACGCGGAGAGCAGACTCCACTTGTCTTAGGTAATTTAAATTTAATGTTACTGTTTTCCTAGAGCGGAGCGGAATGCCATGTTAATTTCTTTTCCGCTCTCCGCGTTCCCCTCTCCGCTCTCCGCTTCTGCGCCTAGGAAAACCCAGCTTAACCGGTAGACTCCTCATTAATCAACACTTTTAAATATCAAGCTCAACACTATTGCTTTAATACTTTCCAAATATACAAAACAAGAATGGAGAACAAACAAAAATACAAATATTGATAACAATCCCACTACCAGTTCTAACCTTGTGTTTGGTGAGCAGTTTGGACGCAGCGTCGCGGTCCCTGCCATAGTCTGTTGAGGACAAAACATCGTTGCGCTCTGACAGCCAACTCTCCACTTCACTGGCCTCGAAGAAGAACTGCTGAGCCTTCAGTGACAGCTCTAGCTTCTTGCTTCTCTCGTACGCCTTCTGCTTGAGGTCCTGCCAGGCATCCTGCAGACCAACACATAGCGACTCCACCTGAAAATGGGCATTCGGCTTGGTTACAAATACAACAGGTAACATTCTTACTTTATTAAGTTTGAATCCATAGTTATTAAAGAAAGGCAAAAGCTATGATCACGACAACATCCAAAACCTCTTGTGGTTATGTAAACATCAAATGTTTTGCGATGGTGGCAAAATCTTGCACATCTTCTGCGGTCTTGAAGACATCATTATTGTCTTTAGAAGTCATGGAAACGCCACAATAGTCTTCCATGATCGCGGCATAATGTAAAGTATATCACACGTTCGTGTAGATAGCCGTTTTCTGTGATAGCCACCAAATTTTGAATATCTTCCGCGGTCGTACGGACATGACTATCGTATATTGCAGTCATAGAAATTATGTGTCAAATATTACTCCTCAGGAGATAACGAGTCATTGAAACTGTAGCTTTAGTAATATTGTAGCTTGACCCAAGATGAATTGTAGAAACACATCCAAAGATGACTTTCAGGCTAAAGGAAATAAAGAAAAGGATGTCCTACAACTGTGTGATTTCATAAGAGCTTATGGTTGATGGACTAATTTGAGGGGTGCTATAAAAGCACAAGATAGCCAAACAGCAAAAAAAAAAAAACACCTTATGACAATTAACGCACCTGTTTAGTCTCCGGATGGCTCTGATGTACAAGCGCCTCTCCAGAGGCGAGTGTTCTGTCAATCATCGGCTGATGACCCTGTATCTCCGCCTCCAATTTCTTGTGTTTCTTGTACAGTGACTGCGCCTGGTACAGGTTCTGACCCAGAGTCTCGGACGATGCCAGCGGCAGGTGTTCCCTGATCCAACTGAGCTCCGCCTCCAGCTCAAACCCAAACTTGTGGAACCGCAGTGACTCTTCCAAAGCCTCTCTTCGCTTGCGGGCCGGACCTTGCAGGGAGCCGAACCTGAGAGGAAATATTTTGAATGTTGTAAGTTCATTTAACAACTAATCATCTACAATAAAGATATCTTGAAAACACCCATTACAATGATTTTACCAGAAATTTTTAACTACAGTTAACATAAAAAAAACATCTTACCATCCGGTTTGAAAACCCTAAGAAACTAAAATTGTTTCATTATTTGGCATCAATTCTTTAAAAAGTTCAATTTCAATTCACCACCATGAACCATGATACAACTATGGTAACCCCTCATTAAACCAGATTAAATGGGGAACAAAGACATTCGGTCAATGGTCCTTGCGGAAGTTACCAAGTTTCTTTGTTCATCGCAACTGATAAGGTGTTAACCTTATTTGTTTCTGTGTCCACCAATAAACCACCAAAGACCACAAAATTACGGTTTTGTGTCGATATGATGAGAGAAATTCGTAATGAATAAGGAATTATTAAATCCGTAAAAATCCTCTGGGGCACAAAAGTTTAACAATTTATGATTTTAAATTTCTACATTTTCATGAACTTTATTGGGACTTATTGCTTACCTTTCCTGGCACTCCTTGCTGGCCTTCAAGATATTGTCTGCGTCAAAGTGGCCCTCATGGACCATCTCCTGGCCCAGGGCTACCAAGTCTCCAATTCTCTCTTCCCACTGGATTATTTCTGTTTCGATCACCTAAGTATTGGGAGGTCAGTTAGTATTGTTACGAGAGAAAAGTATTATGTGTTTACTATTGAAAAAATACAAAAGATAATCAATGAAGAGCGGAATTTAAGTAAACATGTTGTAAGATGGTGATTCCATAATATCACCATGTGGAATCAACAGTAGGCTACCTGGTGTTCCTTAAGAAGCTTCTTGACATTGCGCAAGTCCGAGCCCACCTGACGGGACTCCAGATTAGAGCCGAGCTCCTCAAGCTTGGTCCGAGCGTCGTCCATAGTGCGGTTGTAGCTGTCAACAGAGAATGTCATGTTTCAATGTCAATCATATTACAAAGGCAAGAAGTTGATTTCAGGGTTGAAACTACTTGCGGATAAATCACAATTTACAACATTTTTGACTACCGCAGCCTAATTTACATCTAGTTTGTTTATCTGATTCCTAAAAATTCAGATGATAATACATCACAACCTTACACACCCTAGACATAGTTCTTCTCTCTTCTGCCATTGAAATTCTTCTTAATACTCTGGGGTAAAATTATACAACAGCCAGCCTAACACCATGAAATGCTTAATAGGTTTTTAGATCCAGAGCTACAATCAAATAAATATTCAGCTGGCTTTTAAATTAGTGCTGTAAAAATGTTCAAACACATATTCTTTTGTTATTGTTGTTGACGTATAATTCATGTACGCCTATTGCGTGTACGATACTAATAAGGTTTTTTCATGGATTGATTTATTTCTGCGTACCTGTGCTGAGCTGCAGCCTGACGCAGACGTCGTCCCTTGTCTAGAGAGAGTGACACCAGCGTCTCCCAGCGTCGGTTCAACTGAGTCAGCATAGTCGACACTTCTGGTGCTCGGTAGTTCTTGTCTGACACTAGAGCCTGGCCCGTCTAAACAGTACAGAGGGAGGTTAATATGATAGAGCGATAGAAGATGCAGTTTAACTTATGTTTAATGATTTAATACCTAATGACCAATTGTTACCCAAGAAATAAACTAATTTACATTATAAGGACAGTTTCCAAACTGTGCGGTTAAATTAAACAGCTTATAATATTTGGAGATTTTGTAGGACATTCAAAACAAGAAAGAACCATCTTAAAACATAACCATGCAATAAAAGTAATTTTAAGAAATTGAATATTATAATTACAATTCTTAACCACATTTCCAACTCTTACCCCAATGAAAATTATATGTTTGGCAAATACAAATTTAAAACAGACAAAATAGTCACTTTAGGTATATTACCTTGTTGACAGCCCTTAACTGCCCCTCGTTAGCCCGAAGTTCTCTCTCGAAGGCCTCGTGTTTTTGCAGTTTCCGCTCAATGTTTGTCAGATCTCGGTAACTCTCGTCTCCGGCTGTCTTCATCTTGTCGTTGAGCCAAGTGTCGAGGTCGTCCACATCAGCAGCAAACTCTTGGAAGGTTTTGGCAGCAAGCAGCGCAGCGCGACGTTCTGCCGCCAATGCCTTCAAAGCCTGTCTGCGAGATAGTACTTGGTGTCTACGTTCGTCAATGCTGAAAACATAATGATTTTTTAGGAAAATTGTGGAAACTATGTGGCTCTTTTGTTTACAATCTGTTATATCGTTCAATATGATTTGCATTGAATAAGGAATTACAATAAAATATTATTATTAATAAATATTATCATTATTATTACAATATTTTTATTGGGGTATTATTTAATACCTTAGAAAAAATACCTACAATCCGAAGATTAAACGATGGAACGTCCTCCTATAGTTGCCCTTTTAAATGTGTGTTAGCTTAACAGAAAGTGTTACATAAAGAAAGAAATGATTTACCTTTTTAGAAAACGAGCAAAGGTTTGCAGCCCCCACAATTATCTTCATGATTGAGTTCACACACAAAAAGTGAAAAAAAACACACTACAAAGCCTCAATTTCACAACAAAAGAACCAGTTTTAGTTTAGGATTAATGGGAACTTTTTTTGTTTGTAAAAATCGATTTACCTATTTCATTAAAATCATGTATAGGCCTACTATGCCATGGATGTGCACTCAAATAGAATTAGGAATTAATTGTAATTTACAACCAAATCAAGATCGAAGTAGACAAAAATTTGGTTTTGGTTATTTTGGTTTAAAATATTATTTATTTTACTTATGATTTCAAGAAGATATACATTTTTTGGAGATTACTGTTTTGAGTTATCAAACTCTACTAATAACCCTGTTTAAATATTCTAAATTGTCATACTTACTACTTTTTGTCGTAGTGATCAGCAGCTATCAACTTGTTAGCCATCTCATTGAACGCCTTTATCCGGTCGTCCTGAACGCTCAGAGTGTTCTCAAAGTCTTCATGTCGCTTTAGCAATGCTTCCACGTCATCCAAGGTTCCCTAATGAATAAAAGAGGTCAAATATTAAACATATTTACATGGTTAACTCTACATTTCTTCTCAAATCATTTGCTGTGGTAAGAGTTCATAGTTAATTAATCATGGCTAATGACAATAACAGTTCTGCCCTTGTATTCCAATGCTAAAAAAAAATATTATTTTTTTCATCACAAATGTTGTTGGAATCTCACCTGACATTATTAGATTAGATCAACAGTTTTATCAATTAATTTTCATCTAACAACACAGAAACATTCTTTTGAAATTATTATCATTAAATTTTTTTCATTACTTTAACTGAACTAAAATTACAAATTTAGTACAAGTTTCAATTAAAACTGAACAAGCATGTTAACAACATTTTTTAATTCTGAGTTTTCATAAAGGGTGTCCAGTGTCCCATCTAAATAAAATCCGAGGATAATTCCAGGTTTTCCAAGTTTTTAAGTTCAAAATTAGGCAAACCTGGCCGCTTAAACTCAACATTAACTTACTTATTTATACCAACTAGAAAATTATATGTCGTGTTTAGCCGAACATTAACATCTGTCTTCATTAATTTTAAAGTTAAGTGAGAAAACATTAGGATGCATGCAGTGATGAATTTCATTACAAAACCGAGAGTGGAAATCACGCTATTTTATAGAATAAAACCATCATTAAAATGTTGATTGGTGCTATAAAAATTGCTATAATTTTTGTACAACAGGCTTGTCCGAAAGGAAAAGTGTTCATCTAAGCACAGATATGCTTCTTAAGCCAGCTGGCCCACATAGGTAGGCCTGCTATCCTAACAAGTCCTTAATAGTTTACAAAAAGTAGACCTTTCTGCTTGGCTTAATTATGTAAAGGTTGGTATCGGCCTATGACATATATCAGTAAACTTTTTTCATAGTTTATAAATTGTTAAAATATTTTTATCACTGTTACTTTTTTCATTGTTTATTAATAATTGTTAAAATCTGACTAGGTACTTTAAATACTATGCTTGCTTTGTTATTTGTTTTGACATTCTATATTTCATGCTATAGTTTAAGATTGGTTGAATAAAAAAACCTGTGAAACAACAAAAATTACAATAGTTGTTGCACACAAGCCTTAAGACTTTTGTAGCTAAATTGTATAAGTAAAATAAATAAATAAATAAAATAAAACAAAAATTGACAGTTGAAACATTTATCTCTAAGGTTGTTGAACACATGCTGACAGTAAATATATGTTTCCATAGAAACTATTTATTTAATTCATTCACTTACACAGAAAATGATTGCAAGATAAATTTTTTCCTCCTGTCAAAATTATTTTGAGGAAGAATACCGATACAAGAAAGGTAATTATATTTGCTCCGTTCCAGAGGATAAAAAGTAGAGAGAGAGCAGTTCTGGAAGTTGTAACATCAGTGAAAACTTGGTAGAATTCTTCCGTTCTTCTGAAGAACTTAGTAGCAACAAAGTATCAACTCCTGGGGAAAATGTGAGTAGAAGTACACGTAGACCTGGTGTTGTATTGCTTTAGTGAAACAAAAAGGATCCACATAGTTGAAAGGATTGTTAAGACTAAGCGCCAAAGTTAGGATTTGCCATGAAAAAATGTTCAACAAACATGATAAAATGTAGGAGATTAATTAATTCAACCATGGACGAGGAGATTGAATTCTGAGAAACTTCAAGTGGAAGAAACTGAAGAGTTCTGTAACATCAATGTACGCCGATGAAGACAAGTGGGAACAGAATTCAAGGACAATTCCTGAAGAAGAGGAAACAACAAACAATATAAATTAGTAAATTAGAACTAACTTATTAGTATTAAGTATCTTTTGTACCTAGTTTTAGTATTTTATGTATCTTGTATGTATTGTAATAAAGTATCCGTGCGCTTTCCTACTTCAGCGTATACGGAGCGTCCCCTGGGTGGCGGATAGGGGGAAGGTCGGTGGATCTGCTTGTCAGTCCTCCCGGCTAGGTCCGATGGACCCGCTGACCAGAAGTAGGGTCCTCCATTCATATTGGGGGTTGAGGCGATGGGCTAACCACCCTCCCTTGTAAAACAAACCTGGTTACGTTTCGCCTACGGAATAGGACTAGATGGATCACATTGGACAACGATCTAAGCTGTGTCATAAGGACTTGAGATTTGGAAAATTTTTTAGCTGGAATGTTCGCTCTCTGGCGGTACCAGGTGCTAAGGGCATCCTTAGCAGGGAACTGGAAAAGTACAAAATGGATGTTGTAGCCCTGCAGGAAATTAGGTGGCCATTTAATGGAATCATTAACGCTGGAAATTTCATGTTATACTATAGTGGTAGAGATTATGACATACATCAAGCAGGAGTGGGATTTGTTACCAATAAAAAGATTGTAGATACTCTATATTGAATTGAATTGAATTGAATATAGTAAAATTTGAGACTGTGGTTGAAAGACTGTGTTGCTGAAGATTAAAATGAAAATTTTAAAAAACTATCTGTGATAAAAATTTATGCTCCAAAGAAGGTTAAGAGTTATGACGAGAAAGATGATTTTTATGATCACAGTTAGTGAGTTAAACTCATAACTATGATTTAAAGATTATGCCAACGGATAGAATATTGAAGGACTATTGTGGAAAAGAGATTGTGCATGGTAACAGTAATGATAATGGAACTAGGCCCCATTGCCTGGCATGTGCCACAAATTTTACAGTTGCAAGCTCCTCATTCCCCATGAAAAACATACATGAAGAAACATTGGTATTACGAGACGGTAAGACTAGAAATAAAATTGATCACATTTTGATTTATAAAAGACTCGGAAGCAGTATTGCATACGTTAAATACTTAAGTGGAGGTGAAGTATATTGAAGTACAGAAAAATGTGCAGCCAAATATTCATGAACCAACACTACAATAAAACTACAAGATTCGATTAAACTATACCATACAAATGAAAAATAACAATCAAAACACATGCATCTTTTAATTGGATACTAGCGCTAAGAAATAACCAAAAATTTCAGAACACACCAACTTTCAGGATCTTCTAAACATTCAAAATCCAGTGATTTCCTGGACATTTAAAATTCTAGGATTTCTAGGACGCTGTCCAGACTCACCCCGAGGTCTGTGAACTCCAAGAATGCTTCGTGACTGGAGGTGGTTGTGTCTATGTGGTCAGCCTCCTTGTTGAACTGTTGCAAGTCGAGACACTGTCTCAGCCAGTCGCCCTTCTGGTCGTAGCCTCGCCGCGTGGCTGCGTACTCAGTGTCCAACCAGCCTAGCCTCTCCTTTACCTCGGTCAACGCAGGATTACGCGTCAACAGCTGCTGACCCAACGAGCTCACCTCTACCAACCTGATCAGGAAAAGCAAAACTGTTACTGTTAATGTTGCAAATATTAACTTTTGGAAGTTGGTAACTGTTAAGTTTGCATGTCCTATTTCGTTCAATCCACCAGATCAAGTATATTAAGGGTTGATAATCATAGCATATACTAAAAACATTGGGAATGGTGTGATTAACAACTATGAGGTAGAGTAGACTCCGCTAGTCCAGCTTGGTTCTCTAAAATTGCGGTAATAGATTATATTTACGTGCAACAAGTTTCCCATAACAAGAATCAACTTATTCTATTATTTTATAGTTAAAATGCACTTACTCATCGTGGTGCGCTCGTATGTCGTCTCCTAGATCTTGATGGTTCTTCAGTAAGAGTTCCGCTGTTGCCACGTCTCTGGCATTTTCTTCAGCATTGAGGGCTTCCTTTACTGTCGAGATCCAGTTTAACTGTTGAAAATAATGAAAGATAATATACAGTACTAGATAATAGATACCAGATAATATACTGTACAGGCATGCTAATGAATCTGTTGGTAAACTACATCACAAATTTGTAATATTTACAAAAGTCTGCCTATCAGTTGTGCCAACAAAATACTGTACAAAGAAATGCTACTCACCAAATTCTTGGAACTGTTCATGAAGATTTGCTGTCCAACAGCATTCTCCAACCGTGATCTCCTCTCCACAGCTTTGTCCTAAACAAAAAATAATTTCATTGTTAACAGGTTCTCAATAAACAATTTTAAGAAAGTATTTTTGTCACCAAGAAATATTCTTAGATTTTTGTAGGTACTAAATCTGAAAAAATACTCTAAGATTGTTGTAGAAGTGAAATGAAATTACCTTGACTTGCTCCCACATTTCCTGTACCTCCTTTTGTCGGACCTTCACGTTTGGTTTTTCATTCGGATACGATGACATTACTCTGAAAATATTGAATGATTATGTCAGTAAAGTTAGCAATTTGAGTTATTACAAAAACGTATCTTATTGAAATAACTGTAATGTTTTTGATCTTATCCATAATATTTATAAAAAACATTATTTTAATTAGGGGCCAGTAACACACTAGAATCAACATAACACAAATCATCATCCAAACTAACGGAGTGTGATTAGACATGACTCACAGTCTACGAGCACCAAGTGTTTGCATATTAGTATTAGCTGACCGAAAACGTTTGTAAATTTATTTATTTTCCAATAATCACATAACATCATATTCAGACAGGTGATTTGTCATTACAATATTTTATAGTCTCTATTATACTTAAATTGTTACTAAAATACATTTCATATGCTGAGCCTTAACATCTACACAGCTTCCATATATTCCTCCAATGAGAAGAAAATGATTTGTGTCCATATCTTTGTGTATGTATTTTTTATAACTTTTCACAACACCAATTATGAAGAGGATTATTAAGGCCTGCCATTCAATTTAAGAACGGACCTTAGGGTTTCTCAAATATTCAATTTACAAAATAAAACAATCAAAAATCATTTACTACAGAACTTACGAGTTGGCTAGTAGGTTGACCCGGTTGACCTTCTCCTGTACCGGGGCCAGCTCTCTCTCTAGTTGTTGATGTCTGCGTTGCAATGCCTGCACAGTCTTGAGGTCGGGACCCACCTCGGCCGAGTCTAGCTGTGTCATCTTCTCCAACATCCAGTCTCTCGCCTCGTCACACGTGCGGTGGAACAGCTCCACACTAAACAAACAATTGCATTTAAGAAACCATGTTAAAGTTTGTGTGTTTGTGGAAACTGAATTCAACCTGCAACTTCTTTTTTGACACAGAAAAAATGTAATTGTTACTAATTTAGCGTAGGAGGGACTATTTAGTTTGTTTCTTTATACCACTTGGATTGGGGCAATTTTTTTTTATTTTGGTGAAATTTAATTTCCCTTGCCCAAAAAATAGAAAATGGTAAGAGATTGCAGAAAGTGAGCATACACTGTTTGGCAATTATACAATTGACTATTGGATACTGAAGTAGACATCCCATCTAATTAAAGTATTAAGTATTAAAGTATTGGACCAAGTGTAGTCTATTTTTATTCATAACAATTTTTAATGAACCACTCACAAGGTTTTTCAGCCTCTAAAATTCTATTACGTATTTCATCCCTAAGTTTGTCTTACTGTGATACTTGATGTGACATTACAGGTGCTATAAATTACATTAAGCTGTCATTTCAGTTAGCTCTATTGGTAGCTAAATTCAATTAATTTAATTTTTAAAACTGGGTACAACATTAACGAGGGGACGGAAAGTCTAGTTCTATCCATGGATAGGGCTACTCCCCAAGTGGCAGCTTCAATTCCACTAAATTAATAGCGGTGTATGATATAACTCAATTTGAGTCAATGCCTGGCAAGTTACTAAACTATTATCTTGGTTAAAACAATCACTATTACGGCATACATCAAAGCTCTTCTAGACTGACCTTGAAGCACCCTCCAGACTCTTCTCCTTCTGCGCCTTGAGCCAGTTCAGATGGTTCCACATCTGATGTATCTGCTTCTGTCTGGCCTTGACCTTGTCTAGCTGACTGTGACCTTGTCTGACAAACTCCTCCACGGCTGCGTCCAAAGCCTCAACACGCTTCCCGCTGGCCGACAGGTCAGTCAGGAATTTCTGTAAAACGGAAAATTATTAGCTCTGGGTAAAAAGGAAGCATTGGAAATTTGGTGGAAATGAATTTGCTTAGGAGGTGTTGCAGGAAGAAAAAGTTGGGCCATGGATAAAATAAAGATACAAGTGGGGAGGTAGATGAATAAAAGGGAACCTTGATGCAATTGGTGCTTAGGGATAGAGTGGAGGGTACGGATATTAATGGCCTGCAAAAACTAGGGGTCAGAGAGCGACAAAATCTGCAAAAAGTAAATCAAGTAAAAGCGGTATGGTGTAAAGTAGCACATCTTATACCTAAAGGAATTGGGATATTGACTTAATGTAATATTGTATACTCAAATCATCAAAGTTAAGAACTGACTTTTGGCGTGAATCCCTTCTCTGAATATGTTTTTCATTGTGATGTACCAATAAAAGGAACAGCAAGTTTATTTTATGTCTGTTTTCAAACTTCCGCACTTATTACAATATTTTACACAAAAATTCTTAGTTAGACCTGTCTCACCTCGTATTTCCTCTTAGCTGTTTCCACGCTATCAGCTCTGTCTTCTGTGCGAAGCATTTTTTCCTTGTCTTTGATCCATTTTTCAAAGTCGTCACACTCCCGGTAGAAACCAAAGAGTCGAATAGAGTCCTCAAGAAGTGCTCTTCGTTTCTGCAAAGTGAAAAAGGATTAAAAGAAGCCACTGCATTAAAAATTTGGTATCTAAAAATTGTTTTTCCTACTAGATGAGTGGGACAAATCTCAGGTTTGAGGTAAAAAGTAAATGTAAACGAGTGTTCATGTGACTAACTCACCTCTGCAAGATCCAGAAGATTACTATAAGTGTTGTTTATTTTCTTCAGACGTTTCTCGACGTTCTGGTTATCATCATCAACAGACTTGTTTTTGGCGGGTTTCCCTGAAATTAGAATAGCTGTAAAATAACTATTTTTCAAAGCATAACAAAAATCACTTAGTCACTTTCATTTAGTGCACAGGCTTCATTGATATTTTAAGCTGAAAATGAATAATGAATAAATAAACTGGAGTGGAATCAACTATATACGTATATCAAGTACAGTAGAACTTCAATCAACTTTCACACTTTAACCATCACTCTCTGTAACTCGTCACTCCGCTACAGTACTTAATGTGTCACAATTGACGCCGTTATGAACATTGAACAAGTAAAACATATAAAATAACAGTTCTGTATTGCTCTTCTGTGTAAGTAATTTAAATATAAATATGTATTATTCACTTGTACAGGGTTTAATTTTCTTCAAAACCTTTTAAATCTACTTACTGTACAGGTTTATAATGGGATTTGATTTATGTTATCTGTCTATTCGCTTAACTGTCATGCTCCTGGTCCTGAGGGTGACGTCACAGAAAACATACTACTAAAACCCAGAATGCCAACTGCATGGTAAAAAGTGTTAAGTACTTTGAGAGAGCTTTGCCTGTCGGTTCGTAGGCAGCACCACCAGCGTTGCTATGCACTCAGCATAGCAACGCTGTTGGCGCTGCCTACGAATTGGCATTCTGGGTTATAGTTAGGGATGGACGGGTCCCGAAATTTCGGGAATTTTTCGGGAAAAAAATATTCCCGATTATCGGGACGGGATTACATTTGACTCGGGAATTTTTCGGAACGGGATTTGGTCCGATCCTCGGCGATTTTTCCGCTTCGCGAGTGCCGATAACGCCGTTATTGTGAGCGATAGGTCCGCGAACGCAGGAGACGAAGTCATACCGACGATCGCGCCGTGACCGCGGAGTCCTACCGACGATCGCGCCGTGACCGCGAGTCATACCGACGATCGCGCCGTGACCGCGAGTCATGACGACGATCGCGCCGTGACCGCGGAGTCATACCGACGATCGCGCCGTGACCGCGAGTCATACCGACGATCGCGCCGTGACCGCGAGTCATGACGACGATCGCGCCGTGACCGCGGAGTCATGCTAACGATCGAGCCGTGATCGCGAGTCATACCGACGATCGCGCCGTGACCACCAGTCATACCGACGATAACCCCGTGACCGCAGAGTCATGCTGACGATCAAGCCGTGATCGCGAGTCATACCGACGATAACCCCGTGACCGCGGAGTCATACCGACGATTGCGCCGTGACCGCGAGTCATACCGACGATCGCGCCGTGACCGCGAGTTATGACGACGATCGCGCCGTGACCGTGAGTCATACCGACGATAACCCCGTGACCGCGGAGTCATACCGACGATTGCGCCGTGACCGCGAGTCATACCGGCGATCGCGCCGTGACCGCGAGTCATACCGACGATCGCGCCGTGACCGCGAGTTATGACGACGATCGCGCCGTGACCGAGGAGTCATGCTGACCATCGAGCCGTGTTCGCGAGTCATACCGATTATCATGCCGTGACCGCGGAGTCATACCGACGATAACCCCGTGACCACGGAGTCATACTGACTATAACCCCGTTACCGAGGAGTCATACCGACGATAACCCCGTGACCGCAGAGTCATACCGACGATCGCGCCGTGACCGCAAGTCATGACGACGATCGCGCCGTGACCGTGAGTCATGACGATGATCGCGCCGTGACCTTGAGTCATACAGACGATCACCCCGTGACCCGCGAGTCACAAGTTACTATAGGTACCTGTAAATTGTTACCAATTTTTTGGCTTTTATAGATCAGTGCCACAAATGGTAAAAATTGATTTCGTACGTCTTTTTTGGTAACTGCAATACAGTACTTTCTTTTTATGCACAGAAAAAAATCCCGTCCCGTCCCGTCCCGAAAATTGGGAAGGAAATAAAAATCCCGTCCCGTCCCGTCCCGAACTAAAAATTCAATCCCGTCCATCCCTAGTTATAGTAGTATGTTTTCTGTGGTGACGGTTAATAGAGGTTCTACTGTAATAAGATAAGGGGTTTCTTTAGCAAGAACCATTAAATTTTATTAAAAAATCAAGGACAGCTTACCCTCTATCTATCAATTTCATTCTGCAAACATCCATTAGTAACTGTCATAAAACAACTTACTCTAGCTGTTCGTCTATTACCTGTTGTCTTTGTCTGGATGGTCTTCTTCACAGGCACCATCTGTTTGACCATCTTCGTCTTCTGCACCCTCTGCACTCCTCGCACTTTCTCTGCCTTTCTCACGGGGATCTGCATCACCTTGGGCTCTACCTCCCTCACGTAGTTGGCTGGCACGAACCCGTCCTGACCATTGCTCTTGCGCACACTCCACCAATCAGGGTTGGTCTTGCTCAGCAGGAACATCACCTGTAAGCACAGTTGTAATTTTAGTCGTCAGGAAGCTGAAATGGTAGAGCACATGCTTCAGGTCCAGGGTTCAAATATAGCCAATAACCAATGGCTTTAAGCTATGTGACAATACCCCATCCTTTAAGGTTTTGTGGTAGGGCCTACCGTATGTGAAGTTGGGATGTAAAGAAAATTTAGAAATCACCGTTTGGTGAGTGAATAGTTACGCCATTTGTTAACCTAAAAGAACTTGTTTTGTGAACAAGTGACGGTGTGACAAGAGATTTACACAGGAAAAAATCATAGTCTATGACTATTAAGAACACTGGGTTTGAAAATTACGATAAAATAAATTGTCTAAATGTAATGTACAAGTTAATGGATTCAACATATAGATTTTCAACCTGATGGATTGGAAACTATACTCTGTTAAAAAAAATTAGGCGGTTTTAGGGCAAGAAATCTATCCCCTCCACTTGATACCACCTTTAAACGATAGCTCAAAAGCTGAGATGTGCCAAAACATCAGCTGTACATTAAGCAAAAATATGTGATGGGGAAACTTACTCTCAAACCGCCTACATTTTGGGAACAGAGTATAGTTAAATTGATTAGTTAAAAGATTTGATTAGTATTAAGCCAAACTTGAAAGACAACCTATAGCATATTTTATGTCCCATCAACTATCCCCATAACAAAAACTCAGTGTGATTTACCACAGTGAGTTGCTTATTTAAATATTTATTAAACTGTAAATTATGACCCTAAACCCCGAGATTCCTCTGTCCTTACCTCTCCTTTGGCCATCACCATCCCCTGGCCACTGAAGGGGTACAGACTCTTAACCTGGGGAATGGCCTTCTCCTCCATGACCGTCCGATACTCCACCCTCTCCACTGGCTCCTCCTCCCACACCTCCTGAGGCACCAGTCTCGCCTCCTTCACCCACTCTTCTCTCGTCTCAAACTCTTCCACCGTCTCCGGCTCTTGTTGCAGCTGCAAGTAGCGGGTAATTAAGTTTTCAGTGTTTGAAATACAATACAAAATGCTCAAACAATATACAACCGTACATCAGTACTATTGTAGCAAGACTGTGGTAAAAATAACTAAAGACTTCAAATTTTGTACTCTTTAAGGAGGTTCTAGTTCACTAACAAGTTATGGAGGTTCAAATATTGCTTGTGAAGGAACTCTCAAGAAATTATTTAATCTGAACAAAAAAAATTGAGATGTTGTTGTTTGATTTGTTTTAAGATATGATCTATGCAAATTTCAGTAAAATTTATAATTTATAGCTTGCCTTTTCTGGAGGGAGAGATCACCAATACATATACAGTTCCCATCCCTTACGAGATCTATCTTTTATTCAACTTGGATTTTTTAAGATGGTTACACGCTAGATTGGGAAAGAGTCCAAACTGGACACAGAACTTTACACTATAAACCCAACATTATATTTCACTGTTACTGACAGAATTTCCAACTAAGGAGAAAAAGAGTTTTTAAATCTTCCTAAAAATCAGGCCCTTGTGCTCTATTACATCCTTTTAGTCTACTTGATTTTGATTAGTTGACATCTCAGAATGAACTTTGTAACCACTCGCCATCAAAACAAGTTTTATTTTAATGATTGAAGCTTTGCCTGGAAAAGGTCGAAAAGACACACTGTGATGAGCTATATTTCTTATACTGCACCAAATTCTGAAATATACCCTGTAACACGATGGGTGACGACTGACGAACACAAAAAGGTGTGTGACAAAATTATAATATTGGTTAATCAGGACTTTTCTCTTCAGCAAAATTTGCGAACTAATTGTAAAGTAGAATGTACAGCTGATGTCTTTGACTCCAGTTACCTTGAGTGTGGATATCCCCGCAGTGACCAGCTGTTCGGCCTGTGTGTTGAGGCTCTGAATGTCTCCACTGTAGGCCTTCAGTTCGCCTTGCAGGTCTCTGTGCCGCTGCAGTAGTGACTGGGCGCTCGGCTCATCCTCACCACAGTCGCCCGAAGTCACCAGCGCCAGCCGCTCGTTCAGCCACGACTCCGCCTCGTTAGCGTCAGCGTAGAACTGGATAACAAAATAGTAAAGTTTTTAGGTTTGATATTTTTGACTATCAAAAATAGATTGATTACCATTTAAAACCAAGAGTAATTTTAAGTTTAGATGTTATTGGCCTTGGTAAGGTAGGATTTTGCTCCCCACTACTTGCCTGAGTTGAAAAAAAGGATTTGTGACACTACCTAGTTAGAAGGGATTGTGGCAGGCTTTTAACTTCTCAGATTTTCCTCCCATTGTAGGTAATGCTATGTCGTGAAAAGTCCAGCTCACATAAGGTTCTTGGGTTGCCAGAATGATCAATTCAGTAGCTTGCTGTTTCTTAATTATTGTCTTAGTGAGTAATTGCAATTTCTTCTTTACTAATATGTGATATTACGTAAGTTTTTAAGCTGTGGTAAATTATTTAAATAAATGATCCCTTGTAGAACACCTTGAGTATTGCTTCATAAACCCAACTTTTAGCAAACATCATCGACAGTTATAAAGTTTTACGCACCTGAAAGGCTTCAGCGGCCTCGTCCAGCTGTTTCTTGCGAGTGGCAGCAAGCTCGCTGAGGGTCCGCCAGTGCTCCTGCAGGCTGTGTATCCGAGCCTGGATGTCGTCTGACTTGGGATGTTTCTCAGCCACGAGACTGTCGCCCGACTCGCACAACTTGTCACACTTTGGTTTACGCATCTTCATTTCGTCCATCAAAACCTATATGGATACAACAACTTGTAGACAATCATGATAAAATTAATTGTAAATATACTTACATTTCATTATTACCATCGCTTATTACACATTCAACATTCAAAACTAAGGTATGATAATAATTATCTTATGTATGAGGTTCTACAGATCAGTTCTTTCTCTTTAGCTGAAAGAACTATTCTTTTCCTAGAAAGGTGAGCTTAGAGTTTGAAGTGGACTAAAGCTATGTGAAATTGAATTTGGCTAAGTTTCAACCCGGTCCGATACTACAATAGCCAAGGCTAGAAACCTGCTCCACTAAGCCAGCTTGAAGTAGATAGTGTGAAAAAACTTGTATGGATACTATTTCTCTAAAAGAAAAGAAGTAGTTAATTCTATGACTAGGAGTGGTTTAACTGTACTGTATATTTGCTTGGTGAAGTTTTTTTTTAGTATAATAATGTTTATTGTCTTTAAACTCAAATCTCTCAAACCAACAATTTTACTTGACAATTACACAAGAAATATAGCATTTGGTACCTCAAAAGAAGAACCGACATTACATATAAATTGTCCATTTCCAATCTGCATATTTAAAAATGTTACTATAGATTTTAACCCTGTCAATCCTTGTGTCAATAACCTAGTAATTACCTCTATCATTGGTAAATAACCAGTGAATATGATGGAGAATCATCAAATAAGCAAAATGTCTCTTGAGGACAATTGGAATGCTGGAGGAATGAATCAGACCTCAGCTGTTGAGAAGACCTATTATAACTAACCTTATGTTTCTGCTGTAGGCTGACTACGGCACGCAGATCCTTGGCAGACACACCCGCCTTGCAGATCCTCTGCTTCTCCACCAGCCACCCCTCCTCATCCTCATGGTCCTGGACAAACTGGAAACACTTCCTGGCGTCCTCCAGCCTTGTGCGTCTCTCTTTGCTGCTCTCCACCAGACTACAACAACCACTTCTGTTACTACTGAACAGTGGACAACAAGTTGAGGGTTTGTCGTTACATTTTCATAATGAGTTTACCAGTATTCTCCATTATCAAAGAACAGAAGTAGCCACTATTAGACTTATTAATTAAGATCCGAAAATACATTCACAGGACCTAAACTTAATGATTTTGCATGGACCTTACACGTTTAGTGAAGACAGACATTGGCAGTTCCATAGAGTGGCTATATGGGTTAAAGCCCCACCCCCCATTGGACTCTGAAAATAAAGATTTAAACATACATTTCATCATAAAAACGTAATGGAGGTCTTTCAACACAGGTCTTCTAGACATTGAAAATGGCTTTAAAAAGGTTACCAACTTTAAAAGGTCAACTGCTTTAAAAATAGCAAATTTTCTGAGAAAACCCCCGTAAGCCCCTTTGTTGACAAGGTCCTAGAACCGCCACTGAAAACAAAATATATTCAGAAAAAAATAACAATTAGGCCTTCGGCCTTCTAACTCTGTAAAAGCAAAGTTAATTGACCAGGATTGGTAGAAGCCATTTAGGTTTAGTCTTTGTGATAGGCAACTAATAGAAGCACAGCTATCTAGCCTTCCTTTTGGATCAGTCTGTACAGCTACTTTGCTTTTTAGATTTTAACACCATGATGGAAAACCACAGGAATTATTTCAAGCAATAACATACTTGGAGTACGCAGTGTTGAGCTGGTCCAGTCGGCCCTGCAGTAGAGGTGCCTCTCTGTGACCAGCCGTCACGTACTGCTGCCCTTGTCTGCCCAGACGACGCACAGTCTCTCCCATCGCCACTGTCACCTGCATCTCTACAAGACTGTGCTTCTGCAGCAACTCCTCCACACCCATCAGGTGACCTCCAACGTCTCCGGACTGGAAGTTGACCTGCAACAGAGTACATGTGAGGGTTGAAATGACTCATGTTTCTTGGATGAAATGGTATTGGAAACAAGAAATTAGAATAGTGAAGTGTCTCATCAAATAGTTGAAAATGGAGGGAATGAGTTATAGTAGAGACATATGAACAACTATTTCTTCTGATTTTTTGCATGGTGAAAAATGTTATTCATTGTATGTTTCATTGCTTGTCTTGGTAGACAAATTGTGAGTTCAAATATGTAGGTTGATAGTTTGAAAGGAAACAACTCCTTTAAATTTATTCATGAAACAGATCATGAGTATAAGGTCCAACTCTGGTTGCGATTAAAAAAATATATAATTAAAATAAAATTTATAGTATGAGTTGACGTTGACAGTTCCGTAGTTTTGATCAACTTGTCTAGTAAAAATGCACACTTACTAGCCTTGATAGTGTTAATTAAAATATACTGTATTAGTTATGATTCACAGCACGACTCGCTCAGTTTGAACGACTTGATTACGTACCTCCAGATCCTTTATGGTGGTCATGACAGTGTCTATCTCCCTCAGCATGGACATCAGAGTACACAACATGTTGAGGTTCAGTCTGTGTTTGTCCAACAGCTTCAGCAAATCCTGCCACCTCTGCATCACCTCCTTCTCCTTAGCCTGCACTCGCTCACACCCGTGATACCTCTCTCTGACCAGCTCCTCACACATGTTGGTCAGGTCGTGGAATCGTTCTTCCTGTAAAACATCAACACGGACATAGGCTTAGATGGAATGATAAACCCTTAGAATTACTAAACAAATCTTATTAAGGAATAATGGCTGAGACACAACTAAGTATGTATTTAAATTAAAATATATTGTATTTAGAACTCTGCCGATCAACTTTACAGAATGTTGTCAGGATAAGTAACACACTTCTTGTCTATTTCCTACATGCATTTACATTGCCACAGACAGAACTGATAGCAGACCTACTACGGACCAATGTACTTATTTTAAATTGAAAACCACAAAACTTGTAAAACGTATAAACATAGTAAGATGTTTGGAGATGTGAGAAGTAGATGAGAAGATATAATTCCTAGGAAAGATGAAGTTGATGGTCATAGCCAGAACAAGACAGATAAGAAGACCTATAATGGGTGTGGGGTTCGATTCCCGGCACATCCAAAACACATGGGCTTAGACCGTTTTCCTTAAAAGCTCTATTTCAGTACACACATTGTCTCTTGTCTGAAAAAAATGAGGAAGATAGATTAGGAACAGAAGGATGTGGAAAAGAGGAAAATACCTATGGATAGAATAGAATGGAAAAGCCTAGACAATGCCTGACCCAGGAATAACCGGAACATGAGAGAATGTGTATGTGATAAAACATAATTTAAAAAAGACGTATATCTCACCCTGGCGATGATATCCGCACTGATAGCCTCGTGTTTCTTCACTGTTGCGTCCACCTGAGCCAAACTGCTGCCATACCTCGGGTCCGACAAAACCTGTATCATCTCCTTCAGGTAGCCTTCTCGTAACACACTCTGTTAAACAACAAAAGATTAAACACAGTTCAAATTGTATACCTGAAACATGACATAAATTTATAGTGGGCAACCTTTAGAAATATATTTTTTCATACAAAAAAATTTTTTTAGGATTTACAAACTTTTAAGTAGCATATATAAAAATTCTCATATATTTTTTAAAAAACATCCAGTTTTAACCTGAGAAAAGTCAGAAGCTTCTCAGAACGAGTCTTATCCAAACATAAATATTAATATCAGACTAAGAAAATCAGGTGTGTACGCTGAAAGAAACTAATTCAAGTAGCCATATGAAAGCAATTAATAAAAATAAAGATACAAGTAATCAACTTTCTCAATCATAGTCTAATTCAAACAGACCTTTCTTTCAAACTTGTAGTTGAGTTGCTCAAGGCGTTCCTGTCGTAGCAGTTCTTGACGTAGAGCCACCTCGCGTCTGTGTTCCGCTCGCTCCAGCTCCTGCCACACCCTCTCCAGGTCATGGATCAGCTGACCGTCCTGAGGTATGAACGCTGGCTGGTTCAGCGACTTGAGCTGTGTGTTGATGTGAAAGTACAACGCTTCTATCTCACTGCGCTCTTTGTATCTGAGAAACATAGATGTGGTTAGGTACAAGAGATGATGAGAAGGAGTAATAAAAAATAAAAAAAGAATCGCAAGGAGTCAGGTTCAGAGTTTGTGGCAGCAATAGATGTGTGAATTCCAAAAGACTTTTTTTCGCTATATGACAACCAAAAGCTGTTGTTTTTCTTTGGCCAGCAAACAGATTTACTTATGACCACATAAATTGACCTAAAAACGTAATTGACTTTTATATATATCAGCAGCATAGTTTTAATTTTTGGGATACAAGCATGAACCATTCTGTAATAACTAAACTAAGGGATTTATTAGTTTGACATATTTATTCCTGACTATGGTATTCAAAATATTTTTAATCAGATCAATGTTGATGAATAAATAGCCAGTTTTAGTAGGCCTACTGTTTTAAATATTTCCAACCAATAGCAGGTTTCAAATTTTGTTAGGTTTAATAACAACCAAATGTATAAATACACAAAAATATGAACAAATAATACTAAGATTATACTCACTTGGGCGGTTTTTCTATGGTACGGTATTCTTTAAATTTTAGGAGCTCTTTTTGGATCCCTTCCAAAGAGTTAGGAAAGTTTCTGTTCTCCAGCTCCAGTATCTTAGCTCGTATCCAGTCCAACAGTCGCGTTGTTAGTCTGTCGTAATGAACTTTCATCTTGTCTGCATCCATCATCTGTCCAACAATCTGAAAACAAATTAACCAGCTTAATGAAACGGTTGTTTAGAAAAAATCTAAATTCCATTTTTGACTAAACCTATCAAAATATTTGATTTGCTGATTACTGATTAAATGGTCTATTGATCAAACGTGAATGCAGCTTACGCATATTTTGAGCCGAGTGAGATTGAAACAGCATTGACGGGTTGGCGAGTTTCATTGCATGATTTTGACCTTGTCTTTGAACCCTCAAGGGGGCTTGTAGCTAAACGCGTAAAGATTTTGTAAAAAAAACCTACTAAATTTGTGTCACCAATGGTGATGCGAATTAGTGAGTCTGGTTAAGTTGCGTAGGTTTTCTCCACTTGCACTCTATCTAGATTAAATTTTTTTTCTTACAAACTCATTTACATATATTGCATTCGAATAGCAATTTTTTCATTGTAGAAGGTAAAGGATCATTGACCCTTAAAACTTAAAGGACGGTACGTTGGCCATTGTTAAAAAACCACAAAACCTTGACTTACGTATGTAGGCTCAACACAAGAAGAACTAAAGTGTACTTTATGTATGTAAGCTTAGAACTACTACGCTAGGCTGTTTTATGGATACTGTAGTATACAGTCAGGTCTGATAAATTATAGATTCTTTTGAAGCATTGTTTCCAAACAGGAACAATCACAACAACAATGCATCGCACACCGCTACTCAAACTCAACCCTACTGTGGTTACAACAAAAACTGACTTAGTGATAAGTTTTTAATGTAATAATTTTATATAATAAACAGCCACCTCCACAAGATTAACAGGTGGATCATTGTGTTTTACATCAAACCATTTCAAGACTCACATTGGCTATCCTCCGACCACTCTTCATCTCATTCTTCATCCGGGCGAAGGTGTGATAATACGAGGCGACGTACGTGATGATGGACTTCTCGTCAGGTCTACTAGTGTCGACATCTGTTGGTGTGAACAACAAATTAATACTTCTTATATGAAATTAGGACCTCATGGTCCTTTCCTACATTTGACTTCCAAAGAAAAAGAGCAATAGTTCTAGAACAAAAAAATTACCAAACATGTATATGGTAACTGTGGCGGTTCCAAGAGGGTGCTACAGAGGCTTAAGCCTGCCCCCCCCCCCCCCATTGGACTATGAAAAATGTAAAATGTACTATAAAAATGTAACAAAGGTTTTTGGATACAGTTCTAGAAATTGAAAACTACTATACTGTAATGAGTTTTACCGGACACCAATCAACTGATTATACTGTATTTGACTAGTGATTTTTAGTCCTATAGTTGGTGGTAATATATAAGGATTTGTACAGATTTAGTAGTATGGTGTAAATTATCGTACGTCACTCGTCCAAAATGTGTTTACCGGGACTCGTATGGTAATCCCGTACCCGACTTCGACTCGCACGGGAACGACCACACTCGTCCGGCAAACACTTATTTTCAGGACTAGTAACGTAATATACTATTGTTACTTGATAGGTAAGAGATTAGGTTTGGCATCTACTGGGTATATACTGCTGAAAGCTATCGGTAAATAAACAGATTTTAACCTGTAGGCCTCTACGACACAAGTCCTGCGCTCAACTTCTTCAATAGAGACATTTTATCAGCACTATTGATCATTCATAATGTAAAATTTGTATTATTGTTGTATTCCACAAAAATATTTCAAATATCTGACAAAAACTCTGTTTACTGTGTTAAAAAAATTGGATGTACAGTATATGGTATCGGAAATAAGGGTAAATTGTATTGGACAAAACTAAGTTAAAATGGTTTACATAATTTTTCTTACACTATTATATATCTTTTTTTCAAAACATTTTTTCTGGCCAAATATTTGATGATACACACTAAATGAACAAATTGTACACAAATAATTTATTTTTGTAAAAAAATTCAACCGACTTCAAACGCTCTAAAAAGAATGAAATAATTTCAATAAAGTAAACATTTGTATTAGGCAAGCTCACGTATTTTAAGTCGGCGCGGCTCTATGATGATTTTTGATACAAAATTGAAAGAGGGTGTCCATATTGCAGGTGACTATCTATAACTATAGGTGTTAATCTGCATGTCTTTTTCATAGTTATGCGTTAAGTGTTATTTAATCACCGTAATCAGAGATATCTTTTAAAAGATTATAACGCATTTAAATGTTTGTAACTTGGAAAAGTAACGTTTTAATACTAAACTAGCTTCTTTTCCCTATCATAATATCAAACTAAATTATTTTCCTATTCATATAGAACATTTGTGTGTGTTATTTTCATAATGCATTTATTCTGACGTAAACATAAAATACAAGAAAATATGTTCTTTAATATATAAACAAAACAGTTCAGTATGTTTTTTTATATATTTATGTTTAATAATAATACGAAAATATATAATATAATACAAAAATTAATAGGCTACAATTTATTGATTTTCAAAATACACACACAATATTTCATTTCAATCATATTTGCAGTTTGAGCCGCACCGACTTGAAATACGTGAGCTTGCCTAATACAAATGTTTACTTTATTGAAATTATTTCATTCTTTTTAGAGCGTTTGAAGTCGGTTGAATTTTTTTACAAAAATAAATTATTTCAGAATTTTTAGTGACTGTATAATTTTTTATATATTAATTACTTGAGGATTTGTCATAGACTCAGTCCTTGCTCTGCACACTGAAGCCACTAACCGAAAGAGATGACGCGGTTAAACTTCTAGGTTTCCTGGTTGGATCCCAAACTAAGCTGGAGCTCACATATTGATAGGGTATGCGCACGGCTATCTAGGGTTATTTGCCTCCTAAGGAAACTTCGGAACATCATCCCGAAGCAATTCTTGATAACTGTGTACCATGCTCTGTTTCATGGCCATCTTATGTACAGCTTGGTACTTTGGGGTCATTCACCATTAGCACAGGACATATTATTGCTCCAGAAAAAAGCTGTAAGAATCATAATGTCAGCCGACTACAACGAACATTGTAGGCCCCTTTTTAAAGATCTGGGCATTCTTACAGTCTTCAGGCAATATGTATTGAACATCCTAATACTCCTGAAAGAGAATGTCCATCTGTTTGACCGAAGAGAAGTTCACCACCGCTATGACACCCGGCAAGCACTACACCTTGACATGCCGCGTTGTCGTCTCACCCGCACCCTTAAGAGCTATCCCCGCTATGCCATACGGTTTTTTAATACCTTGCCGGTTAAGGTGCGGGATATGGAAATCACCTCTTTCAAAGCTGCCATCAGAAATAGCTTAGTAGATAGGCCACTGTACTTGCTGGAGGAGCTGAGTAAAGAACCCCTAAAAGTTATATAAAAGCCCTTCATTAAAAATGGGGAACACGTTTTATTTACCGCCACAGCCTGTTTAAGTTTTATTGTTTATATGTATGTAAATAGTAGTGTTTATTCTTAAATGTATATAATAACGCAGTCTATCTGACATTGTCGGTCAACGACGCAGCACACAAGTATCAAGTAAGTATCAAGTAAGTATCATAAGCAAAACTGTTTGACACAATCAAAAGTTCCACAGAACGATCATTATTTTAAAACTGCTTGAGTCACCTGTTCAGGTTACATAATCAATGGGTAAGAAAATAAACATTTTTAGATATTCCTTAAGAAAGAAAGAGTTGTCCATTACATTAGGCCTAATGAAAAACTAATTGTCTTTTCTAGATACATTGAAATGTCAGACATCATCGTTTCCTGCAATCGGTGTACTTCTTCATTATAAAAAGAAATACAGTAACGTCTCAAGCCTTTTGGAACAATATGAAAGTTATTCCTCAGCTACCAGCACTAAAAAATCTTTCAAAAGTGGAAAGTTGGTCGTTAACACGTATAGTACCTTTGGAAAATATTATATGAAAGATTGGTTAAGCTAAAAGTGGTGTAAGTCATGTAGGGGGTTTTGTTTGCTCAAGATATAGCCTAGTCGAAATTGCAAATCATCTTCCTCTAGGACTTTCCGAAGCAGGCATAATAGTATTGATATGTTATAGTAACTGGGTAGAGAATATTAATAAACATTCCACATCTGCAAATGAAATATGTATATGAAAGATTGGTTCAGCTAAAAGTGGTGCAAGCCATGTAGGCGGTTTTGTTTGATCAAGATATAGCCTAGTCGAAATTGTAAATCATCTTCCTCTAGGACTTTCCGAAGCAGGCATAATAGTATTGATATGATATAGTAACTGGGTAGAGAATATCAATAAACATTCCACATCTGCAAATGTATGTTTAGTAATTAAAATATTTAACACTTTTAAGACAATTGACGATTATGCACTGTCACACTTATTAGGTCGTGTAAGGAATAATTGCATTTAATTTATATATTTAGACCTGTTTTACGAATGCTTTGGGTTTTACAATACACCTTTACCTATTTGCCAATATCATACAGCTATTCACTGAAACATATATGTTTTTGTAAGTCAGAATATTCAATACTAAAAACAGAATTACTGTATACACAAATCAGGTCAAACGTTAAAATACATTTTTTATAGTAACCAAAACAAAATGCATTTTTCTCAATGTAATTCATTTAGGCTCCATGACAATAAATAGTTTATTGATCAATATGAAGCAACTGTTTCATGAAGAATTGTCTGTAGCTTCATTTAAATGGTTTAACTAACAGCTGTAGGAATGTTATTATTATTTATTGCCTTCTCTGCACAAATGTAAACAATCTGCACAAATGTAAACAAAATAAATGTTGAATATTTAAGGTTTTCAGAATTTTTCACCGAAACAAATATTATACTTAAACATAATATATAAGGTACCAAATAGAAACTCTCCTGGTTATTTTGGTGGTGGAACCACAGTGATCGGTAAAAGAATCACAGAGAAATTGGTGAACATACATAGAAAAAAAAAAACATCGCCACAAACAAATTGAGAACCTCCTCCTTTTGTTGGTAGTGGGGAAGTCGGTTAAAAATGAAACCCAAAGCGATATATTTCTCAAAATATTTCTTTTACAGGATTAGTTGTCCTGGGGAACTATGAAACCAAAGGAAAAATTCAGTGTGAGTCATTTTCTTATCACATTGATAACAAGTTTAAAACTCATTAAACTCAACGTTTGTCTCTCTAGGTATAGCCCATTGGGTAAAATATAGAAAAATAGAACTATTTTGTATTTAAATATGCACTGTATAGTATTTAGTTAAATTTTACATTTTATTTTCAATTTTTTCTGATTAATATGTATTAAAAATGGTTTAACATGTAATAGAATGCATATGCATAGGCTATAAGTGTATTTTTTTGTGTAATAAGTTTATAGTATTTCAAATTTCTAGTTTTAATTTAAAAGTAAAAAAATATAGAATTGCAACCGATATACATTGACCTTTATATGATTGTTTACTTTCACTATGAAATAAGTAGTGCTGTAACTTCAGTTCACAACTGTAGAAAGAAAATGGTTCTCGTGTTAATGACTCTTTTACAAATGTTTTTCATAATCTTTCTTGCATATTTTTTTTTAATAAACAGGGACAAAAGATACAGAACAAACTTTTTCAATTCTTTTTTCTAACCCAATGCAAAACTTGGGTGTAAAATATGACAAAGGAATCTTACCTTCGGCATCCAACAGCCGAGGGATGCCCAGTTCGTCGTTGGCGATGTCGAAGGCGTTGTTGAGATTGTCGATATGTCGGGTCGGCTGCAGCTCTTTGAAGTCGATCAGGTCTGGTCTGTGAGCGTGAATGAGAGCGTTGAATCCCAACCCGCTTCTCCAAGACGCTGCAAGTAATAGAAGGGCCTTTTAGAAAATGTATAAAATGATAAAATACTACAAAAACAGTATTTACATTTCTAAAAAAACTTAACTCAGCTAAAAACAAAACAAGCGCAAAAAATCCTAGGACGCAAAAACCAAGGCTAGGCTATATGATTAACGAATTTTTTTCTCAATTACTTTTAAAATATTGTTAAATTAGATCTAGTTTTGAGCGTGCCAACCAGGCAGACAACTGAGAGGTCATTGCCGTAGCGTTAGTGCGTAGGCATGTGTCCTGTATTCACGATATAGTGTATTCCCAATTTGAAAATAAAGTGCTTTATGATGTCATATATTATATATAAAAAGGAAAGATATAACTTACAAGTGAAGTCTTGAATAGCCACATTAGGATATCCAGTGGTCTTCCTTTGACACCAAAGCAGCAAAGCATCTTTGGCTGATTTCTTTTCACTGCTCTCATCTTCTTCATCCTAAAAAGAATATTAAACCAGTTATTTATATTTAATAATTTTAAGTTTATTACTTCTGAATAGCAGAATAATATGCATTTATTCTGCATCCAGAGAATTCTTTGAATACTTTATAGATAATGAAAAGCTTGCATTTCATGATATAATTTTCAAGTGACTGATGCTTTGCTAGAGGACATTAAACAACTTCATTAAAAATTGACAATTTACAATTTTTTCAATTATATTCCTCCCGATAATAATTAATAACTATATAATGCTTTCCTAAACAAATTCGTCCAACTATCAATATAACAAATACAAAATAAAGCCATAAACATATAATCAGAAAGACAGAAATTATTCTATGGACCGCTTCAATATTTTTAGTTTGTACAGAACCCAGGTTTATTACAGGAACCATTCAGGAGTATTTAGCTACATTCAAATTTTTGTTGCATTCATATGCTATCAAAAAACACATTATTTGTTTCAGCTAGTTAAGAAATTGGATTAATCAACTAAATATAACTAAAAAATTAATATTGATGTCACTAACTACACAGGGTGAGGTTCATAAGGTCCAAATTTCACAAAGTCCAATGGTTAAAATATTAATAAACAGAGCGTTTCACAAGGTCCAACGGTTAAAATATTAATAAACAGAGCGTTTCACAAGGTCCAAATTTCACAAAGTCCAACGTTAAAATATCAAATGAACAGAGCGTTTCACAAGGTCCAAATTTCATAAGGTCCAAAACTATGACATTCAAATAATCACCGTTTCACAATGTCCAAATTTCACATAGTCCAATGTTAAAATATCAAATAAACATAGCGTTTCACAAGGTCCAAATTTCACAAGGTCCAAATTTCACAAGGTCCAACGGTACAGTCTCGGCCAGAAGTCGCTGCAGAGGTTGCCGTGGTTCGGTATGTAGGCACTACACTACCTAGTGTTGTTGCCACGCGTCACAAAACATCATTGTGGGTCCGTAGATACGTTGTAAAGTAGTGGTATTCACCCCTTCTGCAGCAAACCTGCAGACTAATCGATTTTCCATTTCTCTTATTTGATTTACACAAGAATATCTCCTTAAAATGATCACATTTATTCCCTATTTAAATAGCATTAGTTTAACAAGTACCGTACATAGGTTTGCTGCAACAGGGAGTAATCAGTAATCAGTAATCAGTAGTTGAGCGCCGGCGGACGGTGCCTGCTATCTGACCGGTGCCTGCTATCTGACCGTGGCAACCACTGTAGAGACTTCTGGTCCAGACTGTACCGTTGGACCTTGTGAAATTTGGACCTTGTGAAACGCTCTGTTTATTTGATATTTTAACGTTGGACTTTGTGAAATTTGGACACTGTGAAATAGTGATTATTTGAATGTTATAGTTTTGGACTTTATGAAATTTGGACCTTGTGAAACGCTCTGTTTATTTGATTTTTAGCATTGGACTTTGTGAAATTTGGACATTGTGAAACGGTGATTATTTGAATGTTATAGTTTTGGACTTTATGAAATTTGGACCTTGTGAAACGCTCTGTTTATTTAATATTTTAACCGTTGGACTTTGTGAAATTTGGACTTTTTAAGAAACGCTCCCACTACACAGCCCTACTACACATACTAACTAATGAACAAAAATATACATACGTACTACACATACACAAACATACTATTGCGCTGAATACATACCACATCTATCTCAATCTCTTGAATCTGGAACCTCAAGATGATGGTCCAGATCAAACCCAATATGAGACGAGGGTTGCCATCTACGATGTCCTGGGCACCGATACTCTCCAACCTCACCTGCGCGAAACAAACCATTAAACAACTGTTTTACATACACAACACAGAATAGCAAACAGCCGTTTAAAAAAACACACACAACACAATAGAAAAGCACATCAAACAGCTGTTTAACATACACAACACAGAATGTCAAACAGCTGTTCAAACAGCTGTTTTAAACAGCACATACTCAACACAATATAAAAGGACAATAAATGGCTGATTAACATACACAACAGAGATTGTCAAACAGCTGTTTCAAAGAACACATACACAACACAATAGACTATTAGACAGATGGACATAAAAATTTGATTTTGTGTTGTTCGTCCCGAACATGATGGCATGAATTTAAAAAAAGTTAAAATACTTGATACTGCAGGATGAATAGTGGAGTAGAAGATCACAATGCAGTACCAGGTATTTCAATCTTTTTACAATTCAGGAAATAATAGTACTTAAGGTCAAACAAGCAATTAGAAAATTAAGGTCAGCGGACAAAGACAGAAATTAGCGAGTTTCTGGAAGAAAAAATTTAATTGATGTCCGAATAATTGACGAAGTGTTGGGCTGAGAAGAGATGAACAGATGACGGAGCTAACTTGCCTAGAGGGCTAACAAAATTATGACTGTAATAAAACAATAATTATATGCTTCCCATAGTAAAATCTGAACCTTGTTTATTTGATGAGTGATTCATGTTGATGAAGTTGAGCCCTAGTTTACACATTTTTCTCTTCTTTTACAATTAATTTGATGATTTTTGCTTCACTGTTTGGTTATAAAACCAGAGGAAACGCTTTTATTTACAACTCAATCGTTTTCTTTGGAAAACTGGTTTTGATATAACAAGAAACAAAAAGAAAACTTGCTGCCCAATGTAAACCAGACAATAGAGAACATCTCCTTCTTGGTTGTGTTTCTAAATTCTATCCATCAAATCATCTTCCTTTGTTCCCATTCTAAATATGATGAACTTTCTGTGACCTTTGAGAAGATGATTTGATTGACCAAAGAGTTACACAGGGTTATATCTGATAAAAACAAGTGTTACAGAGTTCCAGCTGATCAAAAAGTGTTAAGAGTTTTGGTAGATCAGCTGATCGAGCAGATGGTAAACTAATAAACATGTGAAGCCTGAGAGAAAGGATGGGGAAAGCATTGAGGTGGGAATGGAATACAAAAGCAGGGAAACCTGGAGGCTTTCTCAAGCTCATTCGCTTTCATTGCCTTCCTGAGTTCACATTCTCAGAATAGCAAACTGTTGCGACAGTCGACAGTAGGTAACAGTAAATGTGGAAAATGCCTTCAGCAACCACTCTTGCTTTCTCATCTAAAACTGAAGTGGTTAGGAAGATACATTGACTTTGGATAGTGCAAGTAGACTTTGTAAAATCTTTAACCTTTTTTGAGGTGTGGTGCACGTACAGTAACATTTTAGGGGGATTATGCCTAGTGGCATTTTTTAAGTTTTTTGTAAGGAATGGTCCAAACACTGGTCTTGTAAAATTTAAGTAAATTTCAGATACTGGAGTGTGTTGATCTAGACTAAATGTTTTTAGATGCTGTTTCACACATTACTTCAAGCAAGTCATAGAGTGTTGCAGTATTATTACATAAATAAAATCCATTGGTGATTAGCAAGATTTGAACCCAAGACCTTGGGCACCGAAGCCCTGCTATCTACCACTACACCAGCTTGCTTCCCTGAGTTGTTATGCTATAGGAGAGCGTTAGTTGATAAGTACAGTAGATTGTTTACTTAATGTAGTGGTTATCATATAAAATTCATATACAATTTTTGACAACTAAAAATAGGGGTAGTCCAATACAATATCAATTTTGAAACATCAACTCTCAATTGTTTAGGTGAACATTTTTAAATTTTTAAGTAGGGTAACAATTTCTGAATTACAAGTAGAAATGTATTAATTTGTAATACAAATAAATTGTCCAGGGATTTCATAGAAATCATTACCAAAACTTGAATGAGACAGGATTAAGGTTAAAACAGCACCCCTGAAAAAATATCAGAGATGATGTTATGCTAAGGACTTTTTAACTCTTTTGGGCTTATCTTCCCCAATAATAGGCCACACCTTTTCCAGAGTGTATTCAAAAAATATCATAACAACTGCAAGTGACATGGCCAAAGTGTCCTTCAGATTTCAGTGACAGATAAAACAGTCACTACCTGTGGCCTTCTATTGTGTGCACGGTGTACACCATTATGAAACTTCCCAGGGAAAATTAAGTGCATAAAAACAAGGCAACAGCGACAGACTTTAATGCACCAGGAACATTATTTGTGGAGTTGAAAAGGATGGAAACCAAAAACAAAATGGGTAATTTCGTGTTATACCGACCACACCTGAATTATAACCCCCTTAGGTTAGGATAAACTAATTAAAATCATATTTGGAAGTCGATTTATCGATTTGGTCGTTATAATACGTAAGTACCCCAAAATGAAACCTATATATAAACTTGAGTAGGCCTAAATAAAATACCCCACAGATATAAAACAATCAACACAATTTTATCCCTGGAACGGGAAAATATCCCGAATACGGGATATGATTGCTTGATTGCTACAGCTAGCACTGGTGTAACAGTACCGCTCAGGTCAACGAACCAAACACCTTCATTCAATTTATTCCACACACTTTCTACTCGGCGCGCCACTGCACTGACCCTCAAACGCGAACGTGTTCCCGCGAAAATCGCCGCCCGGCGCGCCGTGGCGGGAGAAACCCACTAGGGCAAACCTCGCTCCCCGAAGCTCAGTCAGTGATTTCTGCTTGAAGGATTTTAGTGCTACATGAATCGGACTTACTTTAGTCGTGGACTATAAACCTGGGCTATAAAGCTGGGTGGTATTTGTCGGTGTAGATCAATGTATAGATTTATTTTATAAGGTTTCATCACTTCAATCACACGAAATCCTAAAATTGCAGGGATTATCAATTTACTTCAATAATGTCCACTAAATCACTTTACTAAAACAGCGACGTATTTTGAGTACGTATTTTAAAGCCGTGTGATTTAGATTATACATGTAACTTTGCTACTAATCGATAAAGATCTGCCGATTCTTTAAACTAGGACGATTCGTTGAATATTTATGGTACACAAACTGTGTATGTAATGTCTAGGTTAAGTGCGTCAAGAAGGAATGTTTAGTTTCTTAACTTCTATGTAAAAGCATCGACAATAATGTTTGTCTATGGTAAAAGCTAAAATACGTGACACCGAGACCTCCGTGGGAATCAGGACTCCCAGAGGAACTTCAGTGACTGAAGTAGGAAAAGTTGTTGTACGTAGTCATTTTAAATTGGAAAGTGCCTTTTATTAGGATTATAGGTTAAACCAGGCCGTAATGCTCGCCAAGCATGACGTCACGATAGAAGACGGCTATGACGTATGAGTACTTATTTATTTATTTTGCAATGAAAAATTAAAACAAGCAGCTGATCACAAACGGTATAATTACGTCATTGCCGTCTTCTATCGTGACGTCATGCTGAACAAGCATTACGGCCTGTTTTTTAGTGTGGCCATAAACTCGGGTTGGACCTACAACACTCAAAACGTAAAAACGTAATAGTGTAACAGCTGATTTAGAACTATTTACAGTATTGCCAACTTGACTGGGACGGGTGGCGTCGTCCTGTAATCCAGCTACTAGGAGGTCACGAATTGTGGATATTTATAGGCATGCACTGTAGGTGCGGTACTCCCTGGTGTGGATTAACGTCCGCACGAGTGAGTACTACGACCATCCGCAGTACTATCCTGATCATTAGACCAATTCGTATATACAAAGGAAAGATTCCACTATAAACTGTAGGTCCCTTAGTTGCCATTACCTGTATGGGCTATTAATTAACAGCTGTGTCTAAGGAATGTCGGCCTTAGTCACTAACAAGACTACAAGATCGCGCCACTCATCCTACACTCATCTCCATTCATACTTGGCTTAAAATACCTACTATGTAGGATGGTCGCCATTTCATTGAACAGTATTAACTTATTTTCACTTTACACCGCATCTAGGGAATTTCACTATTTTAGAAAATCTTCAATGCGTATAAAAACAAGCACGACAAAATGGAAAAGTGTACCACCAATTTGCGTGTTATTGGTAAAATATTGGCATTTTTTTTAAGGGAACTTGAGGAAAAATTGTTTTCAACTGGTTTAGGCTTGCCTCATTATCACTGCGTGACATTAGCAGCCGCTTATAACACGCTGATAACACATTTCGTCACACACAACTCAAGGACAACAGTGATAACAGTGTGCATGGCTTGGTAAACGAAATGTACTTCTCGGCTTACCTATGGGTAGAAAAGTAAACGCAAGTAAAATCAAGCTTTGGATACTGAGAGCACGAAACTTGATGGCTTGGATACTCCATCTTAACCTTATTTTATTTTTCACCACTGACTTTAAAGCTATACGACAATACGCGTCTGAAACTTTGAGAGGTTACTCTTTTAAGCGTAACAATATTACAATTTTGAAACAAGAATTAAACGCCACAACAATGTTTTTTTAAACTTCGAAATCACCTAACTAACGGGCAATATATTGTCAACCCAGTGTGAGGGGCCGAAAATCCAAATAAAATGGTCATCGAGAGAAATAACACCAAGCAGTCACTCACAACTAGTTTGACCATAACTAAATATTTATCTTGAGAGAAAACATAATAAAACCAATGAATGGGGGCTTCAAGTTAGTAATGGGAAAAACGAATAGGGACCTAAGCTAAGCATGGACAAGCAATTTTAGTAAATCACGTCATCTTGACAAACTGGCACGGCACAGTGACGGAAGTTCCGTTTCCTTTTCGGGTTCGATCCTGGACGTGGGATGTGGGTCAGGCCGTATAGTTACGCCTCTTTCACACGACGCGGCGCGCGCCGTGCGGCGCCCGCCGGATCCGGCGTAGGGCTATGGGAGCATATGAGTCCTTTCACACTATGTCCGGCGCGCGCCGCGCGGCGAATTCGCCGCACGGCGCGCGAGTTACCGCCGGATGCACCTTGAGCCGGACGACAGCGCCGCGCGGCGTCCACGCCGGACAACTCGGTGAAGGTGCATTGGTTCTTATGGGAGCTTTCACACGGTGCGGCGCGCGCCGCACGGCCCAACCCCTACGCTGCCTCATTTTAGGCAAACTACCTGACCAAGAGGGTGCAACAGTTAATTAAGAAATTATATATCGTTGTATCGGAAAATTATATATTTAAAGTTATTACAAAACATACATTTTTATGTTAATCCCATGCAAATCGACCAACTTAAAGTATTAAAACAAAAATTTTCTTTTAATAACTAGAGGAGAATATTTAGTATTAAATTAATAATTTAGTAATTTATACGTAATGAAACATTTTTTTAACTTCTAGAATACAATATTTTCAGATATGACGAATACTTATATATAATACGTGAAGGTGATTTCTACGAAATACTACTCCTCCGTTAATAATGAACCGATTTTTACAAACGATGTGTCAAAATTAAGTATTTGTTGTGTACACGCCCCCTTTCACCAATTCCTGTAGTAAAAGTCCTCGGGCTTTGCCCCTCAGGCTATCAAAATCCCAATGTATATTTTATGAAGACAAGATTTTGTTTAGTTAAACGGACGAATAATTTGTATTAATTACAGCTGTTCATAGTACACACATGATACACACAAGAGTTTTCGTTTTCAGTTTCGATAGATGGAGTGGAGTGAGCGTTCGTTTTCAGAGTGAGTTCGTTTCCAGTTTCGATAACTGGAGTGGAGTGATTGGTTACATTATCTTTGAGTTGACTCTCACACGTCAACGGAAATAGTGACAGTTATTCGTAAAAAAACTCCTTTAATATTTTGCAATTGCTCAAATTCGAGCAACAGGTGCACTAGTTTATTATATTTAAAATTATCCTATTCATTTAATTTGAACTTTTAAGTGGAGTATTAATTTAAAAGCCATAACTGAACAGAAAATAATAAATATTTAGGAGTGCCGTACGGCGCGCGCCGCACGAAACCGTACTAGTGTGAAGACACACGCTTGTCCGGCGCAGCGCCGCGCGGCGGACGCCGTACGGCGCGCGCCGCTTCGTGTGAAAGAGGCGTGGTAATGAAGCAGCAGTGGGCCACGACGAGCTTCACCACGACTCTACTACAGGTACCGTGGGCGTGGCGCTTCAATGGTCAACGGCAATGCTACAGGTCGCTGAAGCAAGACTCCGAAAAGCATTATTTTCGGAGGCACTGCACCGAAAGAAAGGTCATATACCTAGAAACGCATTTCTGGAATGTAGGTACTACTCCGAAAGAAAGATGCACGATTTGGCATAACCTAGAAATGTCTCTGAGGGAGTATTGCACTGCAATATATGCAAAGCACTACTCGAAAATGTGTTCCAATGCGGTATGATTTTCTGAGAAATTCCTGGAACTTTGTTTGGAAAAAAGTCTTAAAAAGACTGAATGGAAGAGGCGAACTAAGGGCCCATCCACGTCAACCATATCTTTTGAGAATGAAAAATCGTTAGACTCATGAGGACCAATATGATGACATTTCTAGAAAGTAAAATGAAATTTAAATTCCTACAATACAGCATAATCAATCAATACGAAACAAATTTACTACGAATAAAACCACGTACCGGTAACGATGATTCGCTAAAAATATAAAGAGCAGAAAATTTAACGCCTAGACGAGAATATAAAATGTCTGAAAAGTAAATTCAATAAGAGGTTTACGATTTCAAAAAGTGTAAAGATATAAAGGTTAAAATTAGGAAAACAACATTCAAAAGCAGAAAAGAATAAAATCCTAACACGCTCACTTCAATTTTCAACTGAAATTCACTAAAAATAGTACCTGAATCCACTCAGGAAAACGTCGTTTACGGCCAAACACTAACCTGAACATGCAAAGCAGGAGTGTTGCGGGTGGGAAAGGAATGCGACTTACCTTGGTGTGCAGGAAGGCCAAACTCTTATTGACGTTCTCCACCTTATGAACCCGCATCTTGCCGTTGTTGGGCTTGCCAAGCTTCTCGCCACTGATGATCTCCAACAGCTTGAGGAGCTTTCGCCCATCGGCCAGGTCCGTGAACAAGTCCTCCACCTCCATCCTTGGCTACAACAACACAAACATGAGTATATCTTGTAGCATCATTTGGAGATCTTTAGAAGCTTGAGTAGCTTTCGTCCAGTGGCCAGGTCCGTGAACAAGTCCTCCACCTCCATCCTGAGCTGCAATAACACACTCATGAGTATATCTTGTAGAGCTTCAATCATTTGGCGATCTTTAGAAGATTGAGCAGCTTTCGTCCATCGGCCAGGTCCGTGAACAAGTCCTCCACCTCCATCCTGGGCTGCAATAACACACTCATGAGTATATCTTGTAGAGCTTCAATCATTTGGCGATCTTTAGAAGCTTGAGTAGCTTTCGTCCAGTGGCCAGGTCCGTGAACAAGTCCTCCACCTCCATCCTGGGCTGCAATAACACACTCATGAGTATATCTTGTAGAGCTTCAATCATTTGGCGATCTTAAGAATAAGAATAAGAATAAGAATATCTTTATTGTCATTAAATACAAACAAAAGTACAATAGACAACGTCAAAATAAATACAAACTTTCTATGGATTAGGTCAATTGTGTTGAAAGAAAATAAGTTACAGCAGGAATTGAAAAGGGAAAAAACAATGAACTATATATTAGGTATTTGGTATTCTAAAAATTCTTTTACTGAAAAAAAACTTCTGTCAAGAAGCCAAACAGCCAATTTATTTTTAAATTTATTAAAGCTAAGCTCTTGAAACGATACAGGTAGCTTATTAAAGAGCTGTATTTGGAGGAATTTGTGGCTATTAGTTGATTTTGATAATCTTACTATCGGAATATCTAGGTGGTTACTTGTTCTAGTATTATAACTGTGAAATTCATTACGTTTTGGGAATGATGAAAGATTTTCTTTAACAAATAGCAAATTTTGAAAAATAAATATACACGGTAGAGTCATTATTCTGTGTTTGCTAAAAAAAGGTTTGCTGGTCGTTCTGCGTGGTATTTCAAAAATTATTCTCAGTGCTTTTTTCTGCCATGAGAAAACCTTTCTGGCTCCAGCGCTATTACCCCACAGAATGTTTCCATACAGAAGATGAGAGTGGAAGAAACTATAATAAGCAGTAATGAGCATACTATCCGAGACGCAACTCTTAAGTCTTCTCAACAAAAAGCAGACTCGGGAGATCTTAGACACAACATGCGTAGTGTGGCGTTGCCATGTAAGCTTTGCATCCAAATGTATGCCTAAAAGTTTCACTGTTGACGGGATATTTAAACCTTCAAAGTGTTTTAGCGAAAAGCAAATCCGCTCAGTTTTATCATGATTTAAGGTAAGAGAGTTTGCATTGAACCAATTAGACGATAAAGTAATTGCGTTGTTGACTGTGGCTTCAGACTCAGTAAAACTACAACTTGAGGAAAATAAAGTGGTATCATCGGCATATAAGAGTGATTGGCAAGATAAGTTACTAGGTAAGTCGTTAATCATTAAGAGAAACAGAATAGGCCCCAACACTGACCCTTGAGGGACTCCCGCTAGAATTTCCTCAAACTCAGATGAGTCCTGCCCAACAACCACTTGTTGGAATCTGCCACATAGATAAGTATTGAAGAAATTTAGCTCATTTTTTTGGACTCCATAAAATTTTAATTTATGCAAAATAATTTGGTGTGACGTACTATCGAAAGCTTTACTGAGATCCATTAAAGCTACGTTAAGATATTTGTTGTCTTCAAAAGATTTTAATACCTCAGAAATTAATTTGTCAACTGCCTGTATTGTTGAAAAACCAGGTCTGAAACCGAATTGAGCTGGGCTCAGAATTTCGTGCTTATCCAGATGACTGTAGAGTTGAGATTTCACATGATGTTCAATTATCTTTGAAAAGATTGGAATTATAGAAATTGGTCTAAAATTATCAATAACTGTTCTGTCTCCCTTTTTATGAATTGGGTGTGTTTTGGAAAATTTTAGGCTATGGGGAAATGTACCTGAAAAAATAGACAAGTTTATGAGATAGACTAATGGTTCTAAAATGAAAGGGATGATTTCCTTTACGACATTATTTGAAAAACCAAATATATCTTCGGATCGGGAGGTTTTTAATAATCTTACAATTGATAGCAATGACCGGTTATCTATTGGCTGAAGGTGGAACTCTTTGGTCACCGGCTTTACTTTTTGAAGAAAGTTGACAAAGTCACTATTGCAATTGGATGAATTAACTTTTTCGGCCACCCTTCTACCGATCTTAATGAAGTGATCATTAAACTCTTGAGCTGAAATTGGGGACTCAATCTTCTGTGCTTTGTTAATGTTGGATTCAAATTTTATGAGCCGCCAAGCGGCAGCGCATTTATTTGGCGCATTACTGACAAAACTGTCGTTGTATTTGATTTTAGCCTTAATGATAGCTGACCTGTATTGTTTCTTAAAATTAAGATAAAGTGCTTTCAACTTATCGTTTCTATACTTGGGTATTTTTAACAAGTCATTTAATAAAATTACAGTGTTTCTCTGTTCTTTCAGACTGCTATCAAACCACGGCTTTGAGACTCTTTGACTTCCCGGTACACATTTTTTTGTTATTCTAGGGCAATAAAAGTTATACAATAAAAGGAGTTTATCCAGAAATAATTTAAACGCTAGGTTGGCATCAGGAGTACAAAACAATTCATCCCATTCAGTATTGGCCAAAGAGCTAGCAAACAAATTGATCTGTTTTAGATTTCTATAGGAAATTACATCTAACTTGCATTTAAGGGGATTTTGTAATATTAATTCAAACCAAATAATTGAGTGATCGGAAATAGTATGGGGCCAAATTCCTTGTTTAAATTGAGATTTATGACAATTAGTGGCTATGTTATCCAGACAACTCAAGTTTCTGGTAGGCTCCCTATTTATACAGTACAAATTGAATGACTTAAGGATATTGAGAAACATATTACTGGTAACATTCTCTTTAAGTATATCAATGTTGAAGTCACCCCCCAAAATCAATCGATAATTAGTTTTTTTCTTACACACATAATCAAGTAAGGCATCTAGTAAACTTAAGAAGCTATTAACATCGGAACTCGGATTTCTGTACAATGATATAACTACCACCTTATAATCTATAAGCTCAATACAAACTGCTTCCATTAATCCTACTTGTGTTAGGTGAGATACATCGATTTTGTTACATTTGAGATGTTTGAGAATAAAAATCAATCAATCACTTGAAATAACCAATCAAATGTAAGGAGTAAAATCAATCAATCAATCATCATTTAGAAGATTGAGCAGCTTTCGTCCATCGGCCAGGTCCGTAAACAAGTCCTCCACCTCCATCCTGGGCTGCAACAACACAAACCTGAGTATATCTTCCTGTACAGGTTCATCATTTGGTGATCTTTAGAAGATTGAGCAGCTTTCGTCCATCGGCCAGGTCCGTAAACAAGTCCTCCACCTCCATCCTGGGCTGCAATAATACACTCATGAGTATATCTTGTAGAGCTTCAATCATTTGGCGATCTTTAGAAGATTGAGCAGCTTTCGTCCATCGGCCAGGTCCGTGAACAAGTCCTCCGCCTCCATCCTGGGCTGCAACAACACACTCATGAGTATATCTTGTAGAGCTTCAATCATTTGGTGATCTTTAGAAGCTTTTGAGCAGCTATCGTCCAACAGACTTGGATCTTTGCTTAGAACTATTCATAGGCCCGATGGTCAAAGACAGTTGGATCCTGTTTCCAGCAATCAAATAGCTTCTGACCATTCACAGGATCTTATCCGCCTTACAAGTACAAGTACATACCCGTCAACCTCTATTTTTGACTACGAAATCTTGACGACAACTATGGGCTCTTCTTATAAGTTAGAGCTTATCTTAACTGAAGAAATTTATATAAAATTAAAACGATTTCCTGAGTCATCGAATTCAAATTCCTTTTAGTTTTTGGACTAAAGTCCGTGAATGCTCATCATGTCCGCCCATGAGACCAAGCGTTTGATATTCAGTTCCAGGATACAGAATCAGCTTAACAAAATTCCCGAAGAAAGCACTTTTACTCTAACCAACAATAATTAACAAATCCTCTGACAAATCCTTCCCAAACACCTGCCTGAACACCTTTCCCATTGAAGAAAGACTTGGCAAGAATGTACTAACCACACGACCAGTATTGCACGACACATAATCGTATTAGATGGCACAGATGTGTCGGTCTGATAACAAAGTAAACACGTCACGGCCGAGTGCCTCCGCATGTTAATGAGTTGCGGATGGCAAATGGCGGATGGCGGATGCAACGCTGTGACCTAATTATCACGAGTCTGTGTTGGTGTGCACTGACCGCTGGAACTCTTCCGGTCTGATTCATACGCACAACGTCCACTGATTACCAGTCCTTTACCTCTGTGCGAATATTACACATGGCTGGCCGCGTGCCATCGCGTGCTCTTGGAGTATTGGATCATCATATGTTTCCAAATATGGATTCCGGGTCTTTTGCAGAAGACTTTAAGCACTTACACTTTCAGCATCTTTTGGATAGTCCAAAATGGGGCATAATTATTGAAATAGAACCTGGTCGAATAAGCTCACAGAACGCAGTTCATGAGATCAAAAAGATTCTATAGTTTTGTCCTAACGATTTCACTACTTTTAATTGACACTAGTGTACTCTGATGGCTAAACTAAACAATATTAATTTTGTAATACTGACTACAGCTTTTACAAGGAATGGATTGTCCCACAGATCAAATCCCACAGAACAATGAATGAAGTTAAATACTTGGGCATGACCCTTGATAGAAGTCTTACTTGGAAAACCCATATTTGGAACAAGAGACTTTCGTGAAATTTAAAATTTAGAAATCTTTCTTGGCTATTAAAATGGAAAAAATTTGGCTATTGGAAATTCAAAATTAACAACAGAAAATAAATTACTGTTATACAAAACTTTTCTCAAACCAGTGCGGACGTACGGCATTCATCTGTGGGGAACATCAAGCATTTCAAACATAAATATAATCCAAAGATTTCAAGCAAAAGTTTTAAGATTCATCCTGCAAGCCCCTTGGTATGTCAATAATAAAATTCTTCTTATGGACAGTAGAATCCCAATGATTGAAGAAGAAGTAACAAAATTGAGTGTGAAATAAAAAAAATTGAAAATCATCCTAATCGCATGGCTTTAAACCTATTGTACAATTAATGGTGCCGCTACATACAGGCTGAAGAGAACTTATATTTTAGACCTCAGCTCACGATTTGTTTAAATAATTTCATATTTTTTTCCTTCGATATTTTAAAGTTAGGTCTGTCGATGGATAGAGACTAACTAGTGTTTTTAATTAATTGTTCTCACATTTGATAAATGTTCAAAAAGCTGAAAAGATTGTAAATACAATTTTGATAAAAAATCTGTATGTGAAATCTCAGCTACATTTTGGCCCTGCGGTTTTTGCCTGATGGAATGACAGACGCCTCATCCTAAAAAAACGACGCATTTCTTGTCATGGCCAGCTGGTTAAGGACATTTCACACATGATAAACCTATGATATACTCTTCACAGCTTCGCCAAGCGCATCATTAACTTGTAGAACGTGAGAAAATGGGCACTAACCAACAATTATTGGGTGTACAATCATTGATCTAGGATCACAAAACCATCTTAGTACTGTAATTAAAATGAAAAAATAGATTTGCAACTTTCTTAAAAATAAAAAATAAACAATATCCTCTTGCATTTATTTCTGAAAATAAGATACATGCTCAATGTTGGTACAACCAAAGAGAAAGAAAGCCACAAGAGCTGAGGATGCCGGCTCGGAGTCAATGCCCTTTTTGAGCATTCTTGCCCCAGATCGAGTATAATCCGAAATATGCTCATCCGAACAGGTTTTATTCAAATTCGGTGACTAATAAGACCGCATGCCAAGACCCTCTCAGCCAAAACCATTTTGAATCTCGCTTCGTCCACGTACTAAAGCTTAGTCAAATACATCTCTTTACGTCTTAAAATCGTCTGCTTTCTGAGCACAAATAGACATAGCTGGTGAAAGGGATTTACAATCCAGTTACCACATTGGACCTAAACCTCTGGACTAGCTGGAGCCACAGATAAGTAATACTTATTGTGCTAGGGTTTGACAGTTGAACAACAGGTGCTAACAAGTGCTAGAAAACCCCTGAACCGTGTAATCACGCAAGTGGCATAGAGACATAAAAAAGTAACCATCAAGATCTTAAAAAGCATCATCATTCTCAAGCAATATTGCAGAAAACTTAAACTTGGTGTGAAACCATGAACATCTACAGGATCCAGAGCGATATGACATTTTTTACTTCTTCGCCTTAAAAGCGTTTGCGATTCATACAAAAATTACCCTTAGCATACACATTAGAAAAAGATTTCAAAACGAAAGGTAACATTTTGGTGATTTCACATAAGTTACATATATTTCAAATAAGCTAAAACAACCAACAAACACTCACAAAAGTTCAAATATATTTCCAAACTATACAAAATCAATTTTTTTTGTATCAAACTGTAGCATAACTAGAAGCTTTGACAATGAATACAATCCAGTATCCATTAGTCATGCTAGAAGTAAGCGAACAAATTATGTAATTTAATTTTACCGAAACTAGGAGTTTCGCACAAAAATTAAGTATGGGTGTAGAAACTACTAAACACCGAACCTTTGACTATCTAAGGGAATATGTTTTATCTATGCTATTAGTCAATGACCAAACGGAAACATTTGATATCGTTGAAGCTGCTACATGTCATTGTAGTATGCTGCAACATAGTGTTCAACAGCTGAGTTCACCAAACAATCAAAAGGCCGCCGCTACAAAATTGAGAAAACTCAATAGCTTTTAAAAGGTTCAAAACTGGACTAAACTATCCTTGGCAATTCAAACGGTTCTGACTAAAGAAACGGTTGGTCAGTATCATCCTCCTACACTTCTGAATTAACACCCAGCTTGACATAGGCTGCGGCTACGAGCACAAAATACGTCGCTGTCTTGTGAGGAGAATGGTGAACATTTCATTCAACGAGTGCATTTGCCTAAAATCTTCGACGAGGGTCATTTTACAGCCTGAGAATGGCGGTGCGAGTGCCAGCCAGATATCAGTGACCGGGGTGGTCAGGATGAGCCAAACTTGTTTGAGGAATGAAATAAAACTGTTATAACCTAACCTAACCAAACGTGCTGATAATGAACAAATCTCTGAAGGTTTACTAATCGAATTGATATTAGGGTAGCCCAGTTAAGAAACTGTACCCGGTTCCCGTTACACCATGCCCACTACACCCCCTTCTACTAGTACTCCCCTGAATCCCTCTTACGATCTGGGGAGTCAACTGGCACTTGGGCCTATCTGACGGTTTTGACAGTTTATCACCCCCACGGAAAAAAATAGGCTGGCACTATCGATGGCTGGCACTCGCTCCGTCTAATTCTCTCATTGCACAGTCGTGTTCTATACATCGAATATTATACTTCGATGGTTCTATATCCCCATCAGCATATGCAGCACATACTGCGGAGGGTGTGGCAAGGCGAGGAGAGGAAGGATGGTTGCCGGAAGGAGTTTCTCTAGAGGATAATTAATCTCCACGAGCCACTGCGCATGTCCTGACGTGCCATTGTCTCCTCAGGATCCAGGACGTGTTACCCGAGTCAACGTCCTTGGTGCAAATCATCCAGACATGAATCTGCACAACTTATACTTTCTCCTAAGTTCTAGAAAATTATCAACGGCTCAAGAAGATTGAAAACTAGAGAAGATAGAAAAGGTACCAGGTAGCATAAGTTTATGAAATACAACGCTAAACACCATTCTACAAATTAACACAGAAAATCGTCAGTTGCAAAGACTCACAAGGAAATACTCAGAAAGAATTGATGTTTCATATTTTGCTTTATACAGTGTAAGACATGTCAGTATTAGAAATGATTCTGTACTCACAACCAGTAATTTATGAAGTTTAGCTCGCTGGTTTATGTTCACCAACCATAAGGACAATACAATTACAAAAAATTGTTCCTTAAACATTTGCAACCAATTAACACCTGCGTGATATTTCAACGTGCGAAAGTAGAATTCCTCAGTTTTTATTCCATAAGAACGCGTGTAAGTGCGAGGGTCATTAATGTATGAACTAAAGAGCAGCTGATTCACATCGCCTTTCTCCTCATCGGATGCAGAACTAATTGGCAGAGATGGCGGGTATTGGCTTAGAACCATGCAGCCATGAAGTGCAGCGAAGGAACCGTTAATCATATTGTCTTAGCATTGATTATTTGTGGTCAATGTAGTTATTATTAGCTTTGCTGGTGATTCAAAACAGGGTACGACCACAGAAAATAAAGTAAGTTCTTCAAAGTTACGGTAGAAATATATTTATCAGACATTTATTTTTACAGAGCACATCAGCACAACGTAGTTTCTATAAATTAATAGCCTCCACAATAAATTAACACACTTAGTTTTTTTTTTTTTCTTCAGTTGTATGACGGAGAAAACGTTTATCATCTAGCTAACTAAATAAGGGGTAGGCCTAAATAAAAAAACGTATTGTGGTATTCTTGTTGTGGATACTAGCATAGCTAAAACACACTCCCTACTAGTCAATATTTACCTCTCAAAGGTCCATTTTAGAACTTTCAAGGCTTGTAGTAAAACTCATGAGTCAAAATAGCAAAACTATATTATTGCCTAGGCGAAATGTCACTATATCGATAAATCTTAATTTGATAGAGCAGTTTGAATTGAGCAGTGGTGAACCAAACAAACAGACCCTGGATTTGTATGGAGCATTTGGTATAGCGGAGAATGATCGCCGAAATGCTTTTAATGAAGGGAGCTCTCTCAAACTTAGAACATACTCCACCAGAGAGACCTAACCTTATACCTTTTCTGGATATGTGTGACTGCAGCGTAAGGTAATCTTAGACCGCCGTTCCACGGCATGGTTTGTTGATTGGCGGGTTTTGAACCCAGGGCCTCCAGAACCAAAGACTCTAACTACAGTACAATGTATTGTAGAGAAGACTGAAGATAGAACCACAGAGATGTCCTAAGGTGCGGCGTGGAGGCGAAGATGATGTCATCACTTCACAACTCACCTACTCAACTCGAGTGTTTTGGCTGATTGCTATAAATGTCGTGTTTTATGTGGCGTTTCAGTAGAAATATTAGTTTCATCCATTTCTCAAGCACTTATATGTGTTAATTGTGTGACTAGTGTTTCATCTTCATGTGAATTTTGAACTGAGTTATTTCGATTAATGTAATAGAATAATCAGAATTTTTCAGCCCATGTTAGTGTAATTATTTACTCTAATAGAGTTAAGAAGACAGTACAGCAGTGCTTAAAAATCGCCTTGCAGGCTACTGGAGCTGCATAAGTGTATAAACCTTAAAACAAACTAAAAGATTCATTGCCTGTACAAAATCTGTAACTTTTCATATGAATTCTTCACACCTTTACTTATAAGTTTTGTTTGTTAACCTTGTGTGAATGTATTTGCAACTAAATGCCCAAATAAGGAATTTTCTGAGAAAGGCTGTCGTAAAACAAACAACACATTGACATTCAAACGATTGAATTTCAGATATTTGTGTACAGTACGTGACAGTACTTAGAACATAGATAAAAAGTTTCATTTTTTTCATTGTACAATGACCTTTTGGAAAATAATCTTGGGAGATCTCTCCAAGCCAAGAAGGATTTTGTACGAAATTCCTCTCCAAGCGAGAGCCCTTCTTGTCTGGTATGAAGATTCCCTACCGCGAGCAGACCACTGTCAGCCCATCAGGGTAATGATAGGGTAGGCCTACAAGCGTCCTGAATATGATTTATTTCTTGTTCGGCCTCCTTCTGGGAAACTATACATACATCTAACCAACGTTGAAACGCAGTCTGGATAATAAGCTGGCTGCCCAAAGAACATTACAAATTACGGGATCAAAATGAATGTTCAACCTATACCAAAAGACGAGACAGCAAAGATTTCTTTTGCGAAAGTTGTAACGTCATCATTGTTTGATGAAAGTATTGTGGTTTTCGGTCGAGGAAAAGATAGGTTTGAAAAGATTTCTCGAGATTTTGGAAACATGTAGGAGTAATAGGTACATTTTATATGTTTAAACAAGCTTTGACTAAAAACACTATCGTAAAGTTTAAATTTCATTCCCATGTTAAATTTGGGTCCTGCTTTATAATGGTTAGAACTACATTAAATTAAGTGACACAGATTTTGCTGCTACTGTTACTGTTTCTCTCTTGCACAGAGAAGTTCCAAAACACCAACGTATTAAGCTCAAAACCGAAGGATCAATAAATGTAATCTATAGTGTATTTTATTTCACATACCATAGATTGAAAGCTAAAAGTGAAAATAGAACTTCAAAAGTGCAGCACTCTTAAAGAAATTGTTGTTCAACTGCGTTCAATGTGAGAAAAAAATTGGTTACAGCGGGTCCAAATAATAGAGTCAGTTTTCAAAATAAATGGTGCTAGATATTTAAATGGCACATACATTTATACGCCCCACAAGGTATTATCTTTGACTATGCATTCAGTGACTGGCTCACACAACAAATGTTCTTTTTTAAATTTAAAAAATGCCTACAGCTGGTCCATATAAATGGGATGTCTACTTCAGTATCCAATGATATAATCCAATGTTTATCTGTTGTTAGACAACAACACTATTTAAATAACTGTCCAATGATATTAGTTCCATTTATGGTTCATCAACCAAGAAGGTGGCATTTTGAAAAAGAACTTCAATCGCTTTGCAGTCTATGAGAGAGTTAATTCAAATACTTCTTGAGTATGAATATGGCTACAGTTGGTCCATGTAGATGTGCTACTTCAGTTTCCATTAGTGGTTGAGTTGGTTATAGTGCTCGCCTAGTAAACCGAAGTTCACCGGTTCGATCCTGAGAAGTGTCGTAGCTGGTCCTAAATGGCCCTAACGAAGGACACGACAGATCTTAGTCAATAAAAAAACAAAGAATGCATCTAACTCACTCCCAATTCATTTTCGGATTTAAATAGAACTTGAATGCGCACGCTAAACTCAATCAGCTTAACTCAGTAACAGCTGACTACCTCAGCAAATTCATACAGGTCGTTTCCTTCAATATCCAAAGTCAATTCAGGTAAAACACAATAAATCCACTCCACGTAGCGAATGTTGTGATGCATTTGTTGGGATTGTGCAACGTTCTAGTAGACCGCTTACACAGCTGTTGTTGGAATTGAAGTGTCAGCTGTGAATGATTAGATAGCTGTGTTGGCAGATGATAGATAACCTATCTCTCAACGGCAACCGGTAAACTCAGTTTTACTTGGTGAAAACTGTGTCACTAATCAATATTTGGCATCATTATTGGCTAAAAACACCATAAAATTCTTCTTCTAAAGATTCTTCAGGTACTACTTGATGGATTGCGATGGAATTTGAAGCATATGAATTCCTGAATCTCTTTAATACTATTATAACAACCGCTGATTTTGAATGCAGCGTTTATAGAATAAACTTATAATACCTGTTTTAGCTTCTTACCGAGTAAGATCAGTTGTTTCCGTAGCCAACAATTTGTTGTACAGATTTTACCAAGCTTAAGTCATGTTCCATATTTGTTGAATCGTTTAGTTCTCAGATCCGTTATTTTCTTTATAAGGCGAACGTTTAGCCCTAACTGTTGACATGCCGGTTACTTTCACAAGACAAACAAACTGCCGCAGCACATTCTTGCAAGCTTTGTGCAAAACCCGATGGCTAAGAGTTTTCCAACTTGTATGCACTTTACACTACTTGAGACTGTATGAAACAATTCCGAGACATTGACCTTAACATTTGGACATCTTCAACTGGATGTTTCCGGAATTAGTGCAGAGCCAATGACTCACCCAATTACCAGAGTTCTCACTCTTTGCTACTGAAATTTTCATCTCAGTATAAATATAACTGCTACAGCTTTTCAGAAACTTGGTAAAAAGCATTTTATTATGTTGTCGTACACTTCTAGATACTAAAAACAAACAAATATTAGATTTACGTAAATTACACAGCTTTTTACAGAATAAAATAAATGTAAAAGGCAGCAGCATTAACAGGACTGAAAGATTTATAACAGAAAAATAAATTGTGAAAGGGCTAATTATAGCTTAAATAGGTAAAAAATACACAGCTTCATTTATATCAAAGCAGAAAACCTGAGATATAAAGGCAATTTTGAACACATTGTAGACGCCAATGACACAAATTGTTGGTGTCAATTCATCAACTCAACATACTAAAAGAAATTGTAAAGGAACACTGTGAAAATATTAATTACATTGTTCATGTTAAATGATACAGTAAATAAAATTAAAACATTGAAGCCCAAAACCTGAACCTACGTATTGTAGACACACAGGATAGCAGTACCAAATGTTGGCGTCAATTCCATACAACTTCCTTTGTGAAATTACAAACAAAATATTGAGAAAACACTCATTATAGATTTTGTTTATAGCTCATCTCAACGATCAGGACACAACAATAAAAATATCACAGAACAAAAAAAGTGTAGGTGTCAATTTAGTTCAACCTGCTAGAAACCCAAGAACAAATCATTGCTAAACACTATAGCTAAACAAATTATTTGTTCATTCATCACATCACAAAATCTAAGGGCAACAGATGGCAAATCCAATTAAAACCAACTTCAAATCCACACAGCTTTTTACCTTTTGTAAAAACGAGTTCATCCATTTGGTAAAAGTCTTCTTCTGTATGTGAAGACGCTCTTCTTGGAGCGCCTTGATACGGCCCTGCTCAAACTTGAGGACATCTTCTCGCTGTGTCATGTCGTCGCTACTGGGTCCCGAGCCGCGCAGCTCATACTGTGTCTCTGTAACAAAATTTCATAAATTAGGTATCTAAAATGTTTCTTGGGTAAAATATGTTCCATTTAAGTTGCAACTTAAAGATCATAGTGACTAAGACCAAACGTACTCCATAACAGATGTTCGCACATTGTACAGTAATCAGCTGTTCTTGTCTCTTTGTTGGCAGAAGATTGTTTACAGAAAACGGTCGCTAAAGTCAGCTGGAGTGTGGTAAATTTACCAAACACTTTACAAGGCACTTTCTCCTCCTATACATAGTACATGGAGTAAGTATTGTTTTGATTGTTGTTGATGGTTTTCCCATAAAACCCCCAAAATAACGGGAAATCGGATTTTTACAAGAATGGTTTAAACGATTTTCATTAAACTTAAGTTTTTTATGGTCTTTTGAACTCCAAACCAAGATGGTAAATCCCCCAATGCTTAAAAACTGCAATTTAAAAGCTATTGCAATTTTGTTATTTTAGCCATGATAAATCATAGTTGCTCACCGATTCATAATAAGGGGTTTTGACAATGGGAGAAAGTATGTGTCAGATTGCTGATGCCGTTTATTTTCATAAGGCTTGAAATGAGGTTGATTACTGATTAGTCTGATTACTCTTATGAAGCTGCTACACAATAATATTACACAGGGCTCGAAAGGCACTGAACTATCACAACATTGGATCATGACTTTGGATATAGTTTTTTTGGAGCAGTGTAATTGAAAGTCAATTGCATGGGGTAAGCAATTTTAGTTTTTTATTAACTTCAAAGATTTGCTTCTTTAAATTGTGAAGAGTAACAAATTGTTTGCAAATTTTTCATTCACCTATAGACATAAGAATCCGAAGATCAACTACAATTAAAATCAACTGCACACGACACTATAAATAGCTTATGACCTCATCAGGGAGTGGCAGTAAAATAATAAGTCTTCAGCAACAACAGCATACAGTTAGCGATAACAGCCTGATACAACGTAGGTTATCAGTTATCACATAATGCGGGGTTCGTATCACAGGTCATATTAGTCATATACAAATTATATGAAATCTCATATTTAGAGGTACAACTTAAGGGGCAAACGATGACCTATCACGGTTATTAGAAAGTATGGGTAAACATTTTACTTTGAAACTTGCCGGCTATATGAAAGTCAAGATGGCAGAATAGTTTTTGTCCAGCACTGAATCCTAAAAAAATGTAAAATAGCTGTAAACCAGAACTGGACTTAGGTTTAGTTACAGATTCCCAGCTTTTTATTCTTCCCTAACCACTTTTATAGGTCTTTTCTTAATGATTTTGATTTCCAAGTTACAACACAGTTTAATAAAGTAGAGTGAGCTGTACGTTGAACTTTTACAGAAACGTTTGGGACTTTGTGGTTTCTTAGAAACCTCTAAAAATGGAAGACCAGATTTAGCAACCTTTATCTTGAGGTATATTGCCCGTAAGATTCCTTAGCGTTTAACCGGTAAGGCACTCAGACAAATTGGAACTATTTCAGTTGAAAAAAAATTCCGTATCTAGGTAAGTACCTAATAAATCGATGTATGCATGGGAAATATTTAAAACTCTCGCTGTAAAAGTTTACCCCTTATTTGAAACACCTGAACTCCACAGTCGTTGCCATGAATAATTTCGTTCTAAAATTCCACTTTCGTTTGGTGTTTTATTTAATTTTATTTGTGTATCAACGCTTTTAGTCTTTAAAAGTTTTAAAAGGGAACGGTCCAGTTAACGTAGAGATTTTTATTAGATCATTTGCTGATTAAGACTTTCATAGTAAATATTTAAGTGTGTGCTGCGATATTGGGTTGTTATGAAATTATTAATTGACACCAAATAACAAAAAATAGGATTTGGGTCCAATGATGACCTTGTTTTCTGTCATTGTTATATTTTGAATTCAATTTTCTCTGTACGCTTTGTTTAGGCTCCATACAGCATGAAATGAAAATTGCTTCATTCTAAGCTAGAAAACTACCGACCTGCAAGAGATGAACAAGTTCTCCATCCATGACAATTAAATAGTACGTTATTGGTGCGTATCCAATAACAATCTCTGATGTTGTATGAGCACAAAACAGCTAGTTGTATAGCTCATTGAGTTAATTGTGAAAGCCACATACATACAGACAATTAGCCAGATCAATTACAGTATAACTGACACCATTTTATGCTTGATCCTCATGAATTAAGTATGTTGTATTCTGCATAACCATAGATTCAGTTTAAGTAGGCCTACTCTGTAAAAAAGAAAACATTTGCAAACTACAAAATACATTATTTTAAAGAACCTCAGTTTATTTAACCGTGAATAAAAATAAAAAAATGGATTCGAAACCCTTGGGTGCCGATTTTAGCTTTAAAACACAAGAGCGTATATAAAATATGTGGGTAAAATATGTGTGTGTGTGTGTGTGTGTATATTATTAGATTTTTATAAAACTACAATAGTTATTTGTGATGTTCAATATCTCGCAATTGTTTCACAATACTTTATTTCGACATCTCCGTATCATTTGACAATTGTTAATTGTGTCAAGTACTATGGTACTCGAGGAATGGTAAATATATAATGTAGGTCAGATCACAATGACAGACATGTTTACTTATCAACGGGATGATCGCATTCAAAATAATACCTTTGTATTGTGTTTGTTCACCATAAGAACACGAGACACGGTTTAACTTAGTTGACGGGACTAAGTTCCTCATAAACAGTTTTTTTTGTGTGTTAATTAAATGACAGCAGGAAAGAAAAAAATAATTGCGGGGCTTTTCGATTTGCTTTGTAAAGAGTCCCAAATCAGGGAATATTTTATTCAGCTGTGAAACAAATTTTATTTAATCCTACTTTATGGAACACGGTTTGAGATATAAGGTATGGGACACGGTTTGAGGTATAAGGTATGGGACACGGTTTGAGGTTGTATAAGGTATGGGACACGGTTTGAGGTACAGGGTATGGGACACGGTTTAAGGTATAAGGTATGGGACACGGTTTGAGGTATAAGGTATGGGACACGGTTTGAGGTATAAGGTATGGGACACGGTTTGAGGTACAAGGTATCGGACACGGTTTGTGGTATAAGGTATGGGACACGGTTTGAGGTTTAAGGTATGGGACACGGTTTTAGGTATAAGGTATGGGACACGGTTTTATATTTAAGGTATGGGACACGGTTTTATATTTAAGGTATGGGACACGGTTTAATGTATAAGTTTACATTATACCATATTGTAATAATTTTTTGATATGTGTTTGACGTAGCTGTAATAATTGGATTTATTATGATAAGCGTAACTATTTACAGGCGTATGGTAGTTGAGGATCTGACCGTCGTGGTTAAATTAATTGTCTAAATTTGTAGTCAACGAGAACTATCACAGTCAGGATTATCAGAATAAAATAATGAACGGGATTTTATTTTTAAAGTCATGATTGTGAAGTTTTGATTGTTGGAGTAATGATTGTTATGTTGTGTGATATGTACGCGTGCAGCACGGGCCTGCCACGCGTGTTAATCATGAATTCATCCAGCTCATCGCTCTTCCTTTCCTTTTCAACACATCTGGTGTCTATTCTTTACTCGTTAAGCCATTTTTTACTAGATTGTGATGACACGGGCTGGGATTGATTTATTAAACCTTGTTGTAACTTCTGTTTACTTGTGCTCATACACTGGTTGGCGACATCCTTATTTGTTCAATTGCAAACTAAAAGTACACCGGTTCGATTCTGAAAAGTCAGTAGCCTTTTTATGGTTCGAAACTGGATACAGCTGTCCCTGATAATTATGCTTTAAATAAATGGTCCTGAATTATGAAACAGCTGATCTTAGTAAGTAACAAAGCTACACAGATCATCACACAAAATTCCACACTCATATATGGGCAACGCACTAGGTGGCGTCCCCATAATTTGTTGGAAACAATAAATGATGCTATTGCTTTTTCAACATCTTCGATCAGCTAAAGACAATTTTGTAAAGTATATTTCCGTCCAGTAGGGGGGCAATTTATGGTTAAACGTCGACTTCTTGTGCATTCACCAAACTACTATAGCTTATACAACGATCTACTTCTAAACTACACTTTCCTTCAGGTATTACAACCAAATAGTGAATCATCACAAATTTAAAATCTACCCTGAAAAAGAGATAAACATTATACTCTGCGCCAAAGCTGGTGGCGGCTGAGGGATTAGGACGGCCAGGTCGGTGAGCAGCTCCCAAGATGCATGGAGTAAAAGTCTTCATAAAAAAAGTCTGGAGCCTTTTACTTCATACATCTTGAGCAGCTCCGACCTATGTAGTCCTACCTGGCGGTCCTAATCCCTCAGCCGCCACCAGCTTTGGCGCGGAGTATAGTGTTATCGACATTTGCGCATTCAAACGTAAACAACATTAACCACAACAGACTACAGACTTCAGATGTCTATATACAACGAGAAACCTAGTCAACGATTAAACGCATAGTCATATTTCAACCGTCTTGATTTGATATTTCAAGCTGATTTGAAAAAGTTAACTCGCCCAACATTGATTCACAGTCATATCGTACTAAATTAAGTACACGGGCCAGAGCACCAACTGGTTCACACATTATAAGGAGAGTTAAAACCCCCTTGTTTACACACTTCACACAATATACGGTCTCAAGTGGTCGACAATCTTATGTTGACATCACAGTAGAGCGTTGTTTAGACTAACTCAACCAGCTGACATGGACACTCTAACAGCTGATCCGTCTACCAAACACAACCATTCCGATACGGCCATTTGGCATACAAGGCCAAAACACAATAGCGACTAACAATACATTCACATAACAAACGGCCAAATGGTTTCTACAAATGGTGTTTATGTGAAATGGTTACGCTGTTTCTTTCGTTGTAAACATTTTGGTTTGGTAAGTTGAGGATTTTGACTTCGTTGCTAGATTGGAAATCGTGTGAAAATGTTGGACAGCTGAAGAATGGTCAAATCGATTATATTTTTGCGTTTGAGTTACTATGGTCAGACCTATATGTAGTGTTTTGCTCGTCTTTGTGGAAATAACTAATGTGAATTAGTACGGTAGGCATTGTTCAATGCAATAATGACAAAAAAAGCTTATATAGAAATCAATCGAATCGTCTTGCCTATCATAGGCCTATGATATTGTAGTGTAAATTTTAATTGAATACTGTTCGTTTCAGCCACAACAACTAGCTATTTCAAACCGTGTACGTACTCCGTATGGACTTCTAATTGCTGTTAAAATTGATTCGTGCCAACTGGCAGGGATTGTACATTTCAACAGATGACGCAATTTTAAATTATCAGAGCCGATTTTTTTAAATAGAAATAAATGCAAATGCGTTACTTCTTGCCAACAAAGAGAACACACTTGACGAAATAACTGTCTCCTCATCCTGCCACAACTTGTGCCACACCCGACACGGTGTCCTACCATCTGTTGGAGGAGGAAGTCGGGGCGAGGGTGGTAAAAAATAATAGAGGAACTAACCGTAACTGTATCCTTGGGGTGGAGGAGTCCAAGTGCCCACCGCGTAGAACACATTGTTGACATACATCACAGACACTACCGGCGAACACAAAACGTGTATCTGAACACTAACCGGTGTAAAAAACGTGTATCTGAACACTAACCGGCGTACAAAACGTGTATCTGAACACTAACCGGAATACAACACGTGTATCTGACCACTAACCGGTGTACAAAACGTGTATCTGAACACCAACCGATGTACAAAACGTGTATCTGAACATTAACCGGCGAATACCAACGTTTATCTGAAGTATAACCAGTGTATAAATCGTGTATCTGAACACTAAACCGGCGAATACCAACGTGTATCTGAACACTAACCGGTGTACAAAACCTGTACCAAAATACTAACCGGCGAACACAATCGCGTATCTGAACACTAGCCGACGAACTATAACATGTGTCTGAGACCGCGAAGCTCACAAGACTGGTACAGAACTGACGAAATTAACCACCCCACGTGTGAGGTAAAAATAACCTCTGTCAAACCGAGACTACCTCACGCTATCTGTCTTTGTCTGGCACGCGAGTCATCTGCAAGAGGGAGTCTGTGATTCATTCACAAACCACGTGAAATGATAAGAGTTGTTCAGTTTGTGAGCAACATCATACGAAATGATAAGAGTCGTTCAGTTTGTAAGCAACATCATACGAAATTATAAGAGTCGTTCCGTTTGTGAGCAACATCATGTGAAATGATAATAGTTGTTCAGTTTGTGAGCATCATGATGTGAACTGATAGAGTTGTTCAGTTTGGGAGCAACATAATACGAAATGATAAAGAGTTGTTCAAACTTTAGTGAAAATCTAGTTAAGTCAGAGAAAATTCGGTTTTCTTCAACATTGAATTTACATACTAACATAGACTTCCCCCAGGTGGCTTAATTTATATTTAACTATAACATGGCTAAATGAGCCCTTATCTCATACAGTGTACATACCACAGTAGTTTACGCATCTACATACTGTAACCATTGATAAAGATATATCGTACACAATACTCACGTTTTACACCTTAGTCCACAGTGACGTGTTGTGTGTGACTGTTGAGTGTTATCAGTGGAGTTATCACAAGCAGAATTACAGTGAGAGAGCAGTAAACAACATAGCGAGATTGTGGCCTTGTGTTTGATTGGGCTTATGTGAGTGTTGTAGGAAGAAGTATCACGTCTTGATGCTACATAGTAGACCTACTGTCCTCAGAGGTCCTCGATTCGCGTTCTTGTGCTTTAACTCAGCCGACTTCAAAGTGTTTTGTTTTTTAAGTCACGTAAAAATGTAAACATAATCCTTTAATTTAGAATTAACTGTATTTTACAGGGACGCTCTCTGCTTTTGGCTCAACTATTGTAAGTGTGCTAGATTTAGTAGTTGAGTACGATCAGCTGATTCCTAAGTCAGGAGCATTTTCCAAAAGCCTATTAATCAAGAAACGATCTCTGTCTCAATCCAATTTCAAACCATCAAAAAGGGACTGATATTTTCAGAATTTTTCAGGCGAGCGTTAAACCACTATCCAATAGTATGAGAAGCAAACTTGCATTAACCGTGGTTACACGTCCACACACTTGGTCTTATGTGATCGTTGACACACTCGAAGCTGCGAAAGTACAACTATTAACAGAGCCACTGTTGTTGGCCAACAACAAAGCAACAATCAAAACAATAAACAGCTGACCCAATGCGTTATTAAAACATGGATTCACAATACGCTAAATGTGTGTTTTGATGACGCCATTGAGCTTGAAATAAACAAGAATTTTGCAAACTATAAAATTATTATCCAAGAATTTTAAAACCTTTACAACTATAAAATGTAGCACGCACAAAAAGCGCACACCGGTTTGTAGCATTGCTGCAATCTTTGCACTATTCAAATGGCAGACAATTTAAATGCAAAAAGTGACAGAAGAATGAGAAGTTAGCCACGCCTGTAACGGTTCTTAGTTGTTTGTATTGATGTTGACGGGATGTTGACCTTTACACAATAGAATGCACCTTGTAAACAATCGAGTTGTAAAGGGATATCTGTGAATCGAGGAGATGAAAACCCACTGTTTTGTCAAAGGTCTCTCTAAGAAGAGATTCCTAACCCATAGAGAAGTAATATAGATCTTAATTACATTAATTCTCTATGCCTAACCTAACTTTCCTTGCATGTGAAAGAATACTTAAATAAACGGTATCAGCATTCTGACACATACTTTCTCCCATAAGTTTGTCAAAAACCTTTATCATATGTAAGTGGTGAGAGTAAATATACGCAAATGGGATTTGTACAATTTTGTTCACAATTTAAAGGACTATAACATGCTAAATTTTTATCAAAATAGTTCGGGCCATTTTTGGGAAAATCCGATTTTTCTGTTATTTTATGGGGGTTTTATGGGGAAATGACATAATTTACAATAACTTTTGAACCGTAATTTTTACAGAAATGGGATTTGTACCATTTTGTTCAGAATATAAAGGACTATAACATACTAATTTTTTTTATCAAAATCGTTCGGGCCATTTTTGGGAAAATCATATTTTTCCGTTATTTTATGGGGTTTTATGGGAAAATCCCCATTAAAAATAAAAATTTCTAAAAAATTAAAAAAAAACTATCAAAACTGTAAAGACTATAACATACTATGTTAAATCAAAACCGGATTTTTTTCAAAAATCCTATTTTTCGTATTTTTATGGGGTTTTTTATGGGAAAATAACATATTTGACCATAACTTTTGAACCGTAATTTTTACAGATATGGGATTTGTACCATTTTATTCAGAATTTAAAGGGCTACAACATACTAAATTTTTACCAAAATCGTTCAGGCCATTTTCGAGAAAATCCGATTTTTCCGGTTTTTTATGGGTTTTTATGGGAAAATCCCCATTAAAAATCAAAATTTCAAAAAAATGAAAAAAACACCTGGAGATACCATGGATTAGAACCTACATACCAAATTTCATCGAAATCGGACCACAGGTGTGGTCTCTAGCTCTGTACACATCCAGACACACAGACACACACACACACACACACACACACACACACACACACACACACAGACATCACTTCGAAAACCACTTTTTTGGGTCCAGGGGGACCCAAAACGAATATATCCACTCAAAACTCAAACTCGAAAATTTTGACGAAAACAATACTTTCTCCATATACTATGGTATAGGGGGAGAAAGTAAAAAATGGAGGTCCCTGAAGAGCATGTAGTTATTCAGAAAGAATTTACATTAATTAATTAATTTGTCATTACTCCCTTTTCGAAGAAGGAGCACTCTCAATTACTTTTCCGTAAAGGTTTTTCTTGGTGCCGATTCCGAGATCAAAGTAACACGTCGATATTTTGTAACAGCTACGTATTTATAGAATATGAAATATACTATTATCTATAAAAATAGTACCTAAAAAAAACCAAATCCAACAAAGTATGGACGGATTTTAAAAGTACATTTTCAACGGATGATCTTTTACGTGAACAGTTTTCCTTATTCTTACAATGCACGTTCAGCATAATAAAAACTAAAGCGTTTAGGCACATAATGAGGTAGACAGCGTTAAGAACAACAATGTATTGTTGAGCATTTACCAATCAAATAGCGCATATCACATCTACTGCAAATAGCAGGTTGGTTGCAATACTATCCGTGGGATAACAGCTAATTTCCAAATGTTTGTTTACATGGATTTTAATATTAATATTTGCTTACACATATTTTAATACTATATATTTTTTATACTATTGCCTCTTCACAACATAATTCTGCCGAATTAGCTGACTCTTTTGTGTTATTGTCATGTATGACTTTTGACAAAAACTACCTGTCACACCCATATGAATCATGTACCGATACTTGAAATATTTGTCTTGACGAGAAATCTTGAGGCGAAATTATTATTATTTTTTATAAATTGACCTTATGATCGTATTTATTTTTCATTTTAAAATTGCCCATGTCCCTAATATAAAAAACAGCTGTGCTGATCTGTATGTTATTCTTTCAATTGGTTATTTCCATTTAGATCGCCTGTACTTATTTGTAATTGTATGCCATTATTTCAATGTGTGTCTTCATTTAAATCAGCTGAGCAAATTTGTATGTTATTCTTTAAATGCATTTCTCCATTTAAATCAGATGTATGTAATTGTATAAATTTATTTCTCAAATCAGATGTACTTATTTGTTTGTGATCTACTAAGTTTATTTCAGCTGAATTTAACCTTAATACTTTGAACACTAAAAGTTAGGAGTGACTTTGTGTTATTTTTTGTGAGATAACTGCCGCTACTACAAAGTTTTAAACACAATATGAGTTGGTTTAAAACGATCTTTCGAAAATATATGTTATGATTTTATAACGCAAAAATTTTGTTTTCGAAGGCCAAAGATAGGTGCTCAAACTGAATACATATATCAATTTATTACCTTGTAACTAAACTATATAACCGTTTCAGGCTTAAATTTGTCATTGAATTAATAGGTTTTCATAGCAAACGTGTAAATTGTTGAGCAATGACTCATCGATGGCGACAAGCAACAAGTGCAAAACAGCTGACATAACAGTAGGTAGGCTACACAGTTACCACTAAACAAGACACAGAATACGTGAAACGTGTAAAATCAGCAGATTCCAGTTCTTCTTGGAAGTCTTTCTCATCAGTTAGCGTTATTTTTCCATGCATTCGTTGACTTTTGGATTTTACCATTCGAATTCTCGTCCTGTTATAAACACGTAGCCACACATTTTTTATTTTGAAATTTCAGTAAAGCATAGCACTTTTAATCATTATTAGGCCAACTATGGGATTTTGAAGTGTGAACTAACTGGCATAGGTTCCAAAATTCTAGAAAGCTCATTAATAGTGTACGCGATTGTGAAAATATGAGTACAAGAGAAAATGAGTACAAGAATAACGGTGAATTTCATAAATTTTAAAAAGTTTATTCTACTTAACGCTTTAGCAGTTTCAAACCTTTAAGAGTGTCCCTATTTTAAATCATGAGGAGAGAGCTAATGACGTTAATGAGTTGTTGACTAATTATAGTATCTTTAATTAGCTTTATCCTATTGTTTGCAACAGCAAACTTATTTTGCTGTGTTTGTATCCCAAAATAGATAAAGTGGGAATTTGATAAGTCTGCATGGACTCGAATCTTATAAATTAGGTTGTAACATGTAGCATAAAATAACATATACCATAACTACTCTGAGGTTTAAGTATCAAAAATGTTTAGTTAACGATAACGTTCTTTTCCAAATATTTTACCACTTAAAAGTGTACATTTGAAGACAAAACACATACATTGTCATACACTCTAGTATCCAATCACGGGAATATTGTTTGTGAACATAATTATTTTTTTAAGATGTCTATGAGCACACAATACTTAAAACAATATTTTCAATCTTTCGGTCAAGAGTCTAAAATATCAGAATGTTAGGTTCATCATTCTAATCACCTGAAGACAACAATTTTACTGTTTTTGGAAAACGTAAAATCTTGTTTAATAGAGATTTCCAAAGAGATGCTACCTGAACATTTGAGATAGGCCTATATTCACACTTAATTCACATAAAAAGCGACAACAGCTCAGAGCACTAACATCTGAATGTCGAGAGTCAAATGATTGATTGGCAGGTTCTTTCCGTTCTGCAGATAACGATTATCTGGAAAACCTGCAATTTTATACAATAGGGTATTTTAAAGAAGCAATAAGGAAATACACAATTTGTAGTCTTGATACTATAAACAAACCTAAGAAAGCACAAACCATCATCATTTTTATCTGTGAGTCGAGTGTCAAACATCGATGTATAGATGGTGTCAAAAGTTAATGACTTTCAGGTTCTTTGCGTTCTAATTACTCGAAGACAATTATCTTGGAAATTCAATTTTACCCAACGAGGAACAAGACCAGAGTTTACAAGATTTGCAAGCACTCTCATAAGCAATACGAAGCACAAACTAACAATAATCTCTCTACAATCTGTCGAGTGTCAAAATGTCTGAATGATTGTCAGCTTCTTTATCATTCTAATAGCCTGAAGGACACTTGGAAAAAAATACGTTACGCAACTGACTAGAATGCGCTCATTCATTCGCTGGTAAATATAGTTCTTACCTCATTCAGGAAAACTTCCCGTGGTCCAACAATTATTTTATTTCCCATGAAAACACACGTATTGTTGTGTTATGCAAAGATAATATTCAAGAATATGGTCCCAGTGTTTATTATTTATAGAATCAGACCTAATTTCATTTAAAATGTGGCTTGTTTTAGGACGATGGACATAGTTGAATTAAGCTGCCAACAGTGTCCTGATGTCATTCGGTGAGGTCTAACAAATAATGTACAAACTTTTTATTCAAACCAAAATTACAACATATGTTACCATGTCGACTTGTAAACTATAACATTTTGATGTTACCAACTCTTCAGACAGCGTATCAAAGAAAAAATGTAATATATTGACAGTAGAACAGTGAGTGAGAATATTTTTACTGCATTCTAAGTGAATATAGAATTAGCTACAGCAGATCCAAAGAGGCTACTTGAGTATCAAAAGTGAATGTGAAACAGTGTTCGTAAAAAAAAGCTATTTTGCAGAATCATCGGTCCTATTGGTAATATATACCGATCCAAAGAGGTGAATAAGAAAGGACCATGTAGTCCTAATAATGTTTGCCTTAGTAAAACTGTATTTTCATTCATTCTTCACTCATTTATCCAAATTAGCAACATCTAGGTTGGGAAGCCTAGAGGAGCCTAGAGTCATGCTATAGTAACACACGCAAAGTGCAATCATTCACTACATGTCTTTAAATGATCGTAGCATGTACGCATGCATGATCGTCAACTACTCCATTAAAACAATCATGCATTTCATCCATGATTCTACATGATCCACTATCGCATACGCTTGCTAAGGATGAGGTTTACATTGGTCTTGTTAATTGCAACATGTTTCTTGCACAATGACTGATTAAGGCGGAATGTTGTGCCGTAAAGCTAGATAATGGAAGGAATTCTAGGTATGATTATGGGTTGGTTAGCACTGATATACCCAATATAAATAGCTAGCGTGCATTACTACAGCATGCATTGATACGTCATTTGTACAACACGCCAATATGATCACTCTTACGATAAGAAGCTCAACATTCTCCAGCACAAAGTTACGGCAAACCAAATATCTGATGAAGTGTATAATAAGACAGAACAATAAGTAATGTTTTAATTTTGGGAATGTTTAGTTGGTAATACGCAAAATCCTATCGTCAGAAAGAGTGCAAATTGGAACCCGGTGCAAAATACATTTCGAGTGAATAAATGTGACGGAATTAAAAGCACAAGACACCAATTTTTGTTGTTGGTCACCATATAAAACTGTGAAGGAAAACACTTATCTTCATGGTGGGAAATATAAGTTGATTTTATCATTGACCTGACTATTCTAAAACCAACCAACACGAACAAGATTTTCAAGTGTAATTTTCGACAACATTGGACATAGAACAAGCTAAATTGAGAAGCATTAAAAAATTACATACAATTTATGTATTTTTTCCTCATTGGAGAGTAAGCTAATATGAATTCTTGTGGACTTGAAAACTCCACCCCACAAGAATTCATTCATATGCCCATGAGCTAACCATCCCAGAACCCTGTCAGAAGTTTCTCGATGAATAGATTAGCCGATGGTTAGTGTTTTGTTGATTTGTCCACTTTTCCAGTTTTATCTAGGCTATATTTAAAAAATTAATGATTTAGGCTGGTACTCCAAGGTAGGGCCTACTTCAATTTTTTTTACAAATCCGTAAGCAGCTTCCAACCCCGTCACATGATGGAATTGGGTCACACCCCTAACCTGGCATAAATTGCATACCTGACCGATTATTTCTCACTGAGGTGAACAGATGTAAAAAATCACAGAACTGTTTTAACTCACCGAGGTTGTGGAAGCCATGCTCGTCGATGGCACTGTACCGGCGATAGTCTATGATGACAGGACGTCTGTACATCGCGGGGCCCGTCACTGCACTGCACTGCGCTATCAGCCGGTATCACAGGGGCCCGCGGGGGCCCAAGGCCGCGCACCTTGCATCACCTCCGCGCATGTCGGCAACCACCACACTCATGTGTCGTCTGCCTACCTGTGGGTACTGTGACGTGCCCTTCATGTTTCAACAGCTGTTTTTTTAAGACTTTATCGCTTTAAGACGCTTTACCGGTTTAATCAAATAGCTAGAGGTTGACTTCACTGTGGGTCTTATACGAGAACGGACTGCGCGTTTCGATGTCACATCATCTTCAGGTCGCCCAAAGCTTTTAAGGTTTGTTCGAATAACGAAGGCGGTCATGGATTGGTCTATGTGCAACCAATGAGGTCTGTACAGTAATTATTGGTCGCAGAACGCTTTAATTTATACTTTGAAATGGCGACCATACGGTACGAAAGTAAGTACCTATTTTCCTGACGCACTAGGGCACCAAATCTAAGCTGAAAATAAGTAATTGATGAGTGATAAATTTTGGCGCTTGAAGTCTTGACTGTACGTCCATACGGTCGTGACGCATCATACCCCATAAAGTTTTTATTGGTTGTTTACTCGTTTGAATGTGCCGTTACCATTTTAATGTTCGTGCTAGCGTGTCTATGTATTATATGTGAATCGACGACCTTATTATGAAGTGGTTGTCACCCTTTGACGACTGAAGATGACCTCTTGAAACTCGAAACTGGTTGCGCTAGGCCTATTACCAGCAATTTAGATTAAATCGAAACAGGTATTTACACCAAATTTTAAATCCAACGTAATCCGGGGGTGGCAACAACACTAGTGTGTTGTTATTGCAGACAAAACCCAACAATTGTCTAGAGAACATTCAACAACAACTGAGTCAAGCAATCAAGTGTTGACACCGCGGGTAACAACAAAACAAGTAGATGGGACTGTTAGTCATGATCGTGAAAGACAAGACGATAGTGTTATTATGTAAGTTGCTCCCCCGCGCCGGAGCTGGAGTATCGCTTCAAACTGGTTCCTACGAAATATGACGCAAAACAACTGAGAGCCCGAATGATGGAGAACACTGAACACTGAACAGGGTCGCACCATTGACCTCAGCATCGCCTTGTGGTCGAGTGGGGGTTTCTCGCTCAAGAAAAATAACTCGCTAAAATGATGTAGAACCGTCGGAGGTTGCATACTATACTTTTTTCATTTGATTGACAAGTTTAACTTTAACCTCATCCCGGGGACAAAGTTTAGGTGGATTTTTACCATGGAAGAAAAATGATATACTGTACATGTATTGTCTAGCTTTATTACTGACTGAGACAGCAGTTTCTTACCCATTACCATTTATTAAACCCTCAAAGGGCAGCTGGGTCTTCTTTCAAACCATCTAAATGACACCGTCAATCTCAGCTACTGTGTGCTTACCTTACAATCAAAAGGTCGCCGGTTCGATCCTGAGAAAAGACAGGAGCTTTTTATGGTTCGAAACTGGGTCCAGCTGTCTCTGATGATTGGGCTTTAAATAAACTAGCCTTTTATTTAAATAAATCCCCTAGTTTGACTTAATAAGTAGTACAGTATTAATAAAACTATTGATTGGTTAAGTTAAGCTGAAATAAACAAAACAGAATACAGTATTACAAACAAATAATCACACCTGATTTTAATACGGTAATAAATTGAAAGGATAGTAAACAAATAAGTACAGCTGAGGTATTTTTAACATTAGTCATCATATGGAAAGTCCCTAATAGAAATGGATTACGACCTTAAAGGGCAATTTGTGAAGTAATGGATTTTTTGCGTTTCTCGTCATGACGAACATTTTAAGTGTATATGTTTTATGTAGCTTTTAGTTTTCTAAAAAGTTCATGGGTACATTGGGATTTATATATGGATGATCCTGACCGTTGAAACAGTCAGTGTCTCAGTAACAAAGCTCAGATCATCTCACTCCATTCTAGCCACAACCTTCACTCATATTTTTGGTAAAAATACGCACCTAGGTGGCGTCTCAATCTCAACTGATAACGATAGGATTGAACCGGCGACCTAACAACATCTGACTATCAGGAGGTGAGCAGTATTCACATCGATATCGTGATAGACAAACACTCCACTTCTGTGCTATCAGGAAGATGAAAAGGTTCAGCCACTTAGATTAAACATCATAAATTCATAAACACAGTCTTGTATATTCACCATCTTTAAGGATCTGTTCAAGGCATTCTGAAGTAACCTATGTTCCTGAAAAGCTATCCCAGATTATTAAAGACCGATGGTCAATGAGAGCATACATTTTCGAACCATTCCAAGATAAACCACAAAACAAAGAGGAAATTGATTACGTATTTAAACACGGCACGGAAACAATATGGCTCCTTTCAGCAAGCTAGGGTTGGCAAATCTAGAATGGAAGTGTGATGGTACATAGGTCTCCGATCTGTTTGTTGATCACGTGGTATCATGTGTAGACAGATGAGCCTTCTCATAGATCAAAGATGTGTGAACTGTGTGTAAACAATCTCTCGTTTCCGTGTTGACCAATTCAACTAATTCCAACAATGAAATTCAGAAAAAAAGTACGTAAATTCAGTAATCAGCAAATTTGCATCTAGCCCTGATTTCTCATAACGACCAACTTTACACTTTTATAACCACCTTACGAACTTTTCGTGTTAAAGTTTAAGTTCCATTACTTCTCTTTGACACGATTTAAATAGAACGACTTTGTTCCCAAACGGTTCCACGGAATCCACATTAGAAGGGAAACTGTTGTTTTAATTGACGTTGTAAAAATAGATTGAACAAGGGGTGTTGAACGTGGTGTAAACATGCAGCAAAGCCGGGACGTTCCACCGGGGTTGAGTATTTGTAAAAGATTTACATTCAATGATATATTTGACAACTTTATGTTTTTACATGTTCTGTGTTTTTTTTTTATTCATTTGAAAGAAATTGAGTAAACGTGGATGGTAAATTTGTTGGATTTTCTCCATAACCATTAAGCATACAACGACGCTTCGATAAAAAAATATTTTTAAGCTTTACAAAAAATAGGTATAAAAGTAATTTTGGGTTTTGAGATTTAATAACTGTGAAATCCGAGTTTTACCCCACAAAACCCAGTTACGATCACACTGGTTCGCGAGCCTAATTTAATCCAAATCGGAAAATTGTAAGTTATTGAACAAAGAGCCACATACACCTAAACAAAATCTCAATCTCGATTAAAATCAGCTAAAGGCTAAAGCAAAAATTATACTAAAAAACTAAAGATTAAATAGCAAATCAGGGATTGTGTAGGATCAACCAACGACCTAAAACTTATACTGTATATACAGTTTTTTATAAGTTTTGTCATAGACTAACCAACACAAGTAGACTTCTCGTCCCTAGTAAATTTTGAAGCTCGTTTTTCGAGTTTTATTTATAGTTCATGTCCGGCGACACTGTTCGCTAGTGTTGACAAACTTTTGTTTCTATTATTGTAGGGTTAATGTCATGATTTGTGATTTACTGTTTGGTTGTATAGGGTTAGATCGCTTCAGCTGATCCATTGATCCATAAGGATGAGAAATATACCAAGCGAGTATGTTTAGTCTATGGTTTTTTCCTATGGTGGTATGTAGGTATTTACACAAACCGTAAGCGTAAAATGACTCCCCAGGGCCTATTTTTTTTTTATCCTCTGTACCTTTACTATCCTCTGTTCACACTAACGTTCTTCGCCCCACTGGCAATCCTGGGCGTGGTTCGACCTCATGGACGACGGCCAAGACAGGAGTCGCGAAGGAATTCCCAACCAAGCCATGTCCAATCTGGGGTTCGACAACCGACGCTATTGTCAATACCGCGATACATGGAGGTACCGTTTGTTCTCATGGCAGTCTGTCGCGCCTGCCTAGTGCTGAACTTGGTAATGCTACAGGTAATGTACAATGTACCAGCTGTGTTGCGTGTACAGTCCCTTGCAGACAGGACATGGCAGAGCACAAAAGGTTACAACCTTGTTTAGAAGCTGAAGAACCGACAAACTTGGTAATTTGTTGACATAATATTTGGATAGAATCGTTGGACTATGTCATTTAGAAGCTGAGGACCTGAATTTTCAATTATTGGTGGCTGCATTGAAGAGCTAACCTGAAAGTCAAATGTATACGTTTTGTAAAGTATTGCTCAAAGTTTCATTGTGTAATTTTAATTTATATAGTAAGCTACATATAAAGAGGCTTGACTAAAGTTGAAGAATACATTATGGTAAAACATGTCATTCGTGCATTCGTGAAGCATCAATATGAAGCAATTCATGTTATTGCTACACTAAGGTATGTTGTCATATTCTTTCATCTATTAACATAAAAAGTAGGGGTTGAAAGTAAGTAAGTTTACACTTTTAAATAAGTTTATACTTTTAAACTAAATCATAGAGCTCGTATTTTAAAACACATATCAGAATTACTTTAATAGCTCTCTAGGTCACATTTTCTTCCTGTTGCAAAGCACGGGTATAGCAGCTTGTTTATCATTAATTCATTTAAGGGTTAAAGCTCGCCCAGTTGCACATATTTCTTATCTTGCAAAAATTACAACTGTAGTGATTTTCAGACAGAATATTTTGGGAATATCGTTGGTTATGTTCGTCATTAGGTTCAAGAAAAAATCTTACATTATAAATGAATTTGGTGATTTTCAGACAGAATATTTTACAAGTATCTATCGTTGGACTTTGTCATTTTCAAGCTAAATATGCATTGGCAATGAACAAGAGTATAATACTAGACAACTGGCCATTTATCAGAACATAATAGACAATATGGGCGAGTAACAATCAGTTATCAGCTGATGAAGAGGTCAGAAGTCACAGCACAGTTGACCTCATGTCCGGCTATGAACTGGTCAACTTTGACAATGGCAATCCTTTATAAGGAATTCCTAAAACTGACCACACAAGACGATAGGCATACTAAAGAAACAGTTCACGACTTTGAACAAAAAATGAAATCACAAGTGTATTAAGAAAATTTCTAAAACATTTTTCCCATACTATGAAAATATTCTCTGCTTTTTTCCGTCTATTGAGCATTCTCAAACAACAAATTGATGGCGTGTTTCACTGGCGGAGTGCGTGAGCCCGGTCACGTGACTGTGTTTTGTTTTCAATCGTGAGATGAGGCAGAGGTAAGGGCAAGGTTCTGAACCTCGGCCAAGTTTCCCGCCTACAACACACTTCTCGCCAAGGTCAGACCCGCGGACCATTCAGATTAGACAATGGGGTCGTACTTTACATAACCTTATAAATAACCATTGACAAATAGACTTGAGCCCAGCTGTGCCTGAGAGTGTCCCAGGATGAAAATTGGCAAAGGTATCGCTCAAAAGAGTCGCTGGATGCGATCGTTATTATTTTCTGACTAAGGTCCCTAATTTCAAGCTACAACTAGTACAGCTCAATCTCAAAGGTGTTTATTCTTGTTTCCCATTCAAGCACAGCGATGCAACAAAAATGATAACGAATTCACTATTTGGCATCAATTAATTCTAGTTTTGAATCGAACCAGCGCTTATGTGAGCACTCAAGAGCCCTTTAGGCGAAACAATAACATGCAAAGATTGCTCTTCACAGATTATGCCAAATACTTAAGGACCCTTCGTGTGCATTTACTGTGTTAAAATTGAGAGCCATGATTCGAAGTTTTGAGTTACCTATTGACTATATGGAGTCCAGCAGTTTAAATTCTAAAACTCACCAGGACAGCCATTTTCGTAGTTTTTGTAATCTCACTTTAGCCCCAAAAAGTTAAAACTCTGTTATAGCTCCCAAAACTTTCGGACTCACATACAATACATCCAAGCATATGACGATGGATTCAGTGATACGGACTATCAAAGTGATGGGAGGCGCGTCCATGATCCAACCAAACCAAACACAGCGCTGACCTTTAGGCCCCGGCCACACGAGGCGAATTTAAGCCGCGCGGCTTATCTTCGCGCGAAGTTAAGCCGCGCGAAGTACCTTGCCACACGGGGCGGATGAACCGCTTCCTGTTGGGTTTTCCCAGTATCAGTACTCTATTAAAACATAGTTCACTCTTTTTAGTCATGGGTGAAACACTTATGTTAGTTTGTGCATTAAAAGCGTGTGGTGATCTGGAACGTTAACATAAATCATTGGGTCCATCCCTTCATAACGGAAAAACTATTTTTTGTGTTCCAAACCTTTTACGAGCACATGCGAAACCACAGTTCGGAGTTCATATGTATCAAACATTGTTTGAACACCACATAACCGGTAAAATTACACAAAACAAACTCAAAAACCACTGGAAACGTCCGAAGAATATCTCCAATAAGCGCGGCTGCCGCGCGGTCGAACCGTATCGTGTGGCCACTCTCATAAGACTACGTGTGTCATCCCCTCCAACGCGGCTTAACTTCGCGCGGTCGGGGGACGACATGTTGCGGCTCAACCGCACATGCGGCTAAACTTCGCCTCGTGTGGCCACTCTCATTTGATTCAATGTGTTGTCGAAGCCCTTAACTTCGCGCGGCTTAACTTCGCGCGGTTGAACCGCCTCGTGTGGCCGGGGCCTAGAGGCACATAGTACTGTGTACAGTAGTGGGCGAATAAAGGTGCAGGCTATTTATCATAGAACAATCGATTATCATTGCCTCGATGAGATTAATAAAATGGTAGAGAGAAGAATGCATACTGAACCACTATTAATGGAGTTGCATGCATGCTAAGTTTTATAAATGATGACAAAGGTGGTGATCTTGAATGGATAATATAACCTCTTAATTTCTGGAACAGAAGTTCCAGAAACTTCCATATTTACTCGACTACACCTCCAAATTAGTTATCGCATGATTTAGTGTAAATCTAAAAAAATTTCTAAAATGAAAGGGGTTGAAAAACAGCTTTTTTACATCGATTATCCTACACTCGTATTAAAAATAGTTATTTGTGTAACTGATGTGCACAACTTCGACGTCAAAGTAGAGTTTCTGCTTCAAAGCTTCCACTTCTTTACAAACTTTTCTTTGACATTCACTTAGTAATCCAAATTGAACTCACGATCGTCGAATGCGAAGGACGCCTTGTGCTTATAAGCTGTAAACAGTGCAACTTGACACCACGAATCATCATCAAAGTAGAGTTTCTACTTCAAAACTTCTCCTCTTCACAGACTTTTAGTTTCTTGACGTTTACTTAGTAATATCCAAACTGAGCTCACAATCGCTGAATTCGGACAGAACGCCCTTGGCGTAAGCACTCCGTGTTCGCGAAACTCACCGGATTCTTAACAAACGTTGAAGTTTCTTTGATGTTCACACAGTAATATGTGGTACCGGTACCAAATATCCAAACTGAGCTCACGAAATCGCCGAATTTGGACTTCAGGATGCCTTTGGCGTAAACAGTGTCCGCGTTCGCCAGAACAGGTAGAGGGAAGAGTTTTCTCCGTATGTAAATGCCGAACGTGAGTGCTCGGAGCCTGTGCCAAGGCCAGCGACGGAATGTCGGGTGACCTGCGGTAATTGGACCATCAGATGGAGTAGAAGGTGGAGTAGCAGTAGAGCGTCCTCCCGCGGTCTGTCTGGCAATCTACTCCATTCACCACAGCCACCGTGATCGCCGATCTGTAGCAATTGTACTGGCGTATCGAGCAAAAACTACTAATGCCTGTGGTATAACATATTCATGGGTACAGTAACTTTATAATTCAGCCTAGCACATAATGTTTAGGCAATCAAAGTTCCTCTTCTGTGATGAACCCCATATTTATTGTCTGTAATTAAACGATTGATGAGATAATTTTAATTTGTTTGACTGTTATTTCTGAATGAACGAGGTAGACTCATCAAAATGGCAAATGAAACAAATTAGACGACTTAAGATTACAAAATGACAACTTCGTAATCAAGTGATAACAATTAATTTGATTTAGCTGAGATATAATAAACATGACTTATGGATAGATTTGACTTATCACACCTTGGTAACAATAGCTATTTACCTTACAAGTGTAGTAATAGCGTTTTTACATCACGCAGGTGAATGTTGTGCAACTCGCGTAATTCACCTAAGTGAAGTCTTGCGTAACGTGTAACCATAGATAAAAGGAGTAGACAGGTGTTTATAACTTCACCTGAGTAGGGGTTGTCTATACTCCTTTTATCCATGGTGTGGTGTAACGTACAAGATTTTACCTGACCCGACAATATGCAAGGGGTTACTTACAATATTTTTCATTATCCATTTCACTCATCTTCTAACAGTAACGTTCTTCTACAAACAAAAGCTAGGTTAGGAAAATACTTTAAAGCATAACAATAACATTCAAGCGCACAGCTGATTTCTAGCGTTGAATGTCGTTGGCTCCATAGAGGTATATTTTTTTATCCTAAGCACTAAATGTTATTTAAATGGGTTTCATTACCTCACCGAGTGAGTTTTTTAACTTTACATCACTCGTGAAGTAAAGAAGTTGTATACATCACGCTTGGGATAGGGAAGTTTAACATGGCGGGTTAGGTAAAAACTCCTACTCGAACAGTTGCAAACTGAGATACGAATGACAAATCGATACAGAATGTTGTTATGCGCCAGTGTGAGTGTTGTAAGCTGTGATAATCTTGTTGGGGCCCGGCCTCTGTTGGGCTTCCCTAGTCCGGTACACTGTGCTGGAGACCGGGTTATGTCAATTCGGAGTTAATTTGTAAACAGAAACATCTTTCGATTGTTGTTAAAGTATAATGTGACTGGATAAGTTTGACAGAATCTTCGTGATTTGCAAAGGTTAATGTTAAACTATCTAATAAAATAAGCTAAACATGTTTGTTGGTTTTCATGGAGAAGGGATAACAAATTTTAAACGATTAGCACCTAATTTGTCATCGAACCTTAAAAACGGGTTTTGCTTCGCTTATTGAAAAATGCAATCATTGGGAATCTACAAAAGTAGAAAGTACGTTTATATCTACAAACTTCTTGCAGTATTCGCTGTGTACGAGGGTACCTTCCCCGAGTGTCCTCTTCAGTGACAGGCAATCAATAACATGGTCATGATTCATGAAATTAAGAAATTTGATACTACAATGTAGCCTTTAGTGAAGGTTAGATACAAACAAATCTTTCGCGTCTAATTTGGTATCAACTGTACCACTGTACCACAATAAACATAAGGGTGAAACTTGGGGCATTTCATTGTAAAATATTTATGACCCAAAATCCCTAGGATCAAATTCCACCATAACCTCAAAATCGACCTATTCTTCTGCACCAAAAACTAAACATTGCGGAGTTTATACCGCGCTGCCTGTGGCAGGAGCGGTCCAGGAATGCAGCCGAGCCCTGTGTTTTGTGGGGGGAGGTGAGGGGGGACGACCTTGTGCTCTCGCTGTAGTCAACGTTGAAACCAAGAGCTGTGGCCCGCCGCCTCACGCCACTACATACTATTGGCAACTATGTAGTTGTACCCGTTGTGTTGACTTTTCTATATAAAGGTAAACCCATAACTTCAGAGGACATGGTCCTAGAACAGCCCCGTCCAGTGGGGTTTCGGTTCCCTGGACTGACACATCACAACTCACAAAAATACAAAATCAACCTCCCATCAAAACAAACTTTGTCCACTTGTGTTTTAAATTCAAATTTAAGTGAGTATTAAGCTGCTAATTATTGTTTTACTTCAGTTTTGCTACTACGGTGTGTTATGTGAGATTGGAAAGGATGCTATCTAGCCTACGATAATTTGGCCATAGTTTCTATAGAACTTAACGTCTACGAAATAATCGGTAAATGGCATCAGCGCCTTCATGCAAAGGACCCCAGTCGCGTTTGCGCTCCTCGCATTCCTTTGACATTCTCTTAAGTTTGGAAACCTTTTTGTTGAATAGCTATGTTAGTGATAATAAACAGTGAATACTCTATTGTAAGATAAATAACCAATAACACCAAACAAACCCAACCCAAGGTACCGTAACTAATACAGTTGAGATTACGATTTTACTTACCCAATGAATAAAACAACTTAGGGCCTACAAAACCCCTACCCCACCCCCCCTTCTTGATGAGCAGAGTATATCTAGTGAATTACCAGTAGGCTAGCTTTTATTGTTCTAAAAAGTGAAGTGGTTATATTATCAATAGATAGCTTACATTGTTAACATTTGAATATTTAAAACAAGATTTTTCACGATTACAACGCATTGAACGTTTTAAGAAGTGTGTAGGGTACCGATTTTCTACAAAACACCCATCGACCTTAACAACAAATAATTCCGACATTGCCTTAATGTAGGAATAAGAGTAAGCCTATTGCATTTTGGGAATTTGATCAACTATTTACCTAACTAAAACTAACGCGGAAATGTATGAGAAATGTTTTAAAACCGAAAAACAATACGCTAAGTAGTCAAAGCAAATTACATGTCAATATCAGTATTTTCCCTTAATGAAAAGGATATATTGGAGAATATACACACAACGGTAATCCGATGAAGGAAGATTAGGTTTACTGATAACATAGAGGGAGGTGCAACAGTTCATCTTAATTAAAGAAACTGCATTTGTGATAAACAGCACGAGTTATTTTAATAATTTTAACATAACTTACATCTGCATTCACTTTTCAAAATGTAGTTTTTGTACACCAACACTTAAATGAAAATATTAAATTATCAACAGAGCATTTTTTTGTCGATCCCCGAATCTTTCTTCACATTCCACGTAGATCATCCCGCATATCAACATGTTTGCGTCAGCTGGTTTCTACACAAAACGGAAGTGTTGATAAACATGATTGTAAGGCGTGTCAAACGTTTCCGGAATCTACACGACTATCACAAGTCAATAACATGTCAAAGTGATTGACGAGAGTTGGACGGACGAGTTTGATGTTCTAGCCCCAATGGTTCTGGGGTTGATGACCCAAAGAAACTAGTTTCAAGAACTGTAAATCCAACCAGTTAACAATTTTGGGACGGATATGTTACCAGTAACAGTAACGTCTATAGTCACTAATAGTGTATGGTACCTATAACTTACTGTATTGTACAGTAAACATCTTAGGAATATACAAAATCTCTAGATCTATGTCATTCTGGTAAATCAGGTGAAGCAAATCTTTCCATAGAGCTGGACAAGAGAGCAGTTAATTATAGGTTCTTGTCTTGTTAGCAGAAAGCTTAATAATTATGAGCTGCTGTGGTATTTCATACAAATTATGCTAGGTATAAGGTCTAGTAAGGAAATTCAAATATTTATTCGCCATGCCTTATTAAATAGGTCTTATACAATAAAAATAATAATCATTGAATGTAGCATTACAGTGGAATTCCAAAGTAAAAATGTTTTTAATAAGGTTATGAAGTTATCCTAGGCTCACGTTTGTTAAGTAATATTCCATTACCTTAACATTAGTTTTCTCAAGTTTTTTCTATAAATTTAGAGGCTTTGTTTATCGTTGGATATATTCATAATTTTACTAGGAAAACAAGAAATTTTAAAATAACTTGAAAAAGTACCTAAACCCTAATTTTTAGCCAAGGTTAGTCTTGTCCTTTGGGTGTAAATAAATTAAAGATTTTACCATTTAAACATTTTTAGCATAGCTTTGATTTAAATAAGTCACTGTTATTGAATTTAGAACACACGCCGTTCTTTCATAGTTAAGATGGGAAGGCGAAAGACCGGGTTTAACTACATTTTAACACCCAAGCTAGGTAGTTCAAATACCGCTGTAGGCCTACTTCTCTCATATTGTTTAAGCCATCCAAACTTAATCCTGGCTTAAAACTTACAACCTGTAACTTAACACTATGATTAGCTTCAGCGGTAGGCCTAAGAATTTGAAACTTACCTTTACCAATTGAAATTATCCTTTGCCGCGCGTTGACAAGTATCCACTTTCACACAAACACTATCACGAAACAACACAAATTGCGACGCAGAGATTAATAAGGCGAAATAATCACGAAGTATACTACTAAATTCGCGAGAACTTCACCGATCAACATCAACAAGTAGTTGCGCTTCAACTTTGCTGTCGTGTCGTGTCCTACCTGGTGAATGTACATAACTGTACTGCCGCCATTTTGCTAACAGGATCTTGTTGCGCGGCAGAGCGATCTAGAAGAGGTAGCTGGAACTACTTCGAAATCATGGCGGCACAACACAAACCGGTTTCTTGGTTTTGAATTTGGAAACCAAAAACCATGTTTGGGAAATTAAATAATTAACTTTGAACCATCAATTACCAAAGAATAATATTTCCAAACAGATCAATTAGTATTCATAATACAACTATTATTATTCCTTTTATTTAAGAGAAAACATTTTTTATGGAAGTAGGCCTAGTATACTACACGTTATTTTTATGATTTGAAACCTTATATTTTTAGTGGAAAAATTTTGAAACTATTGTTTTATTTACAAATGTACGCATATCTACCAATCCATCCATACACTCTCACCTTGCATCAAATGCGATTTTTTTATGTTTACAAAAAGTATACTCGTTCTAAGTTAATAAAGTGGTTTAAATGGTTTAAAACTATGACTCATATATATCTTCGTCTTCATGAATCGAAATGAGAGAACCAAAAAGCTAAAAGGATAAAACTATTTGTATACATTGTGATATCTCGTTCAGTAAAAACATAATCGGAGATAAAACCCATATATAGTTTACATGTTATGTGTCTGCGAAATTGACTTTGAATAATGAATAAAAATGTAGGTATGTTATTTGAATAGAATAGATTATATGTGTGCGTCCTCTAAAATCTGATAAAAATGTCATTGCTCAAAATGATTGTTCATTAAAACTTACAATTGTACAATTAATTGTAAATTATTAGCTGTTTGCCGAAGTAATAATCGTAAATAATATATAATATGAATTCGAACGGATGGTGTTCTTTGGTTCTAGGGACCTCGAAACGAAAAATTAAATCGGTCCCGGGTCGAGGTCTTACCATGAGTACTACGGCAATAGCTTATTCCCTATATGGGAAATTCGCTAAAAACAAATCTCTACTTCATTACATAGAACGAATAAAATTTGAACTGTCCGTAAATAAATTATACAGTCCGTTATTCTCATCAGGCAGAAAAAACCCCAATTTAAGTAGGAACACTAAAATAAACCAAAACATGAAACGAACCATTCAGGCGCAGTGTTGGGGAAGCTACTTTTTAAATGTAGCTAGCTACAACTACTGCTACATTTCCAAAAAAGTAGCTTAGCTACAGCTACAGCTACAGTTCCGAAAAAGTAGTTAGCTACAACTACAGCTACAATGAAATGTAGCTACAGCTACAATTTTAGCTACTTTCCCAAAGACGTTACTTTTTATTCCACGCACATTAGGTAAATGTAAAATTAATTGCAACAACATTGTTATTGAACAAACATTTAAACAAGAAATGTCAGGATTGTATCCAACATTACTTGGAAAACAAATTATTCCTAGATTTTATTTAATTTGTTGGCATTATAAACCTAACATTACAACAACAGCATCAAATAGTTGGGTGTCCCATCATATTTAGTACTTATTTTTAAATATTGCATTATTTTTAAGCATCTTACATGTAAATTTCATTAAGTTTAAAGGACATAGGCTACAACCAAACTATATTTTAAAAGCTCATTTTATTTCTTTAATATAGATGTCTTATATCAACAATTAAGACCACTTAAACTGTAAAACGATTATTTAAAAATACTTTTTTGTGTTACAGAGCCTAGCCTATTGAAATTGGAGTTTATTGCCTTTCTTTACTTTTTATGTTTAAAACGACATTGCTATAACTTTTAACCATATTGATAAGTTACTTGTTCTATGAATAACACTTTTCAATGTCAAGAAATCGTCCTTTATTGTCATTATGCACAGGGCAAATTGAGCTTCAACCTAGTTGGTACAGAAAACAGTATTCAGCAACTTATCCTGAAATCGGCTTTTAATTTAAACATGTTGAAATTTGTAAAGTAAAAATAACATGTAGGCCTATTTGGCTATGTAACAAGCTGGCTATAGTAGCTTTGTTCTTGTAAGGACTAAACAGATATATTCCTAATAATTGAACTTGGTATTCGTCTTAAACCATAGCATAGCCTAGGAATAGTCCTATACAAGAGCTGTTAGCAGGAGCAAACTATGCTATTTTTTTATGTAAGTTTCATGTTACATGGAGATTTTTTCGTTACAATTATCATGTAGTCTAGGCATATCTTAAATCTCATCAGGTAATTTCCTCTTTCTTAATTTATTTAGTAAACCTTTGAAAAATCTTTGTAATCTAACCAAGGAAGGGTTTGTGACGATGAACCACAATCAACAGCTGAAGCAAAGGTTGATAGACCAGCTTTCTCATTATTTTAAGGTTTAGAGTTGGTTTCCATTAAAACCCTAGTTAAAACACTATAAATATAACAAAGAAACTACATTGATTACTAATTTTCCCTGTCAATCACTTGCAAGCATTCAATAGCTTGTCTTGTCATTGGTACCGGTAACGTTTAAACGTCGTCTGCATCTAGCGATTTTATTTTATCTGACAGTAATCATAGAGTAGTAAATTAAGGAAATGAGAGCTAAAAATGTGGATAACACTCATTTAATGGCCTCCATGTCCACACAACGTTGTAATAGGGAATGAAACGGCTGCAACCAGCTGTATAAAGCCAATAAAGTAGGCCTAATTGTTTTGAAAATCTCAGTTTGAAAGATGTTGTTTCACGTAAGGTTGATGTTATGGCAAAAATCACTATCTCAAACAATGTTAATGTAGCGAGAAAAGTAGCTAAAATTCCGCTACAACTACTTTAAAAATGTAGCTAGCTACAGCTAAAGCTACAAAATCTTAAAAGTAGCGACGCTACAGCTAACGCTACAAAAAAAGTAGCGCGCTACTGTAGCGTCGCTACTTGTAGCGCGCTACTTCCCAACACTGTTCAGGCGTACAATAAACTTGACCTGCAAATGTTAAATGTTATAGAGAAACAATTACGACCTCTTTGTTTTACAAGTACTGTAAAGCCTAAATAAACCAAGAGCGTTCAAAAAGATAAAAAGATAATATTGAGAAAAACCAATGGTTTTATATAAGTGGTCGTCCATATATCACGTAACGCTTAAAAGGAAAGGAGGGGTTCGGTTAGCGTTACACAGCCAGTTGAGGGGAGGGGGTTTTCAAAGTCGTAGAATATTTTGGCAGGTGTAACGGGAACGCATTAAAAATCTACGAGTAATGTCCAGTGGTCGAAACTCGACCAAAAATATGTAATGTACTCACTTATGTTAATGTTTCACCCCACACTGTAAATAAAACATGTGATTGGAGTTTCTTCCATTTGTTTTGATTTTCTGTTTATATTTCGTTGTTATTTCGTCACCAGCATGGCAACGCATAAGATCCATGTAAATTTTTTCAAATTTTTAAACTCATTTTTTGCGCTTATCTTTGAGCCTATTTAAATTTATAAAGGGATTCTGCACACCTACAGGAAAATAGCTTTCTAACGGTATGCGTAGATTTTCCCTACGATGCACACGAGCTGAGAAAAAAGGTTTTAAAGAAACATGCTTGCCTATTAATATATAGATAGATTTTTTTCCAATGTACCAGATGATAAATTTATTTATTTAAAAAACAGTCTTTTTGGAAAAATATTGTAATACATTGTAAATATTGTGTACATTAATTGTTTATTTTTGTACACCGGGGCCGGGGCTTAACGCTCCTAATTAATGGAAAAGAATTGCAAGATATGGCCACCATTACTGAAATCTTTAAATGAAACATGAATCCAACTTTTAGATGCTATGAAACTTGAACTTAAAATTTTGAACAAGACATTCTAATTTAAAGTTTCTAACTAGCATCATGCTAGCATTTTGAAAAAGCCCGGGAAAATTGTACTGAAATGGTGTGGCTACATGGACAGTTAAACCAAGCCAGCTTTACTAAAGCAAACTAGAATAGAAGAAGAAGAATATTGTGTTTCTGTGTGTGTTGTGTGCAGTGCAGTGTCTGTCAGTGACAACTAAGAGGCTAGGAAAGGAAAACATCAACATTTAATTATATAAAGTTACTAGCAGGCTAAACTCAATATCGTGAAGGATTTTCAAACAGTTAACTTATATTTAATTTTAGGTCAAAATGATGATGATGAATCCAAATCCGTTACCTGCTGTTCCAGCAGGCATTCAGAGTACGGCGGGAGCAGTTCCAGTTAAAAATGAAAAAGGTTTGCACACAAGTTAAAATTTACTTTTTGTCTGTTTTAAATTACTTTATGAGAGGGGCTTATTTAAACTTATGGCTTAGCAATAATAATAATATTCCTGAGTAATGATATTGACTATTTAACTTAGGCCTTCCTCTTAGTGAGGTTAGACTTTTAGTTGAAGAAGACCTAGGTAGCCCAATAGCTCTTTATTTCAGCTTAGGCCCGGTTCACACGAACGACATACCTAGCAGACTAGGCTTGGACTAGGTAAGCACGACTGGGTAGCGGACCTCAGGATCACACCGGTTCACACGAGCGACATGTCCACGGACTAGGTAAAAATATCGAGATTAAAACCACTCGGTTCCATCATTGGTGCACAATGAGAACAAAGGTAAGAATGCGAGCTGCAGCTCGACTACCCGATCGCTCGTGTGAACGCTCCCATAAGGCTACATGTACTGCTACGCAGTTCGACTGGGCGACTGGGTAGTTGCCACGACGGACTGGGAAGCGGGGCCCGACTAGGTTTTGGGACATCAAGCTTGAACACGACTAGCTAGTCGGCATCCTAGGCTCGTGTGAACGGCTCCATTTGATCCTGTGGTCCGCTACCCAGTCGTGCTTACCTAGTGCTTACCTAGTCCAAGCCTAGTCTGCTAGGTTTGTCGTTCGTGTGAACCGGGCCTTAGTCTTTTAAAGAAATAGAAGCCCATACCTTGGCGTACAACCATTACAGTACTATGATCTAGAGCACCATTAGCCTAGCGGACTGCACTTTACTTAGGTCCTACACAAACAACCGAATGAAAATATCGATTATTAGATTGTTTCATTCGATATATCGATCATTCGAATGAGTGTAGGACCTAAAGTAAAGTGCAGCCTCCTAGCGTACTGTGGCAGATGTGTTAGTTTGGATCCTATTGTTGTAATAACACTTTGCCTAGGAACTTCGGCTTAAAATTCCTATTATTTTTTCACCTAAAGGGGTTTCAAATAATGCTTTCAAGTTATCTGTCAAAGTTTTGTATTTACTACACGAGATTCAAGAGAGCCAAGGCCTATCTCAAGTTGTAATTTTTCACGACGTTCCCTAAGAATGAGTTGAGGTTAAGATACTGTACTAAAATGGCGTTAATTGGATACCTAACCTTGGGAGAGGGAGTTAAGTAGTACCGTAGACAAATTTTATCTAAGCTACATGGGGCATTAATAGGAAAACTTACAATTTAAAGTTTTCAGCTGTCCATGGATCAATAGAGTAAGAAAAGTGAGTGAAATTTTGTTAGGGTTTGGGTATTGTTTAAAAAAACACATTCAACAAAAATGTATCAAAATAATCTTTAGTGAAAGAAGTTAAAAGGCCATTGAGCTATTTTATACAGTAGGCCTAGCCTATGGATTGCATAACTAAACAGCAGCAGGTGCTCACCAACTGATTACCAGTCCTTCTTGTGATTCGAAGGTCTAACTTTGTACTTAAACACTTTTAGGTGAGCTGTCTATGCAAAAAGTCAAAGTCCACCGGTATGTATCGGGAAAGAGGCCAGAGTATGCTCCGGTTTCCAGCAGTGAAGAAGAGTCGGAAGAAGAAGATTTTGTTGAGAAGAAAGCAATTGCTGCATCCTCAGGAGCCCCTGTTGCAAGGGAAGGGAGAGTGAGACCACCTAGTGATGATGAAGACCTGATTGATGATCCGAGGCTTCGGCGCCTGAAGGGTAGAAGAGCCGAAGACAGCAGAGCTGATAGTGATGATGAATCCAAAATTGAAAGACACAGGTACGTACTTTACATTACTCGGTTGTCTGTTTTATCACGAACATTATTTAAAAGAATCACAGGTTGAAGACTGTAAGAAGAAATTGTATCTTAGAGACTAACTTGTTTCCATTTTTAAGTCATCGATCAAAATGAGCCATATTTTGTGATATAGATTGAAGAACTTTGTTTTGCCTTAGTTATTGAAAAATTACTGGCCTAGTAGCCTATAATTTTTTTGCTTTTGTGAGTAAATGAAGATCGATAAAAATATCACCAAGTTACCGGTAAGTCAAAGTTTCAAAAAGGATTCTAAATTAGGCCTAATACAGGCTACATGTATACTTTTAAGTAAAGGTTAATGAATCATCTATCCGTTTCTTGACTTTCCCAGACACATTCACGAGCCAGAAGTTCTTGACGATGACGATGATTCTGATGATGAAAGAGCTAGAAGAAGAAGAGGAATAGAAAGCAGTGAAGAGGAGGAGGAAGAGGATGACCTGAGTGATGAGGAAATAGAGAGAAGACGACAAATGTTAAGACAAAAAGTTTTAGAGAGAAAAGAAGAACAAGTGAGTTTGCTTTTTTCTTTTAGCTAATTTATTAATTGAATTTAACATTATTTGCAACCAAGTTTTACTTCCTTACTCATGAACTTTTGCAGTTAATCACTTAAAAAAACGAGGTTGAAAACTTATTTTTATGTCATGGTGCTTAGTGGCCCAGGATCACTTGTGGATAAATATGGTTTAATGGCGACCAGTTTTGACATTAAAATATCTTCATCAGGCTTCTTCAAATGTCGTATCCCTCACGTTAAGGTTGTTGGCAAACACAAACATAAAAACCTCTTTTAAATCCATCATTATCACAGCGATTAGAACAATAATAACACTACCGTTCCATTGATAACGCCAGAGAGGGACCCTCAGTCATGACCTATGTATGTTGTAGTGCCCTACATTAGCTTGTAGACTATATATTCTTACCGTAATGCTGGGTCGCCGGAAGACTGCCCCCCGGAAAACTACCCTCCCAAGCAGGTTCCTACGTCATATTGACGTCAGAGACCGGGGGGGGGGGCAGTTTTCCAGTCACGGACACTCAAATTTAGTTGTCAAACAGTTTTAATCTAACCTAACCCAACCAACCAAACTTGCTGTAACATTTCGAAAATCTGTTTTATATTCACCACATGCCTTTTCTATTATCCAACGGAATTACTTGAATTAAAATTAAAATTACATACCATGATTTGTCTAGGGGGGGGGGGTAGTATTCCAGTCGTGGACACGGCTTCCATATTGGTTAGTTAGCAGATTTTGTGTCGTCACGTTTCACCTGAGGGGGTAGTTTTCCGGGGGATAGAATTCCGCATCCCCGTAATGCTCTTCCGTGTTAATCACGATACCACATAAAACTATGTTTTGTTGGTTTAACTTTAACTATTCCATCACTACCGTTACAAAAAAATCACACAGGTCCTCACAGTAAAATGACCCAGTAATCCTTTTGACTATATTTCGGCCTTTGGGGGATTTTTTTTCACAACATCAATTTTAAACTCTGTAACATGGAAATTTGAACAACATTGCAAGTCCCGAATGTGCTGGAGTAATGAAAATGAAAATCTATTGTAACAGTGTTAGGATCATTAGTTTATAACTTAATATTTTTTCCAGGAAATGGAAATTTTGGACAAAGAAGAAGAAGGTCACTCAGCAGAAGAGAGTGCTGAAGAGTCGTCAGAATACGAAGAATACTCAGGTCAGCATCTCTATGGTGGAATCTTCTAAGACTAGTATTTAGTAGAAATAATTTTTTTTCTTAATTTCTTTTTTAATTTGAATAGTAGCCTAATTATTTAACATTGTCACATTGATAACTTGCATATTCTACATTCAACTTGGTCCTGGTTGATGTAACATGTGTATAATACATTCCATAACTGGTATGACTCCATGATATAGAAATGTCAGAACTAAAATAAACGTAAAGGGTACCGTAATGGATTTATTTTATTGTATATGTCAATTGATTTTCATGGTAGTGAACAGAGTTTTTATTTAAAATACGGTACTTTGGTATTATACCGACCACAATATTATTTATTTTGGAATAGGGATGGACGAGATTGGATTTTTAGTTCGAGACGAGACGAGACGAGATTTTTTATTTCTCATAAAATTTCGAGACGAGATCGAGACGGGATTTCCCTTCTCATACACAACGGGAAATGCACGTTCAAAATTTTTACCTGATTTTGTAACATTGTTAGATGACTGTTTAAATACAAAAATAATGATAATAGGCAAGAATATTTACAATGTTTTATTAAAAAACATCAGCATAACATTTTTTTATTAATCACGCCTAACTTATTAAAAATGCCTACGATTAGGAAACATAGTGATATCAGTTAGGATAGAGTTCAACTTATCCTAAAATAAAATAAATCATAAAATAAAAGCAATATTAATTTTTATAAAATAGTTACTTGTTTTGACTTTTTATAGTATTAAAACATTTCTCACACTGCTTACACTTTACAAAACTTCTCAAATGTTATTAAAGTAATATTTACATTTAAAGAATTAATTAAATAAGAACGCCTTCACAAAGGAAACGCAACTACAACACGCTCCTGTATTGCGGGTATTGCATTAACTTTCTGAAGGCGTTTTTAATTTTTTTTTTATTTTTTTTTTATTCCCGTCTCAGTAAAAATCTCGGCCAAAAAGAAATCTCGTCTCGAGTAACGAGATTTAAAATTTCCCGAAAATTTCCCGAAATTTCGAGACTTGACTATCCCTATTTTGGAATAGCCATAACAATTGTATTAACTTTACAGACTCTGAAGAAGAGACAGGTCCAAGGCTTAAACCTGTGTTTGTACGAAAAAGAGACAGAGTTACAGTAATTGAAAAAGAGAAAGAGAAAGAAAAACAGAGACTAGCAGAAGCTGAAGCAAAGAAAATGGCTGAAGAAAGGAGACGATATACTCTGAAGGTTTGTTTGGATGCAAGACTAGGTAGAACATTATCAAGTAGATACCTAAACTATTAGCCTACTTCAAATCATTCTATTTAAAAATCTTAACCGTTTCTTTAGACACACCGTACAGTAGTCTTCAGGACGAATGATCCATTTTATAAAGTTTTAGATTAAATAATCCTACCACATAGTTGTGTAAAATATATTTAATTTCTTTGGATCAGCTGTCTGAAATTGTGAGATGAGCGTTTAGCAGTTTCTTCTTGTTTACATTGAAATGTCAAAGCAAAGATAAACATAATGAATTTTCTCACTCTTCCATGGAGACCAATCAACATCTACTTTTGAAAACCTCATCTCAAAACTTTAAACTTCCATGGGGCGAAGCCCGAGTGGAACTCAAGGAAGTGAATAGGCCTATGACGTTCCTAGATATATGGTCTTTGTGGTTAATTTTGGCTATACAGGGTTAGTAAAAAGTGTGGAGACCCCCTGTTATTTTTTTAACGGCCCATACTAGAAAAACTAAACTCGGCACACCTTTATGGCATGTTATGAAGTACTTTTTGGGCATAACCGTCACTTGGTGTACATCCCCAAAATGGGGGATTTTGGGGGAAACTCAAAAATTTCAAATACAAAGACCTACCGAGTGACCCCTCATTTTGAAGGTCCTGGTAAAAGAAAACCAAAAACGCAAACTAGAGGTATTTATCTCAATCCAGTAAAAAATGGCAGCCAATTGAAATTCTCAGAAATTGAATTTAACTTGCAGCTTTCCAAGTCTGGAGACCCCCTGTAAATTTTGTAGCGGCTCACACTAGGAAAACTCAACTCTACACACCTTTTTGGCATGTTATGAAGTACTTTTTAAGCATAATAGCCACTTGCTTACCAAACCCAAAATGGGGGATTTTGGGGGAAACTCAAAAGTTTTAAATGATAAGCCCCATCAAGTGATCCCTCATTTTGAAGGTCCTGGTAAAAGAAAACAAAAAACGCAAACTAGAGGTTTCTATCTCAATCCAGTAAAAAATGGAAGCTGATTGAAATCTTTAGAAATTGGAAATAACTTGCAATTTTTTATTCAATTGGCTGCCATATTTTACTGTGTTAAGATAGAGACCTATAGTTAGCGTTGTTAGTTTTCTTTTATTATGGCCTTCAAAATGAGGGGTCACTCGATGGGGCTTATCATTAAAAATTTTTGAGTTTCCCCCAAAATCCCCCATTTTGGGTTTGGGAACTTATGAGAATTTCAATTGGCTGCCATTTTGTACTGAGCTGAGATAGAGACCTCTAGTTTGCGTTGTTGGTTTTCTTTTACCAGGACCTTCAAAATGAGGGGTCACTCGATGGGTCTTTGTATTTGAAATTTTTTAGTTTACCCCAAAATTTCCCAGTTTGGGGATGAACACCAAGTGGCGGTTGTGCCCAAAAAGTACTTAATAACATGCCATAATGGTGTGCCGAGTTTAGTTTTTCTAGTATGGGCCGTTAAAAAAATAACAGGGGGTCTCCACACTTTTTACTAACCCTGTATTTGTTTAGTATTTTAGTTGTGACAGCCGCCCAGACAGACAGACACCACCTCAATCTCAATTTTATAATAGTTTAGATTATCTTCCTGATGTTTTTGTTATAGATGGTTGAAGAAGAAATCCGCAAAGACACAGCCAAAACCAAAGGAATGAATGATGAACCAGCCCTGAATGATGTCAACACAGATGATGAAAATGATGAAGTTCAGTACGACGCTTGGAAAGTTAGAGAACTGAAGAGAATAAAGAGAGATCGAGAAGAAAGAGAAGCGTGAGTATTTCAATCAATATTTACAAACTTAGTTTATATTTTGGGCTCCTAAGGCCCATACAACACCGATCAAGTGTTGCATAACTGAAACTGTTGCTTAATCATCTAGGAGAGCAAAACTCAGAAATATGGCAGAGTACTCCGCCTGACATGTCTGCAACATAAGGTCAAGCTATTACTGATGTTTAGGTCAGGTTTGTTAGTAATCCATAGTCAAGTAGTCTAAGGTAGCGGCACCGTGGATCAAGGGTGCGAATCCAGTCTCGGTCTTGATATGCAACTATGTGAAGTGTAGGAAAGGCCCATTTAAAGCAGTGAACGGCTTAGGTGGAAGTTAACGGGATGTGTGGATTATTAATGAGTTGAAAGACTAGTCTATATACTCCGTTTACAAAATTTTGGGGGGTTTTAGGGAAAGAAATCTATTCCATTCACTTGATCCTACCTCTAAAACAATAGCTGAGGTTTACCAAAACGTCAATCAGCTGCTACACATAAGCAAATACAAGTAGGTAGTGAGGGGAAACTTCCCCTGAAACGGTCTAAATTTTTTGATCAAACTAGACTATAATGGTAAAAATTGGTAAAATAGGCCACATTGTACAGAAGATGTGTTTCCAGTTTCCAATGTTGTTTAAGTAGGCTGGAAAGTAACTTGGTGTGCTAACGGACAGAGGGTTTTGTTGCTTGTATGTAAATTTAATACAAACAAGTTCAGGGTGGGGTCTTTGGTAGTCAGGAGGCTTGAGTAAACAGGTTACACACACAGGTTATGCACTCAGCATAGCAACGCTGGTGGCGCTGCCTACGAATTGACAGGCAAAGCTCTCTCAAAGTACTTAACGCCTTTTACTATGCGGTTGGCATTCTGGGTAATAGTAGTATGTTTTCTGTGAGGCACTTGTATCTTTTTGTAATTTTAAGGCAAAGCATAATGTTTACTCAATAGTATTTTGAATTTAGTTTTAAGCTTTTGTTTTGTTTGTGCAGCATCGAACAGGAGCGGGTTGAGATTGAGCGGTTGCGCAACATGACCGAGGAGGACAGACGACAAGAGTTGCGCAACAATCCCAAGGTTGTCACTAACAAAGCTACCAAGGGCAAGTACAAGTTCATGCAGAAGTACTACCACCGTGGAGCCTTCTACATGGTGAGTTAGCTTTCACACCACCAAGGAGAAGAAATAGAAATAATTTTTTTTTAGAATTTATAATCGTTATTATTGACAACCTAATGCAGCTATGAGTAAGGCTATTTGTAGAAAACGCTAAAAACCAAGATCAGCTTTTGAAAAATTATAAGATATTTACAAGAAATGTTGATTATATCGATCTGTTATGTACATCTTGAGTATTTCCTTAATTTTTGAGCCGAATCTTTTAAAGTCATCAGAAATTATGACTGTAATTTGTTTTAAAATAACGCCTGTAATACTTAGCAATTGCTCAAATTCAAGTAACAGGGACACTAGTGTATAAATAAATACATACAACTATAATAGTGACAATAATGATTTTTTCAGGACGCAGACTCAGATTTATACAAAAGAGATTTCTCCTCTGCAACATTGGAAGATCATTTTGACAAAACAATTCTACCTAAAGTTATGCAGGTATGTGTCAGTGAATGCTGGTTAGTTTTTGAGTACCTTTTTACTTTAAGATGGTTACCTAAAAGCTGTTGGTTGAAAAAAAACCAGGCTGTTTTTTGGATTTCATGATCAATTTTCTTTACAGTTACCAAACAGTTGGTGGTTAAATTTTTTTATCACAATGTCTTTTCAAGTCACTCACATTCCTGACTGTTAGATATTTTCTACATAATTGCATGAATTACTGGCAAATGTATAATGATCTTTTTATTAATGCAACAGTTACAACATAAAAGTTGTTTAACACGTTCGCTGCTACGGACGTTCCGGAACGTCAGCCGGGCCACGGCGCCAGGAGCTAAGAACGTTCCAGAACGTCACCGTTCATTGTTGTTTAACGTTGCTATGGATAAGCCAGCACGTCACAAGCGTTCTATATTTCTTTGCAGCTCGTGGGGACGTACTTTTCTGACAATAAAAAATATAGTTTCCCAAATCACCACCAGGGTTGTTTGGAACAGGGCTTTGTTTTACCTCTTTCCTGCTAGATAGCGACACTACTTTACCGACTGTAACCTGGGTAGTGCTGCTATCTATCAGAATCACTTAGTACTATATCCAATGCCAGTATTATTGCAGAACATTGCCATCCAGTATAACTACTGTTGTTTTTACTGTAATTCAGTGTATCGGTGGCAATGTCACGCAGCGGCCGTGCGTTAGTTCAGCAACTGGCGCCGTCCCGGCATCTAGCGCTCAGCAGCGAACGTGTTAAGGGAAAGTTTGATTTCATAATAACTAATCTTGTTCCAAAACGCTTCTGCTAAGGAGATTTTCAACTGTAGCTAACAGTGTCCAAGACGAAACTCAGTTCACTTAATCACTTAATTCTGTTAATAGGTTAAGAACTTTGGTCGCAGTGGCCGTACAAAATACACACATCTTGTGGACCAAGACACGACACAGTTTGACTCGCCGTGGGTGTCCGAGACAGCTCAGAACCTCAAGTTTCACAATAACCAGGCAGCAGGAATGAAACAAGTGTTTGACAAACCAAGTCTGAGCAAACGGAAAATGAACGCGTAATTTTGCATTGTGTATCTATATTTTGTACAAAGTAGAAATAGTCAAATTGAAAATACATTGTTGTAAATTGACAGAAACTATGTGTTATTTAAGGGCCAATGGTATTCAAATTTTGAAGTTACAATCATAAACATTGATTTGGATTAATTAAAGCTAAATCACTCGAGACTTTAAGCCTAAGCTCGGATACCTTGAGTATGTTTTGTCTTGAAGGGGCAGGGGTGCATTGATTATTCAAGGCCATAAACTATTTATAAGACAACAAATTTATTTCAAAATTTATTATCAAAATTCAGTCTTAACTTATTACATCACTTTGCTGGTTAATAAACTTTAAAACTACATAACAGTTATATAATACCAGCCGTGCTTCACGAAAGCTTTGAGTGCAAAGAATAACTTAAAAAGTGAAATAGTAAAAATATAATCAGTGGACACACCAGTCCAAAGGTGATGAAAGGTGATGATGAGGTATAAAGGTCACCTCAAAATTCCCATCAACATTAAATGCACAAACTTTTTACCGAAAATTATTGTATTGAAATAAATTAATAAAAGAATATTAATTACTAGTTATGTAAATAGTTATGTTTCACAATAAAATTCAATAAGTAAAATATTAAGTGGTCAAGAGCTAAACAAATAAAACGACCACTTGTTCAAAATTCCCATAACATTAAATGCACAAAACTTTTTATCAAAAAATAATTTATTGAAATAAATTAATAAAAGAATCTTTATTACTAGCTATGTAAATAGTTAGGGTTCACAATAAAATTCACTAACAAAAAATATTAAGTGGTCATGAGCTAAACAAATAAAATAACCACTTGGAATGTGCAGTTCTGACTTTGCTAAGGGTACAACTGGGTGTTAAAAAAACATTTGTCTGAGAGGATTTTTATAGTATTACACCCTTGTAATCTGACATCCTGTACGTACTATCAATATTGGTCTTTGCACCTAATATTTTAGGTAATAAAGCTTTACCTATAGTGAAATTTGCGTTAAGTTTTATAAACTTAAAACTAAAAATAAAATAAAAAATACTCAAAAAGTCAAACAAAGAAGCCTATCTTAAACCCTCACTTTTTAAAGCACTTATGTATACAAATCTTTAAATATGACTAATAAACAAAAGAGAAGTGTTGGACGAGTCACAGTCTTACTGCGGAAGAGAGCTTCTGATCACCCGCAGAGCTTGCTTAGCAGCGGCTCGCTTGGCTTGGTACTTGTTGTCACCAAAGCCGTTGCAGACTATTGTTTTTCCTTGGTGCAAGACTTCAACTTTCACAAGCACAACACCATCTGATTCTACGTGGGAACTGCAAGACAAAATTAAATTCAGGAATATTGTATACCATCACGGTACAAAACATCTACTGTAAAAATATCTGTAGTTGTAGCTACTTCAGTGACACATGTTAAGCGTTAGGGGAAAAGGAAATTCTCAGAAGAAAAGGTATGGATAAAATTAAAATATGAAAAAGGTCTCCCAACGCTACTTGATATATTTTCAGTGTGATAATTTACTAGAAGGTGGGCATCTAAAATTTTGTACTGGCTAGGATGGATTTTGACATGGATTAAACATACTCATTAGCGACTTATCCTGATGGATCAGCTGAATACAATTTTAAGATTCGTTCCGTCCATTTTATGCGGGAGGTGTTGTGTTGTTTAGCCTACTATTAATTTTTGTTATGTAAACAAATAAAAATAATTCTAATTTGTTAAATAATTCTTTGAAGGAAATTGTTAGTGTCTTTACGGAAAGAAGTTATTTATAGTGTTTTTAACCGGAGTAGAAAAAAAACTTTAAAATTTTCATATTCATTCATTTTTCTTTTATATTCATAATCTAGTTGTAGTTTTTATGTTTTTGACTTGTCACACCTATTTAAACAGCTGCGCTGGAAGAAAAAGCTAAGAGGTATGATGAATTAAGTTTTGATTTTTTAATAACAAAAAAGAAAGAATAACTAGAACTATCAAACATAACAATGTTCTCACCTGAATTCCGGCTGGCATTTCGACTCATAAAGCATCCTAACGTGATTCTTTGGAACGTCTTTCTTAAAGGTCTCTGAAAAAAATTAAAGAATTTAATTTAAATCCTATATTGCAATAGTTTAAACAGACGCCCGATCTGATACCACATATAAAAATCAGTTTACACATAAATATATACCAACCAACTATATTGTGGCAACTCGATCATGGAAGGATAGTTAAGAATAGAGCTGGACCATGTATTTTAGACCAAAGACAATTAAGGCCCGATTTCACCAAATTCTCGCTAACGATGGTTTAATTAAACTTCGGTTAAAACTAACTGACGATTTAAACCACAGTTAAGGAAATCTGGTTTCACCAACGAAAACGCGTCAAAACTAACGCTAGTTTTATAAACGAGAGTTTAGAGTAAAATCCAAGTGGCAGTGGCAGTGAACTGTCATAATATCGGGCTGTTACGGGAGCAAGTAAACATAACCTAGAAAATAAATCAGTGTTTATGAGGTAGTGAAAACAAAACTGGAGACAGCAAGATTACAGGAATACAATAGATTCTGAGCAAAATAACAACAGAAAGCAAGAATAAATACCAAAACAATTAACATAAGTAAATAAAGGCAAAGCAATGTTGATCAAACATATTATTCGAGGAACAAATTGGTTGAGTTTTGCGGTCGTGTCAAGACTCATCAATCCAACTTTTTACAGGGATGTTCAATATTCTGTTTGTTCACTGACCAGTTTGGTACATTTGAAGTAGTGAAAAAAAACTGGAGTCAAAAGAATTACAAGAACGAGACACAATGTAGATAACACCAAAATAATTATTTTCTATAAAATACTAGCACAATAATGACAATTTAGGTTTAGATTTTGGTTTACTTACGTCTGACCGAACGCAAAACAATTGTTTGAACGTTGGGTTAGGGTTACCCAAAGCCGGGAGAAGGAAAGGGAGCCTATTTTTTCGAACAATGAAATAATAAATTTGATAATGTTGGTAGAAGAGCCGGGACACTCTTTTTAGCCGGGATAAAAGAGTAGCCTACGGCTCTTGATCGCCAATCAGTTCAATGCGGTCGCTGATCACAGATATACGCCTTAACAAAAAACCTTGTGGGATAACCTAAAGCAATGCACTATGTGGGATAGCCTAAAGAAAAAGGCTAAACGTTTTGATAGTTCATATCTAATAATAAAATCAATTTCATCTTTGTTATTAAAATCACCCTTTCTCTTATCCACCTAGTTCGGTGAACAACATAGGCTACCCTTCATTGCCATCACTTACTTTCAAAAGCTAATTCGTACCGTATTCTCTTCTACCATTTCGCCATTCCATATAAACTTTAAACTTAAAGCCAGCTGATATTTACTTAACGAAAGATTAAAGAAGTTAACCGGTCAAAATTGGGCAGTTAATTATCTAACGACGGTTTAGTCTAAACTAGCGCTAACGGCGAGTGGTGAAATCCGATTTCGTCAGTTAAGAGCTAACTGCAGTTAGAGCAAGGCTTAACGGCAGTTTAAAAGTTTGGTGAAATCGGGCCTAATTTATGTTAATCATCTCAGGAGAATACCTGCTTCTAATTCTATAGGGATGGATAAGTTCCAAAATTTTACAAAATTTTTGGGAAAAAATTTTTCCCGATTTTCGGGACGGGATTACATTTGATTCGGGAATTTTTTGGGACGGGATTACATTTGATTCGGGAATTTTTCGGTACGGGATTTGATCCGATCGTCGGCGATTTTGCCGCTTTGCGAGTGACGATGACGCCGCTATCGCGAGAGATGTTCACGATAGTTCTGCGAGATGTTCACGATAGTTCTGCGAACGCAGGAGGCGAAGTCATTTCGACGATCGCGCCGTGACTGTGGAATCATACCGACGATCACACTGTCACCGCGGAGTCGTACCGATGATCACGCCGTGACCGCAGAGTCATACCGATGATCACGCCGTGACCGCGAGTCATTTCGACCAAGTTTCTATACCTGTAAATGTTTACCCAATTTTTGGTTTTTATAGATCAGTGCCACAAATGGTAAAAATTGATTTTGTTTGTATATTTTGGTAATTACAATACTGAAGACTTTCTTTTCATCCCGTCCCGTCCCGAAAATTGGGATTTTTTTGAGGTGAAAATTCAATCCCGTCCATCCCTAATTCTAATTCAACAATATAAACTGAAAATGGATTTGTATGAAGACCTAACCCAGCCAGACCCTTGTATGGGACTTGCTGCCTGAGATTGGACATTGCTGTGCAAAAATAGGTTTTTGGCCTACAAAAAGCATATCAGAAACCGCACCTCACAACTTGTGGGATTTTAAAATTAAATATAGTAACAACGGGCGGCGCAACAGCATTTCCACTGTGATGGCTGAACAGTTACTGAGGAGACAAACAAATCTGTACTTAAAAGTGTGATCTCTGCGCCTTGTGCAGCGTCAGGAAAAACGTTCCTTGGTTTTAAATAACCCTTTGTATCTCTATGTCATACAATTATGGCAACAGCGCGGTCATCTTTCCTTACAGTGACAAATTTTGTATCATCTCCTAATCATCTCACAATTTTGGGGTCATTGTGCATTTTTAATTTTTTTGTATTTTTTTATGTTGGAAATAAGAATTCTGGTCTCTGCAAACTTGGGTGTTTTCCAGTTTCAAAGCCTAGCCGAGGTTTCAATAGTCGGGTTCAAATCGGCTCCTTATTATCTCTGTATGTCACAATTCTAAGCTATATAAAAAGAAACCATCCTATGCCGGTTCTGTATTTTAAAAACATATTCCAAATATTGAACATAGAAAATCAAAATAAGTTTAAAAGTGAACTCAAAAGTTTTTTGATCAGAAATGCACTTTACTCTCTTGAAGAGTTGTACGATTTAACTTATGTGAATTCTGATGCTACATAACTGTCAATTTCATAACTGAACAATTCAATGCAATGTACTGTATTACTGTACATGAAACAAATAAAAAAGTTTTAAATTGAATTGAAATGTCTTACGCTTAAAAAAGATCAATTAATTTCCTGATTGGTATCGGCATCAGTATTGACTAACGTCAAATTGACAGCACATCAGGGCGGGTTTAAATCTGTGGTGTAAAATGCCAATCTGATTCCCTTCCAAATAACAGTCGGACAATTCTTAGATAGCAGAGTGGAATCTCTAAGTCTAAATTAGTCTATTCTATGTACATAGCTTAAACCTTATATCTATCCATCTTCCATTAAAGCTATAAATAAGAACAATAGAGTGAACCAAAGGTCATATTTACCGATTTCTTCACGCATCAAACAGTATAAAACTCGCCAAGTCACATCAATGTTTTTCCCAGAATCAAGGTAAACAGCTCCAATGAGGGCTTCAAACAAATCCCCAAGAGCTTTAGGCACTTCTATGGACTCAGCCATCTTCACTTCCCTCTCTTCACACAGGAATAATATCTGTAAAGAAACTGTATCAGTGAACAATTCATATTTACAACTTTACATCATATACTTACATTACATTTGAAGATGTTTGTTGTGATAAAAAGTGCCAAAGGGTAAGTTGAGGTCTTGACATTTTACATTAATAGGACAGATTTTTTACAAGGGGATGTCAGCCTCTTTTAATTTGCCCTTACGCATTGCTTTATTGCAATGACTTCAAGACTGTGCGTGGAATGTATCCAGCAAAGCAAGGGAAGTACAGTACAAGAGTTGAATTGCACTGGTAAAAATGTATACGGGTGCGGGAATGTTCATGATTTTGCGCGATTGATGTGTCTACTCGACAGCGGTATCAAGAATCAATAAATTTTGGTGTCGAAACAATACTCAACATTGAATTATTATAATTTGTCATATAGAACAGATGAAGCATTACCTGCACTGAACTTTTCCCGGTCTAAGGAAATTACCCATATTTGGCGGGGAACTTGACTAAATGAAACCACTTAATTGCTCACGTCGTTGTCAATCTTGTGCCCCCGCTCCTCCTGATGTTTGACGAAGCGAGCCATGATGTCGTACAGAGGCTTGGAACGGTGCAGCAAGAAGGTCTGCAAGCCGAACCTCACTGCTATGCAGCCGAGCGTGATGTTGTTCACCAGAGCCGACCGCAGATCTGTCAAATCCCCGGGGTGTAGCTCCTTGCAAACCTCATATATGTGGATTGTGATCAGGAAATCTGCGGAAAACAGTTGAGACTAGGTTGATTTACTTACATATTCCTGATAAACACAAGACGACATACATTAAACTATTGAGTTTGATTCTTAGTGGGTAATCACCAAGGATAAACGATGATATTGGGTTGTTAACTGCTTTGGACTTGGTTACCTAGCCTCCAACAGGGGTACACACTATAGAAAAGTATGCAGTTTATGGTTTTATAAAAATGTTTGCCAATTTCGACTATAAAAAATAGAACATAAAATTGAGAATTCTTTTGCCTTAACATTTATCAGCCCTGAAGGGAAAACTTGTAAACTGTGGCATAGTCACATCAACGATGAAAACATACTCAATCTTACTCCAATGGCCATTTATTACCAAAAGAAGGTATTCGGCCTACCTACTTGTTTCCTTTTTTTGCGAATCTTCTTCACTAGTCTTAATCTAAAGAAAGAGTTGCTTCATCCTACCTCTACTAGATACCAAGGTTTCTTGCTAATTTGTCTAGAGCAAAAAAATAAGGGAACAGAATTTTGATAGTATATTTGCTCACACCTAGAGAGTTTACAGTTACAGTCCTGAGATGTCTACCTTATTAATCAAGGTCAATAGTACAACAAAAGAAAGCTTGACACCAGTGAGTATAAAATATACCATTTAATGCAGGGATGGGCGAGTAGTGTTTTTTTGAGTCGAGTCGAGTAATTAGCCCTAATACTCGAGTATCGAGTAGAGTCGAGTCGAGTAGTTCACGAGAAAATCAACAATTTTATTTTACATATACTCCATCTTCATTTTTACGAACAAAGCATTTCTCAATTCACCAAAAATAGACCTGGTTAAAAACTTTATACCATATAAAAAACACAATATGTATGTGTATCAAACTTATATTTTGGTGTTAAAGGTTTATTATTAATTGCAAAAAAAATTGCAAAAATATGGAACTAAGTGTTTATTTTAAAATAGGCCTACTGTAAATGTTTGAATTTGACTAAAGCATGAGATCTAATAAAGTTTCCTCTAATTTATAAATAGGCTTATAAGTATTTATCTAAGTCATTTCTCAGTTTTTGTATTTATTTGAAATTCCATGAAATTGTCTTAGTTAACTCATTAGTTTATAATTTTTTTTTTTACGTACCTAGCCTACATCTTGGTCTACAAATACTCTTTGTAAGGTAAGTTTTTTCCTCCAAGTGAGTAAAAACTAACTTCCTATATAATGACATTTTCTCACTAATTAGCCTATATATCTTCAAAATTTGTTTAACTATGAAAAATTCACCAAGTCTAGCTGAAAACATAATCATAAATGAGGATATTTTTGAAATACAGAATAAATAATCAAACAAAATTTTTAACACTTTTATTTCTCAACTTTTTTCCCTTGAAAATGTCAACAGTTTTTCACTTATTTTTAATAAAGATTATCACTTATAATTGTTTTAAAGAAGTCCAGATGTGTGAACTTGAAGAGCAGACTAGAGACATACGTCACTGCCACAAAAACTCTTCTCTAAGTGAGAATGAATGATCTGTTTATTGTGTGAAGCCCCACCCACCGCCTAACGGGACATGGGGGAGGAAAAGAGAAAGTTTGGCAGAATTTGCCCTTGTTCTAAAGCCTGGTTCACATGCCCTCCCTCACCCTCGGCCTCAGTGGCTTGCAGATTTACATTACACAAGAGTGTTAAATTATTTTGGAATACTGTAAATGTTTGAATTTGACTATGATGAGATCTAATAAAGTTTCCTCTAATTTTTAAATAGGCTTAACTTTTTAAGTATTAATCTAAGTCATTTGTCAGTTTTTGTATTTCTTTTTAAAAGCAATTGCAGTTATACATTAAAAAAATTACAAACATCTTGGCCTACAAATACATTTTGTAAGGAGAGTCTTTTCTCTAAGAGTAAAAACGATCGTGGTCAAGGAATGAACTGTGCTAAAACAGCACATTGTCAATGTTTACAAAAGTATTTTGACTAAAACCCTGGTATTTTTTAAAGACATTGCATAATAGCCTATGTCGACGTCTGTGGAGAAAAGTATGGCAATAGATAGGTTTTACTTTTAGCCTACAATAAAGATTATGTTTTGGGACTAAAATCTCCAAAAGACCAAAAGAGTGCTTTTAACAAACATTTCATAGTTTTATTTAGTAACAAAAGTGTTTGACTATGTTCCCGATTATACCAAGAACAAGGTTCGGCAGAGTGGATTCACTGTGAACCGGCCTGCCTGGCCCTTATGCACGACGTCACTACACTATAACCTCCGTGTAGGGGTGTCAACAATGGATCGGGACAATCAAAGTTTTGAACCTGTCTGTAACCTAGTTTTTTTATACTTTAATACTCATTATGCATAAACGAACACGTACTACATATCGGATCTCGAATCACGATATTTATCGATACCCTTTCCACCCACAATAAAACATTAAACGATGTCAAAGCAATCGTCATTTGCTCCATTGAAACACGAAAGTCGATTGGCTGACATGGTAGTGCACTGACGCCTCCTGACCAATGAGAGCTGTTGTTACATACTTTTATTGTCAACATTCACCAATCGTTTTAACATTACAAAATCGACACGGACTAAGGCTTATAATATTTTTCAATAAATACATTATGCTATAGTAGCACTTAAAACTTCACTAAACTCTTTAATCAGGTAGATAGTACAGATCAAAATATGGATCTACTTTTTGGCGCAATATAAAGCAAGCCTAACCATACGACGATGTTAAAGTTTGATGGTTGAATATAATTTTTCTAATGATGCGTATAATGCAGGGGTTATTAAACTGAAAATTTCGACGTGTTTAGGTTATTTATTTTGTACTAAAAATAAAAATAATACATCTAAATGTCTGACTTATTGATACAGACATTGTTTAGTACTGTATAGTTAATTTCGTGTTGACAGGACATTCGCGCGCCGGTTGTCTCTTGAGTTGAGTCTGACATCTTGAAATGTAGATTCGTTGATTGTGTTGTGCAATGCTGAAGCTAAACAATGTCACCGGCACCGTCGCTGTTTTGAACTAGATAGTTTCTAAGTTGGCTATGAAAATTGTTAACCGTGATGACAAAACTAATACTGTAGCTATACAGTAAATAAATGTTAAAATAAAATATTTATCCCTGTCGGATGTCGGTGTCATCGGAATCGACTTTTGACAATCGAGTCTTGGTACCGATACCAATGTCCAAGTATCGGTGGTATCGATGACGATAATCGAATCATCCCTTTTAGCGAATTTCCCTATAGGGAAGTAGCTATTACCGTAGGTCTCATGGTAAGACTTAGGCCCGGGACCGATTTACTTTTTCATTTTAATGTCCCCAGAGGCCAAAAAAACCATTCGTTCAAATTTTTATATATGTATATATATATATATAGATATATATATATATATATATATAGATTTATATATATATATATGTGTCCGTGAACACGATAACTTGAGTAATTTTTATCCGATTTTGATGAAATTTGGTTTGAAGGTGTAAGGCGGGATAAACTTGAATGAGTTCGCGATCCAGCATGATCGGACCATCGGAACAGGGTTTTACGGGGGGTTTTATGGGGTAAAAATTGGTTTTTCTCACTTTTTACCCTCAAAACACAAAATTTCCCAATTTTTCTCTAAACCTTCTTAAAGAGCTTAAAAAAACAAACAATTCAGTATATCAAAGTGTTTTTGTACGGTTATTGGTTACGGAGAAAACTAAAAAAATAGTTAATTTAAAATTCCCATGTTATTCTTATGGAGAATATTGTAAAATGTTGTAGTTTGCTTGTTTATGGATATATTTTGATCAAACTTGGCAAATTTATTTATTTTATAGTAAGCTATCAATATTTTACTAAAAACACACTACTTTATTAGTTTCCTTGTAGCAGCAAACCTAGGTACTCGTCAAACCTAATGTTATTTAAATAGATCAATTGAAAATCAATTCGGCCAAATGGAAATTCGCTTAGACGGCAGGTTTGCTGCGGCGGGGGTATTTACTAGTAGAGCTGTATCGTGACGTAATCGATGCATCGGGATTTTGATGCATGCTGGATCGAATCGGGATTCGATGCATCGCACTCGCACACCTACACCACTGCCTATCACCCAGTGTCAAGTGTCAGCTCAGCTGTCGGCGCTGTCGCTGTCAGTTAAAATGATGACGTAAGCGATGTCTAGGTTGCCGATTATTAGTAGGCCTAGTATGTCAATATTTAAAGGGGTTAAGGGATTAAATAAAACTCAAACATTTTCCTTTCTTACTATTTATTTGTCAAATATCAATGAAAATAACGAAATCGGCTTGTCTACTACTCGACTTGAGTCACGAGTATCTTTAACTACTCGACTCGACTGTCGAGTATTGCCAACTACTCGAGTAATTACTCGACAGTCGAGTACTCGCCCACCCCTAATTTAATGATACTCAAAATCGTTCAGTGATCATCAATAATATGATATTAACTGGTAGCAATCGAGTGCCTTACCTATGATGGCATCACCGAGGAACTCGAGTCTCTGGTAACTCTGTGTAATGTGGTTCAGATGAAACGACGGGTGCGTGAGTGCTTGTAGCATATAAGCTCTGTCTTGGAACTTGTAGTGGATCATCTCCTCCAGGTGCTCGGGTCTCACTAGATGTTCAGAGGGAAGACTGCGTATACTGCGGGTCGGAGAAGCCATCTTGTCTGTGAAGACCTTCTCTGAAGCCAACTCTGGGTCTATCACCCCGAACCAGTTCATCACTCTCAAAGCTCCGAAAATGCCACTGTTCTGTACATGTGGAGAGTAATTAGTGTTGTAGTTGACTACTAAAATAAAAATCCTACTCATTGAGTTTAAAAAATCTGTTTCATCCCTAACAAATATAAAATCACGTCATAAGCAAACTTTTTTTCAGTGTATCATGATCCCTTTAATCCTTGCACTATTTTAAAATAAACATTTGCTAACAGGCGGTTTTTTATTTTATTTATCTTAATGTGAGAGGCCTATAGTATAATTCAATAGACATTAAAAGATTTTCATAATTCTTCTGTGGAAAGAAAGATAAATTTGAGAGGAAGGTAATTACCGAGCAATAACTTTTATTTTGGGTTTCTGTTTAATTAGAAATTGAATTTACATTTTTTTAAAGTTCAGCAGTCGACTCTGGACTTGGGAGTCGACTATTAACTCCAAGCAGTAGTGCCGAGCCATCATGGTGGCAGTGGCAATATGATGCATTGAGCTCAACGACATCCTTACAACTAGTTCTACCGTGTTTGATATCAATGTTGTAACAATGTTAATGTGTAATGTTTAAAAATCGTTTACTTAACCAACATTCATTCAACTTACCTTCAAAATCAAAGTGCTTTATTAAAGCCAGATTTTTTAAAATTAATTTTAAGTTTTTTGTATTGGTTGTGCCTCTCCTGAGAGCTATGGGTTAAGTATTATGTGTGGCCAGACTCACCTCCAAGTAAACTCCAATTATGGCTTCTACGGCGTCTGATATATTTTTGTCCGTGAGTCCCAGCTGGTTAGTAAACACACAAGTCTGGATATGTTCGAGGTCTTTGGCATTTACTATTATGTCTGTAAAAAGTTAATTAGCACTCATAATCAATTAATTAGTACCAATTACATGTACAGAACAGTTGTTTTATCATAGTAATAAACAAATAAAAAGTTATTTAAAATAACAATACGAGACTAACTCTTGTTGATTTCCTTTTCACATCCTAGGACGCTAGGTTCTAGCCCAAAACTGTTTTACACATTACTTCAAGCTGGTCCTAGATGGTTGTAGCATTATCACATGGATCAAATCCATTGGTGATTGGCGGTATTTGAATATATTTTGAATATATATATATATCTTCATTGACTGGGCTATAAAGAATGAGATATTACCTACCTGTAAGTTCTGCTCTGACTGGTTGAGATATTACCCCTGAAATAACGTCTTCTTCAGGAATGTTCATCAAGTACAAGCAGCCTGCAAAATCCAACATTTGAGATAGGCATTTAAGTTTATTATTTTACTCATAACTCAATATTTTTTATTTAATTTGATACCAACCTGAATAAGAATTCGGACCACTAAATTTCCTTAAATTGAATTTTGATTTTGCCTTTTAATACAGTTAGATACAGCAGTGCCATATATATTGTGTGCAAATAAATAGGTTTACCAGTCTTTTATGTTCATTAAAAAAATTGGTCAGATAATTTAAGGAGATGTTTGTGTAGCTTTCAATAGTCTTCAAATTAAGTTTGGGTAAACTAATCTTTTTAAGTTACTAAAAGCCATACACAACATTTTTTCTAATTTGTCACTTGAGTCCCATTAGTCTAAACACAGACTAATGGATTGATGGAGTTGGGATAATCCCAACGTCCGCTTAATCCGAACAAATTCCAGAAATTTTTGTAAACAATTTGTACTGAAGATGAGTGTTGTTATTATCATAAAGTATTATTTTTGAGTTATTTTTATGAGTCATTTAATGTTTTTTAACATTTACAATATGATTTGTTTTCAATCATGGGAATATCAATGTTTTCACATGCCTCCGTTCTGATACAGTACGTTCCGATAGCCTATGATTAGCAGAAGCTTACAAGAGATGTTTTGTTCATTAAGAAATTTATTGCTGTTTGGTGTTTGGCTAATTTTTTGTTAAGTTTGAGTAATCATTTCAAACATTGCAGTTTATATATCTGAACCACGGTCAATGACATAAAGTATCATGATTACACAATATCTATGATTGTGCAATATTGTCATTTTTTTATGTAACAATTCAAATAATGACATTAATGTCTATTTACACAGTATTATGTTGGTTTTTTATGTGTTTGTTATATATTTTATTTCCTGTTGATGGTTGAAATACAATCGTTTTCGCTTTATGTAGTCTGCCTCCTCCAATCGCCCCGGATAATCAGGGTTCTACTGTATTTAAATTATTTCGGCTAGTATGAACAATCAGCTGATCTAAACAGTGTTCAGTCCCAATTAGTTTAGATTAACCGGACTCAAGTGGTACATCTATACGTCTTGTATGAACATAAGTCTATAGATAACAACTATCGTACAGTTCTCCAATTTTGATGAAATTTTGATTGAATATAAATACGACATAACGATGGAAAGGAGGGTTTGGTACCCCTTAAATTGGGTTTTGATCTTTTTTACTCTATGTTAACAAATTTCTCAAAGAAAAATATATCTCCGCCAGTTCATAACCAAGCCACTGGACATATTTGTACTATGTAGGTTTGTTGTAATGATAGGGATTTTTTTATAGTGTAGTACACACTTACCGGGGTCTAAAAGAGCATCTATGAGCACAAGTTTTATTGTCTCTTCAAGACAGAACTGCGGAGGAACCCACTCTGTTCCCGGGGAAAAATCTTTGACCTGTGAAAAAATCAATTAATTTCCATTAAATCACTTTTATAGTAACAAAAGCAGTCTAAAACTTTACATTTGACACTTTATTGACTAAGAAAAATCAAACAATTCATTATTTACAAATGTCGATTGCTTGTTAATGGCTGATGATAAAATCCAAATAAACAAAATATTAAATCTAATTTAATCATGCCAAAAGAAAGAAGTTTAAAGCTAGCATTATTTAAAACCGTACAAAAAAAAAACATAATACAACAAAAATAATGTACATTATTTGACTTTTTCTACCTATAGAATTCACTAATTTCAGAAACAGAATATACTTAGCCATAACATAATCATCTATTATACTGTTCCCATTATTCTGTGTTAGCAAAAACACGTTAGGTACCTGCTGTCATTGGCCCAAAATAAGCACCAAACTTTTGTTTTTGCAGTTTAAACAATATATTTAATGGTTTTTAAAATAATTCGCTGTAATCAATTAAAAAAACAGTCTACACTTAAGTACAATGTGCCCAAGTCAAATGCAAACATTTCTTCTAACGATTATACAAAACATAAACTATTGTGTAGTTATGTAAAAAGACGGCCCTCTCTTATCCTCGATAAAAGCTTGTGAGCCATAGAAGCTTCAAATTGTGTTGAAAAGATGTGAGGGATCGAACATGAAGGGAACTTTTATATAATCAATTTATAATCTAGATTCTAGATGATCAATTTATGAACATTGAGATATTTTATTAATTTTATATCAACAGATAAAACCTACCTCTAAGATATTTCCCAGCTGTTTGTTTCTTCCACAAAAATAAAGGTTTCTGTTACCAACGGCTTGTCCTTTCACGTTGGTCAGACATCCTTCGCTCAAGTCTTGCTGCGTCTCAAAAAGAGTGAGAGAGATGGAGAACTTGAGGAACGAGTCTCCAAGAGTCTCCAGTCGCTCGCAGTTGATCAGATCATTGGCCACAGCTGCTGTTATGGCCTACACAATAAACAGAGTAAGAGATGGAGAACTTGAGGAACGAGTCTCTGAGAGGTCTGAAGTCGCTTGCAGTTGATCAGATCATTGGCTACAGCTGCTGTTATGGCCTACACAATAAACAAAGTAAGAGAGATGGAGAACTTGAGGAACGAGTCTCCAAGAGTCTCCAGTCGCTCGCAGTTGATCAGATCTTTGGCCACAGCTGCTGTTATGGCCTACACAATAAACAGAGTAAGAGATGGAGAACTTGAGGAACGAGTCTCTGAGAGGTCTCAAGTCGCTTGCAGTTGATCAGATCTTTGGCCACAGCTGCTGTTATGGCCTACACAATAAACAGAGTAAGAGATGGAGAACTTGAGGAACGAGTCTCCAAGAGTCTCCAGTCGCTCGCAGTTGATCAGATCTTTGGCCACAGCTGCTGTTATGGCCTACACAATAAACAGAGTAAGAGATGGAGAACTTGAGGAACGAGTCTCCAAGAGTCTCCAGTCGCTCGCAGTTGATCAGATCTTTGGCCACAGCTGCTGTTATGGCCTACACAATAAACAGAGTAAGAGATGGAGAACTTGAGGAACGAGTCTCCAAGAGTCTCCAGTCGCTCGCAGTTGATCAGATCTTTGGCCACAGCTGCTGTTATGGCCTACACAATAAACAGAGTAAGAGATGGAGAACTTGAGGAACGAGTCTCCAAGAGTCTCCAGTCGCTCGCAGTTGATCAGATCTTTGGCCACAGCTGCTGTTATGGCCTACACAATAAACAGAGTAAGAGATGGAGAACTTGAGGAACGAGTCTCTGAGAGGTCTCAAGTCGCTTGCAGTTGACCAGATCACTGGCCAAAGCTGCTTTAATAGCCAATACAAAAAAAAATTACTAACTGCATTGACATTTTTATCTTAGTTTACACCTCATTGCATAAAAAACCTTCCGCGTTTGCTGTAGGACCAAAGATGCTAAAAACTAGAGCAGTAAACCAAACTCTAATGACAATTTTCTAACCTGTAGAATTTGAACTTGTTCTGGGCCGGGATCTCGAACACTCTTCTGCAGCATCTTTAAAGGTGGGGGCTGGATCAACTTGGGTGCCTTGCTATCTGACACTTTCATCTGCTTCTGTAAAGGGACATTAATAACCTTTAATATAGCAACACTTTCATGTACAGGTTTGTCAGAGTTAACGACTCAATTAAACATTTTTATTTTGTTTAGCTCTTCAATAATAATGGTGGGCGGGGAAGGGCTATGTTGTAAAAAGGAAGTGTACAAATGGATAATAAACACTTGCTACTATTACTTAAAACTCATTTTAAGTAATAGTAAAACTAGGTGGCAAGTAAATGGCTTTCATAACTTCAGTAGTTCTTCAGCAAGTTGAGTAAGTTCAGTAAGTAGTTTGGATGTGTTGCTAGCCTAGTGGTTATCGTTACTGACTTTGGTGCGGGAGGAACAGATTCAATTCCGGGAAAACCACAAAACTTAAATGGGTTCGGACTGCTTTCCCTCAAAAGCGTTTGAACTTACACTGACTTAAATTAAAATGCCACTAGCGTAAATATGACTTTCATCCATTATTATTCTGAACTTCCTTCTTTCTTCCCACACATATTTGTGATGATTTCTTCAAAACCAAATCACACGATGGCTAAAACTCATTTTCAATCTTGGCAAGTAAATTCTTAGTTGTAACAATCCATCTACATCCACAATACTATGCTATTGAAGGACTGATAGTTGTCGTAATGGTTCTAGGTGGTATTGGAACCTGGCCTGTATTTTTTGAGGCTGATTTTCATCCGACGTTGCTATTTACTGGCAGTTGTCCACCCTCTGCCCTACCAGTTACGACTGACTCAAGAGAGTAGTTGCTGACCTTTCTTGCACGGATCTCAGGGAAATCAGCCTTTCTTTTCTGATTAGGCTCAAGGCGATCCAAAACCTCTGAAGAGGTTGAAGCTATTACAGGGGCAGACTGTGGGTCCACTTCCATTGAAGCACCCGTTTCGACAGTTGTGTCTTCAGTGTTTTCTTCATCATCACCTTTGTTCTGAAGTGTAAAAATTACATACATTTAGCTGTAATAGGAATACTTTAATACTTTATACTTTTTAATACTTTAATCTGAAATGGCGACTAAGACTATACTAATGTAGGTTTTTTAAGCCAAGTATGAATGAAGATGAGTGTAGGATGAGTGGTGCGATCTTTGTAGTCTTGTTAGTGACTAAGGCCGACATTTTCCCTTATACACAGCTGTTATTTAAAAGCTCATACAGCCAATGGCAACTAAGGGACCTACAGTTTATAGTGGAATCTGAACCACATATTTTTCTTGTAACTAACAAATTGGTCAAATTATCAGAACTGCGGATAGTCGTATTGCTCACTAGTGCGGACGTTAATCCACACCAGAGAGCATCGCATCCACAGTGCATGGCTATAAATATTTACAATTCGTGACCTCCTAGTAGTTGGATTACAGGACGACGCCACCGTCCCAGTCTAGAATAGGGTGAAACCTTTAAACATTGTAGACTAAAATGACTAAAAAAATTGGTCCCACCTGGAAAGTATGCTTCATCATTTTGAAGTTATGATGTCATAACTTCTTTTGGAATCAATCAAATGCTCTTAGACTTGGGACAGCTCTACCTATTGTTCAATATATTGTGAAATAAAGAAGCTTTTAATATTATAAAATAACATCTCTCTCCACAGTACTAAAATCTAAGGTGATGAGAGATTAGTCCTGCCTCCCTTGCCGATCTTCCAGAAGACTGTAAACATTTACTAAGCCCTCCATATCCACCAGACCAATCAGGAATTCCCATTTGAGCTTCCAAAAGTGACACACATGTCTCCTTGTGCCAAAACTGCCTACAAGGATGGTTCGTTCCACCTACCTTTGAAATTTAATTGCATAAAGTTACTCCTCCGACCTTGAAAAGAATCCCATTATAATATCCACTTATCTTTGGAGAAAAAGCTAGTTGGTGTTCACTAGTCTGAAAGGTATCAGCTGTGAGGTAAACAAAGCACCTGAGATGGTTGTGGATCAGATGCGCTGAGATGAATGAAATCTTACTGTGCTCGCTAAGTATGAGCCTCTTTGTATCTAATTCAAGGTAAAACACAGGGGTGTCCAGAGGAAGGGATTTTAGGGAGGATTTTATTTTACATATTGTCATTAATGATTTAATACGTTTTTTATGAGTTGGCTGAGCCCTAGTTTGTTTTTTTTAATTCATACTTTATTAACACTTGCAATAAGGTATTGCAATATAATATAATCGCAATAACAGAATGCAGTGATGATATCTTCGCTACCACGGAGATATGTCAAAAATACAGAGATCCCGAGAGATGATGGTGATGTCTACGTGACTGCGGAGTTATGTAAATATATTGCCAACGTTCTCGGGGGAATGTGAAGATATTGCCGCTGTCACAGGAGGCGATGATGATGATGATGATTGTGTCTTTGCGATAGCATTGGACTGACAATTAGTTGCTGGGATCAGTGAATGATGTTGTTTTCACAACCACGGAGGGATGTCAAGATCACGGGAGGGAGTTGACAATGTCTTTGCAAACAGTGATGTGTCAGAATATTGCAGAGATTACGAGATACGATGGCGAATTCATCGCGTCCACGGATGAATGTCAAGAATATTGCCAGGATGAGGTCTTTGCGACAACTTGAGAATGTCAATATAGTGCTGAGATCACGGGAGTGGATAATGATGTCTTTGAAACCGCGGGAGAATGACAGCGGTCATGGAATATTGTCATGATGATATTATGATACAGATAGAAAAAACACCGCATTCTCAGAAAGGTTAGAAGGAGACAAATAAATTTTCTTCATTCCTTTGGCGGCTACCTGGTCATGCGTTTGTCCGTTTGTAGCTATAGTAAAACCTCACTTACTCAACAATCTAGCCTAGTTACACAGTCCAAAGCTTACAGGGTACATGAAAAAAAAAATGTTCAGAACATTTAGTTTTAACTGCTGAATATTTGACACAACTGGGTGTATCGAAACCTAATTATGAATTAAATATAGATGTAGAATAAAGTGAGGTGCCTTGAGTAGCTTTGTTTCTGACTAAGACTAGCTGTTTCTTTGGCCGAGACCATTTGTTACCGGTAACCTTTTAATTGTTAGGCGAGGAAACCAATCAGTCAAACAAATTAAAACACTTGAATTTAGTGATTTTTTAAAAGTCAGTAATTACTTACAAACTCGCTGTAGACCGATTCATTGATGAACTCTTGATGGGTCACAATGTCGAACAGTGTGACATCGTCCATGTTGTGATAAATGTTCGGTGGGTCTCTGGTGGTCTGTACGGACGCCGAGCCTCGATTCTGCAGATTCAACGTCAATGGAGTCAGCTGCTGCGTTTTCACTTCAGATGGCACATGTTTCACCAGACTTGCATCTGCTTCCAGTTTTTTCAGTGATTTGCCTGGAGAAATTAAAGATTTATCGGTTTATAAATTTTCTTAGTGAAAATTGCATTACCCTTGGTGTTCAAATCATCCTAGTTCACCATTATGTGAAGTATTAAAAAATATTTAATTCAGGTTTTAATAAAATTAGTGTGAACGAGAAAGTAGATTCAGTAATGATATTTGCAGTGAGTTAATGAGATGTAATAACAAACAGATCAATAAATATTTGATTGTTTGATTTTGACTATCTACTTGCCTGGAGGGGTAGTGTCATTGCCGATTTTGATGTCCCTAACCAGCTTCTGACGCAGCTCCTCGGCTGCGCACAGCTGTGAAACCCGATACAGCACTGACGGAAGCAGACGAGCTTTTACCCAGTAGCGGCCTGGCACTGGGTACTTGTGGCAGAACTCCGGCAACAACGAAATATCAAGATCTTCATTGTCAGTTTTGTTTAGGAACTTTAATGCTTTTGTCAAGGTCCTGAAACGAGAGTGCAAACGACTAATATAGTTGACTTTGGACACTTATATTCCTGTAAAACCTGAGCCTATAATGTGCGTGTCATCGATTCGTAACAAATCTGCAATATCGAATCTAACATCAGGCTATCAATCAAGGTATCAAAAGCAGGGTTTGGAAAATTCCTTTCCACAAAACGTAAAGAACGCTATTAGCGTTGAAACTAACAAAAACACAGCAATAACATCTGTATCTGAACAGATAGCAACGAGTTTACAAAGAATGTGTCTAAGTCTTATTAACCTAGTAGCCGTCTTTACCATCCAAAGGTAAAACCAAAAAGATCTGAACAATAAGTCCAATTCATTTACTCCATCTAGTTTAACTGACTTATAGCCCCGGCAAACAACATTACAAATGAATATTTTCAGAAAACACAAAAATGTTCTGACCACGCCAAAGTCAACGCAGCTTGTCTTCTGCACATTTAAAATCCCTTGCAAGTGCTGCCAACCTATGAAGTTTTAAATACAAAATATCCCACACAATAGAGCATTTCATTTGCATTGAGATATTCTATTTTTCCATTATTTACACAGTCAGTAGAAGAAAAATATTTTACAATTCTAAAAAAATAGAAGGTGAAAATGATGCTCACATCGGTTTCAAGTTGTTCATCCTGCTTGACAGCGCTCTCACTTCCAACAGAGGTTGATGAATCAGGGGAGTGATCGTGTACTTATCAGCAAAGTAGTCCTTGTATGTTCTATACACATCAGAGGGAAACTCTGAATCTTCACTCATGTCGTGGCAAACCTTGGTTACCAAGTAGTTCTGAAATCAAATGATAAAAACAATTTACAAAAGAAACTACTTTTGAGCACCTAAATGTTGAAAGAATTTATTGATCTGTAAAGAAAAAATTGCATGTTGGTTCCGAAATGTTGATATTCATAATGAATAATCAATGTGGATCAATTTTGAAATTTCGATGGCGAAAATCAGAAATAGAATTCCATTTCAAAACCCAATGGGAAACTTTTCTAGTTGCCTGGTCAAGGATACAAAAAATTAAAAGTAATAAATAATCAAATGTTTACTATGCTTAAACCAAAAAACATAATATTTATAACCACAAACACCATACACATTTGTAAATTAACTCCTAAAGGAACATAAACATGGATATTAGATCAATCAAAACATTTTGTGGTCAATATTTATTTTTGTTAGTTAAGTAAATATCCGTTTGAAATTGTATTGCATAGTGTTCTAGTATGGATATTTATTATACCTAATGGTGTTCAGAATACTGTATAAATTACTTGTTTCATCAGTGTTAGTGATTGCTCCTATGCTGCAAGCTTGAGTGCAAACAGTTTGATATAAAAAAAATGTCAGGTTTTAACAGTTTCAAAACATAGCTTGCTACAATTTCGAATCACCAACTTTCAAATTATCAAATAATAAAACTTTTGAATCTCAAAACTCGTTGATTGAATATCAAAACCGATACTGTCTAATTTTATTTATTTATTTTTGGCTGACAATAGGCATATTCACCAGAGCAAATACGTTTTTTTCTTTCTGTTTTATAGTTGTTCTAGTTCACTAATGTGGATATTAATATTTAAATAAGTAACCAACTTATAAGTTTCCAAATATATTACAGAACTTTTCAAAGAATTACTTGAGCGACAGTGGTGATGACTGATTTAGTAAACCTAGTACAAACAAGATCAATTAAGCAGTACTAAGCAGTATTTACCGTGGCAGGGACAGGCCTGTACCAAGGAGTTATAATCATGCCAAGGTAGTTTTCTTCCGTCACTTCTAGGCTCCTTCTAGTTTCCTCAGAAGGTATTGTTTCTGGACTCGTAAATGGTTCGTTTCCTTGCTTTATCACCTCCCAGTCGACTTTCAACTTTCCACCTCCTGTTAAATGATTTACAGACACTAACTGTACAAACGTTCTAAAAACACTCACACCATAGTAAAGTCCCGTAAACTTGATACCCCATAAGCCAGCAATTCAAGTTCACCCCCTTTCACCAAACCCTACATTAGTAATGATTAGGGGTGTGCTATGCAGCATATTTTTTTCGATTCGATGCATCGATGCGATTCAAAGAATTTCGATTCGAATCGATGCGATTCGATTCGATGCAGCACGGCATGATTTTCTTCAAAAATTAAATACAACATGTGTTTCTGTAATGGATCTTTTACCTTAAAAAAAGTTAAAGTAAAAAATTTACTAAATAAAATTATGAACAAGAGGATAGTTGCTGACCTAACCTCATTAATGGACACTGCTAATTTTATGGTTGGCCTAAGGAAATTCACCCTTCACTAACAATTAGAATAAGCCTATATATCAATAAAGCAATCGTTAAGTTTATTATTATTGACCTGTATTAAATAAAATAAGAGTTTATTTTATGACGTAGGTAGTATTGTTACTTAGTTTTCACATTTATATTTGTTGGCTTTCAATACTTCTGGTTCATTCTTAAATCAGCACGAACAAAAAAAGTTGATAATCGTTTACTGTCTATTTTAGTGATGGTCGGATCCGGATATCGGACTACCGGATCCCCGCCGGATCTGAGCTAGAACCGACGCCCGATCGTATCCACAAAAAATCTGATCTTGGGCTGGATCCGGTTTTAATGGATCCAATTTTATTTATACTATTAACACAAAATGGGCGAGTATTCGAGATTTTGAGTTCGAGTAAAGTACGGCCTCGAAACTCGAGCTTATCTTTGAACTCGCTAGTTTGGTATAAAATTGTAAAAGATCAATATTTGTTGAAATGTAACTTGTGTTTACATAAAATGATGGATAATTTGTATTACTGTAGATTCTACAGTCATACAAATATAGAAATAAGCAAGAGGTAGTTGTCCTAACCTATTTTTATAGCTATCACGACAGAATAGGTCAACTCAAAGCAGTCGCCGGCGACTGACTGGCAATGGCAATGGTATACTGACTTGACACAGAATAGAATGACATGACCGGTAGTGATTTTGTTTTAAAGTAGGCCTACTGTTTCACAATAGAAAATTTCACTACTGAACTGTTACGTAAGCAATAAATTTATGTTTATAAAAGTCAGAATAGAAACACTATAAAGGCAAAACAATAGAAGGGAGGCAGGCATTGTGCAATGGCCTCGAAATGAGCGGAATAGTAACATTGAGTAGGGGGGTGGAAGGGGGGAGAAGGGAAGGGTGAGACCTTTGAGCTATATTTAGACTAGACTTTCACCACTTCCCAAATGGCTGGGTACGGGGATTACAATAGCAGGTTTTTTCCTTGCCTGGTTTGACTTTTGTCTTTTTGTGTAGGAGATTTGAATAATCAAAAATATAATTTGAATTGACCACAATTATTTAGCATTGATAATACAATTTGCAAGGGACCAGGAGGAAATAGAACAAAACACTAAAATTAATAGAATAACACACAAAGTAAACAACAAATTAAATACAGAACACGGTGATTTAACACTGTCACTGTCACTCAATTTTGTTGTCTAGAAGGGTCGGTGAACTAATCAATAAATAGCCAAAACCAGTTTCCTCCCCCTCTAACCACCACCCCTCCCCCCCCTTAGATGGGAGGCCCAACACTTTGTCCTTGAAACACCCTGACCCTAGCCTCTGAAACAATAAACCCTTACACCTGCTTTGCTGTTTTGACAACAGGTTTATAAATGCGTTCACTATTTTTCATTTTCCAGAATTAACTATCAATTATTATTATTTGCAAGTTACAAATAGGAAACTACATGACATTATGGTATTCAATGACCCATGTATTATCAAAAATTTATAATTGATTACTTATTTTGATAATAAAAAGCATTCATTACAGCACGCAGCACTTATTGATATATATATATATATATATATATATATATATATACTGTGTATATAATCATCAAAGTATCTGTTACTTTATACAAAATAAAATAGGTACAAAATTGTGTGGCCAGTCAAACTTTATAAACAAACATTTTATTCTATAAAATACAGATGGTAAATAGGGGTTGGTTTAAAGTAAATAAAATACAAAACAGATTAATTAATTATTTTGATAAACGATAGAAAGGTTATGGGATTGATAGAACTAAAATAACCACAGGGAATCTTAAGTAGAAAAGTCGTCAACCACAATCTGTTTAATCAGTACATCACATCGTTAGAGAGAGAGGGGGGGGGGGGAGAGAGAGAGATAGCAGATAGGGGCGTTTGATAGGGAATCTTAAAAAGTAAACAAACAAGGAACAAAGACGCCACAATACTCGTTTATAACCTTATTGTCAAATCTAGGTCTTTGTAAGACAAAAGAAAATCACACCGTTTTAAACTTTAACCTAATTTTATACTCTTTACAAACAAACACGTCCTACATAACGGTTCTTGATATTTATCAATGTATCTTAGCAATCGTCACTTGCTCCATTGAAACACGAACGTCGATTGGCTGACATGACAGTGCAGCGTGGCCTCTCGACCAATGAGAACTCTTGTTACATACTAGGGATGGACGGGTCCCGAAATTTCGGGAATTTTTCGGGAAAAAAATATTCCCGATTATCGGGACGGGATTACATTTGACTCGGGAATTTTTCGGGACGGGATTTGGTCCGATCGTCGGCGATTTTTCCGCTTCGCGAGTGCCGATAACGCCGTTATTGCGAGCGATAGGTCCGCGAACGCAGGAGACGAAGTCATTTCGACGATTACGCCGTGACCGCGGAGTCCTACCGACGACCGCGCCGTGACCGCGAGTCATACCGACGATCGCGCCGTGACCGCGAGTCATACCGACGATCGCGCCGTGACCGCGAGTCATACCGACGATCGCGCCGTGACCGCGGAGTCCTACCGACGATCGCGCCGTGACCGCGAGTCATACCGACGATCACGCCGTGACCACGGAGTCCTACCGACGATCGCGCCGTGACCGCGGAGTCCTACCGACGATGGCGCCGTGACCGCGAGTCATACCGACGATAGCGTCGTGACCGCGAGTCATGACGACGATCGCGCCGTGACCGTGGAGTCATACCGACGATAACCCCGTGACAGCGAGTCATGCTGACGATCGCGCCGTGACCGTGGAGTCATACCGACGATAACCCCGTGACCGTGGAGGCATACTGACGATAACCCCGTGACCGCGAAGTCATACCGACGATCGCGCCGTGACCGCGAGTCATGACGACGATCGCGCCATGACCGTGAGTCATACAGACAATCACCTCGTGACCCGCGAGTCACAAGTTTCTATAGGTACCTGTAAATTGTTACCCATTTTTTGGTTTTTATAGATCAGTGCCACAAATGGTAAAAATTGATTTCGTATGTCTTTTTTGGTAACTGCAATACAGTACTTTCTTTTTATGCACAGAAAAAAATCCCGTCCCGAAAATCGGGAAGGAAATAAAAATCCCGTCCCGTCCCGTCCCGAACTAAAAATTCAATCCCGTCCATCCCTATTACATACTTTGATTTATCTTAGATGGTCAACATTTACCATTCATTATAATATTACAAAATCAACATGGACTATGCGTATGGTGTTTTTCAATCAAAACTTATGTTATAGTAGCACTTAAAACTTCACTTAAACTCTTAAACTAGGTTGGGTAGATAGTACAGATATAATATGGATCTACTTTTTGGTGCAATAGGCAAGTGCAAGCCTAACCCTCTGACTTCGATGTTGTAATTGAATAGAATTTTTCTAATGATGCGTAATGCAGGGATGAAACTGAACATTTAGACAAGTTTAGGTTATTTATTTTGTTCTAAAAATAAAAATAATACATTTAAAGGTCTGACTTATTGATACAGACATTTTTTAGTATAATTTCGTGTTGAGGACACTCGCGCGCCGGTTGTCTGAGACTGAATTCTGACATCTTGAAATGTAGATTGTATTGTGTTGTGCAATATCATCTGCCTGCAGAGAGAACAGCTGAAAATAAACTTTAGCTGTTTTGAACTAAATAGTGTGCTAAGTTGGTTAATAAAGTTGTTAGCGTGATTACAAAACTAATAGATATCAAATAAATAAATGTTAAAATAAAATATCTATCCATCCCTGTCGGCTGTCGGTATCGGCGGAATCGGGCGAAATCGATGTTTGGCAATCGATTCTTGATACCGATATTCCTTGTATCGGAAAATATCCGAGTATCGGTGGTAGCGATAATTGACACTTCCCTATCTAAAACTCATTTTGGAGTCCTAAATTAGTTTTTAATATACATCGGGACGTAATCGTTGCATCGGGAGTTAACCGATGCATCGGTCTTTTTCGATGCATCGAGGCCAAATCGATGCATCGTGATTTCGATGCATGCTGAATCGAATCGAAATTTCGATGCATTTCCGATGCATCGCACACCCCTAGTAATGATTACGACCCTGCATGTGGCCCTGATGGTGAACAAACTTTGTCGCTTTAAATATTTACACAGTACCCTTTCATTTGAACTTGGTGCTAATGTGCTTGCAGACATATCAATTGAGATGGAAACACCACCTCGGTGCATATTTTAATCCAAGCATGACATTGAGACCTTGACACATAGTTATGCATACCTGACGACAAAAGTGCTAGTCAGTTGCTTATCCAGTCAATATTTATCTTATTTTTGTCGTAAGACGACGTCCTAGGTACGAGCCTGGTTTTTTCACACTTCAGGCTAGACCAAAGAGTTGCGGTATTATCACTTAGATAAAATCCATTGGTGATTTGGTGGGATTTGAACCTGGGACCTCATGGACCGAAGCCCGTGCTCTAACCACTAGACCATGTCGCTCCCCGAAGTATGTACAATATACTTTTTTATAATAAAAAGAGGAAGCCATACATTTTACTAACACGATAAAATCATCTATTTTAATATCATGGGGTGTGAATGTAGACACAACCAATATGTGAGAAATAAAACATGTACTACATTAAAGTTTTCGTTTTAGAAATTCCAAAACTCTTATTGGAAGAAGCAAACAATTCTGTTTGTTAAAACATTTTTCAAAACTCATTTTAGCTTTTCGGAAATTTAATATTTTTCTATAATAGTACAGATAATGAAGTTTGAAATGGAGGAATTCTACACTCCTCCATCCTGAGCTATACAAATTAATCAGTAAGATATTGGTTTAGACCTCTCCTTCTTTTATTGTCTCACAGTTTCTCAGTGAAAAAACAAATTGTTAATTTAAACAAAATGATTGATATTATAACTCTGTTAGAAAATAAGATTGTTTGGCTTGAATGAGCAGGCTTTATTATACACAATTCACAAAGTCTAACAAATGAAAGAATTATTACAACAGTCAACATAAACAATTAACAATGTCCAACATCAGCTGGGAATATTTCGTACCACAAACTTGTAGCGTTTAACTTAACAGGTGAACAATAATCGCAAACAAACGTTAAGGAGGCTAGCGGCCATCATGGATGGTTTCAAACAGCTGCTGAAGAGTTATTTATCATCCAAAAATATTTTTTCAAACATCAAAGTGATTATAATTTAAATATATAGTAAACTGTGGGATATAAATGTTCTTCGTAGTTTAGAATTGTTTTTCAAGGGAGTCCATGGAAGCTAACGGCCATCTTGGATTTGCCCGCCATAAGAGAGATCTTAATTCCGTTAGTTTCTAACAGCCGCTGAAGAGTAATTTACCATCTCAAAATATTGTTTCAAACACCAGAGTGATTGTAGTTTAAATATGTAGTAAACTGTGAGATAAGAAATTGGCTTTGCAGTTTTTTTAATTGTTTTACAAGTTAGAAAATCTAGGCTCCAAAAACTCTCAATTTAAATTTTTCTTTCAAATGGATGACTTCTTACTTATTAATTAGTTACTTATTATTAGTGAAACTCTTCTGACCACATATTACGATTACTTACCAACTATCACTGGAGCAATCAGGTACGAATTTTCTTTGTTGCTGTAGTCTCTGATCAAGAAAGGATTGACTGTGCGACAAATTTTATCAAACACGATGCCATGAAATATGGAGATCTTGGCCAGCTCGGAATCTGTGAAGCTGTGGATCTCTCCTTCCAGAATGTTGATTTCTAACTCTCCAGTGCTGGTGTAGAGAGGGAATGGTGCCAACTGTCAATGCAAAACTGTACATATATAAAAAAAAACCAAAAAAAAAAAACCAGTATAGCCTATTATTCCACATTATCTCAATTTTCTTCCTTTTTAGCAAATTTCCCATATAGGGAATAAGCTATTACCGTAGTACTCATGGTAAGACCTGGACCCGGGACCGATTTTTTTTCGTTTTGAGGTCCCTAGAGGCCAAAAACACCATCCGTTCAAATTCATATATATATATATATTTATATATGAGTCCGTTAGCGCGATAACTCGAGCAAAAACGATCCGATTTTGATGAAATTTGGTACAAATGTGTAAACCTACGTTTATTCTAACGAGTTTGCGAACCAGCATGATCGGACCATGGGAACGGGGGTTTATGGGGGGTTTTATGGGGTAAAAATGGGTTTTTCCCACTTTTGACTCAAAAAACATAAAATTTTGCAATTTCTTTCCAAACTATTTTGTAGAGCTTAAAAAAACAAATAATTTAGTATATTGAAGCGTTATAATGCACCTAATGGTTACGGAGAAAATTCCAAAAAATTGTAAATTTAAAATTCCCATGTTATTCTTATGGAGAATAAGTAAACTGTTGTAGTTTGCTTGTTTATTAACATTTTTTGCCCAAATTTGGAAAATGTTTTTATTTCTTACTAACTATTAACATTTTACATAAAAAACACTTTTACCCTCCCTGTTGCAGCAAACCTAAGTATGTGTTAAACTGATTCTATTTAAATAGGGAATAAATGTTGATATTTTTAAGGAGACATTTTAGTGTAAATCCAATCAGGCAAATGGAAATTCGCTTAGTCTGCAGGTTTGCTGCGGCGGGGGTATATTTTACCTTTAGGTCATATCAACATTTCATTAGGCCTAGTTAAATTGACACTCTGTTAACTAACGCAATCCTCGCCTTAAACCATTCCCTGAATGTCCATCAACTGACCCAACCAAAATAGTCACAAATTATTAGTTCAGCTAACTTTCCTTGATCTACCTTGTAACGTCTAATTTCCACTTCAGTTTGGCTTAATTAAGACTGATCATCTTAATCAATTAATTATTTCGGGAGGAAGCGCGCGCCTGCCTGGCCGATAATATGGAAACACAGATGTAACACGGATTGCCTAGCTTGCATTGAAGGTGCCCAGAAATGTCTAAAAAGGACCCTAGTTAGCTGTTGAACCAAGTCAGTTGAAGCACTAGGCTGCCGTGCCTGCTCATTCAGGCCTAGAGTACAAGGGTCAAAATCTGAGCTGACTCACTCACAGAGACCAGGACAACGTTAGAAGGAAGTGTTTGGACATCTTGGCTGCTGAAGACCCTCTGCTCTATTTTGAGGATTATTTGCATTTTGCGAAGAGGTAAGGCAGATGAAATAATTAAAAGTTTTACTAGCACCATTTTGTCTTTGGGGAAAATCGAATTTAATTAGCTAAATAAATACATTTGAATATTTTAGTGTTAACAAAATGTTAACTTTGTGAATATTCCTGCTTGGTCCCAGATAACATTTGTATTAATTAAGTATTTTTGTCTTTATATTAATAATGGTTTACAAATTTTGAAAGCCTAGTTTCACACAGCTGTTTTAATATGTAAAGTGATGATTATTTAACCTGTAAATTTGTCTTAAATGTTCTTTGTTTCATACGTTATTTCCTGTATTCATGTAGATATTCAGTTTTATTCTTGCAAGGAAAACATGTGCTCAACAATTTTCAATATGTATTTTGGATTAATTTTCCCTGATGATAATTGACATTTTGTGTAAAATTGTGTTTTCTGTAAAATCATTTTAATTGTGTAAATTTGTTGGTAATTAGATTCTTTAACAGCTGTAGTGAATAAAATAACTTCTTGTTTTTATAAAATAATTTTATGTTTGCTAAAATGTTTTAATTTGACTCTCAAATGATTTTTCCACGGTTTAACAGTGTATATTTGACCTTAAACAAACAGTATAGTATACCTAAATGCATTTCTTTTATCAGTCAAATATACTGGATATTTATCTACACTGTAAAATGCATAAATAGCTCAAGACTGTTTATTAATTAATTAATCTTAATGTTGTCCCTATCTTGAGTATTTTGTTTAATCTGTTTTATTAATATTATACCCAGGTAATTGCTTTATTTTATACATGCCATTATCAACTGCAAATTAATTTGAACTGGAATTAGTGTAAAAGTTAAGGGGCTATGTATGAGTGTATTATGTTCAAGATAATTAACTGTCTACTGTCTTAGGTCTTGTTATCAATCATGATTATTTCTGTATAGCAATTCTTTTAATAATGAACTAGTCACAACTGTGTCTTCCTGGAATAGTTGGATAATTTTCAATCATTTAAATATTAACTAGTTTTCTCAACTGAAATTAGTAATTAACTGACTGTTAGTAGATTATAAATTAATTTTGAATATTTGCGGATTGTTTAACTGTTGTGGTAGGCTATATTGTGTTATCCACAGACCAAGTAGAAACTTTTGCTTAGAGGCCATACTATTTATGATGGAATTTTGTAGGGTTTTATCCCTGGGCCTTCCAGACACTACTTATCACCTGACCTCACTGCATATCTGGGTCCACTACCATACTACCTGGCTACTACTTCACCCTGGTGTCGTGATCTCAGCCAACCTGTACTTAAGGACTGCGGACCTACCGACAAGCCTTCAACCGATAAGTCCCTAGATTGTACATTATCTCACTTTTGGGAATTATAGACTTGTATATATTCTTTGCTATTCAGTGTGGCTCTACAGGACTTGGATTAACTCTGAGAACATTAGTGTGTGATTGAGTCAGTGCTACTGAACCATCGACTCCATCGTCATAATATTATTTTCATGCTTAGTATTCATGTCTGTATATTGTATGTGTGTATATATTTCAGGGTAAATCTGTATTATTATCGTTCTAAGTTCTTTTGGTGGCCGCCAGTTACTGATTTCTGATATTTGGTATTGATATTCATATATATATATTTGTTTAGAATAAAAGAACTATATCACCATAGATTGTAATTGTTTGCGTTACCCACATCAATTTTGAGACAAAGGAATTTAATTGCTATATTTTGCTCAGCTTATCATTAAATTTATCAGATCAGTAAGAGTAATACTATTAATTTGCACTTTATGAATTTCTGATCTTTACATTATAATAAAGTAAACTCATTACCTCATCAATTGCTCAGATTTCTTGATTTATAGTGCACAGTAGCTTAACTTATAAATATTTTCTCCTAGTGATCTTTTGTCTGACTGTTATTTCAATATAAATTTGTTGTTGTTGTGTCATATTTATACAAGGTATTGATGATTGTTGATCTGTACTTGGGTTCAGGCAGGAATTGAGAAATTAAAAAAATAATTAAGTTTTCAAATACCATCTGCCTTACAAGTGAGGTACCACGGATTGGGAGGAACAGGTTCCTTGTTGCTGTTTTTCATAAATGAGTTCCTGAAAACAAGGTGGCGCCCTGAAGTCGGACATTTAAGCCAACCTCCAGTGAAGGTAGATTGGAATTAAGAAATTTTGAATTTTAGCTAGACCATAGTTAAGACCCACCCCCTTCTCCACTGAAATTAGCCAGGAAATTTAAGTAACAGAATTTGGAACGTTACAAAATGGCGCTCTGAACGTGGGGCTTGATTTCTGTGAGGAATCTAGGAAGGTTTAAGAATATTTAGAAGATTGAGGTTTTGATACAAGAAACCTGCTGTTTGTTGTATTCTGTTCCAGAATTTTGTACATAATTGGTCCACGTTTTAGTAGTCTAAGGATTTGTTGTTGTTTAATATTTATTTGTACATTTGTTTCTGGCTCATACCCTTGATTTGTTTTGTGAGGCAACTGATCAACTTCAACTCCTAAGTATGTCTGCTAATCATCTAAGAAAGGATGAGGTGGCCTATGAGCTTCGGATTAGAGGGGTTGATTTTGCTGGTACAGCTGATGAACTCAGAAAACGTCTCAATCAGTCTACCAATACCTTAGTTAAGGAAACTGTTGTCAATCAACTTGATGTAGATGAGGAACTTGAGAAGTGTAAGGAGAAGTATGAGGATATTGTCTCATTAGTGGACGAGTATGATGGTAAGGGTAAGGACTCTGAATACCAACGCATATCTGCGAGGTTGTATCATCTCTACAGGAGAATTGAGAGGATCCCAATTGGAACATCATCAGATCAGGAAGTGATTTCAAGGAAAACGGAATTGCTTGAAAATACAAAGAAGGTTAGAGGGAATTTTAAAGATATCAAGGGTTCTTCAGATGATCAGACTACAAGCCAAGGAGATGGACAGACCAAGCAGGTTGCTACTGTAGAGGAAACTACTCCGAGTGATAAAACTGATGTTTGTGACATGGAAAATTCCCGAAGCGATTCTGTTGTGAAAGAAACTGTTCCTTTGACCAAGCCTCAGCAAAACAAGAAAACTTTTACACAAAATCTGATGGCCAGGAAGTCAGTGCCCGTATATAAATGGGGAGTCAAGTTCAACAATGAACACAAGCAGAGTATTGGGTCATTTCTTGAAAGAGTAGAGGAGTTGAGAAGAGCTCGAGGAGTTAGTGAGGAAGAACTATTCGAGTCAGCTGTCGACTTGTTTGAGGGACCAGCTCTGATTTGGTATCGGTCTACTACAGATAGGATCACCTCGTGGAAAGCTTTATGTAAAGAGTTAAAGACAGTCTTTCAAGCACCAGATTATGAGTTTAGGCTTCAGCAAGAGATATTTAGTCGGATGCAAGGCGATCAGGAACCGATTGATGTGTTCATTGCTGCCATGGAAGGGCTATACTCAAGACTATCTGAAAACATTCCAGAAGTAGTAAGACTAAAACAAATTTACAACAATCTCCATCCTCAGCTTCAAGACAGACTGGCTATGTTCGATATTAAAAGTATAGAAGAACTTAGATTCATGGGAAGGAAAGCGGAAGCAGGGCGCTTGAGGTCGTCATTACCTAGAACATTTCCAGGAGTATCGTCCCCTCTGGAGCCGGATTTAGCTTGTGCTACCTCTTTCAGGAGAAGAAATTTTCCCCCTCCAAAAGTGGCAGCAGTCCAGCCTGGTAGATTTCCTTCGCACATGAAATGCTGGAACTGCGGAGAACTTGGACATTGTTATTTTGCATGCAAAGAAGATCGGAAAAAATTCTGCTATGGATGTGGTCAGCCTGATGTTGTGAAAGCTAAGTGTGGAAAATGCGTTCCAAAAAACTTGTGAGGCCGGGGGTTGGCAAACAGTTGCAGGCTAACTCCCATGGGAAAACAAAAACAAACCAATTCAAAATTGATTATCTATTAAAATTCAAAGAAAATGATAAGCGACCACACTTGGATGTCAGGGTTTTTGGGAAGAAAGTTCGAGCCCTATTAGATTCCGGAGCATCCCACACAGTGATTGGTGGAGATGGACTCTACCTAATTGATAAAGTTCCTGCTAGGCTGCAGAAGATGGGAAATAGTTATATGGAGACAGCTGATGCAAAGAAACATTTGATTTCAGGCCAAATGATTGTACCAATAACTTTAGAGGGACGGACTAGAGAAGTCACAGTGATTGTTGTACCTTCCTTAAAAAATAGTTTGATTTTGGGGATTGACTTCTGGAACTCTATGCAACTGGTGATGGACATGTCAAACACTACCTGGGAATTTTCTAAATCAAAAGCCAGGATAGCTACCCTTGATCTGCCAAATGGAATTAAATCGGAAGAACGCCTTACCCCAGAAGAGAAACTCGAGCTCGAAGAATTTATAACACGGCATTTTGAAAGTGAAGGGATGACTTTAGGAAGGACAACTCAAGTTCAACATGTAATAGACACAGGGGATGCTGTACCTATTAAACAAAGACATTATCCCATGTCACCTGCCCGTCTCAAACTGGCAAATGAGGAGTTGGACAGAATGCTAGAGCTTGGGGTTGTGCAGCCTTCAAAGAGTGCTTGGTCATCGCCCATAGTACTGATTGATAAGCCAGATGGTAGTATACGTTTCTGTGTTAACTATAGAAAACTGAATTCTGTAACGAAACGGGATGCTTATCCCCTTCCATTTGTCACAACCATTCTTGACCGGTTAAGGGATGCGCAATATCTTTCCTCCCTCGACATTAAATCTGCCTACTGGCAAATACCTTTGTCTCCAGAGAGCCGAGAGAAAACAGCCTTCACTGTTCCGGGTAGGGGACTGTTTGAGTTTGTGACCATGCCATTCGGTCTACACAATGCGCCAGCCACCTGGCAAAGATTTATCGACTCAGTTGTTGGAGTTGACCTGGAGCCGAACGTTTTTGTTTATCTTGATGATATTGTTGTTGTAACTTCTACATTTAAGCATCATTTAGAAGTATTAGAGAAAATTGCGAAACGCCTCAGATCAGCTAGTTTAACTGTAAATAAAAGCAAATGTCACTTCTGCCGTCCCGAACTTCATTACTTAGGCTACATTGTGGATCGTGATGGACTTCATGTTGACCCTGGAAAGGTTGAGGCAATTGTAAATATACCCGTTCCAAACAACCAAAAGGCTGTCAGGCAATTTTGTGGCACTGCCTCATGGTATAGGAGGTTTATCCCAGATTTCGCCTCAAGAATGTACCCGCTCACTAGACTTCTTAAAAAGAAACAACGGTTTGAATGGGGAGAAGAAGCCCAGAAAGCTTTTGAGGATATTCGGAGCTGTTTAGTAAAGGCCCCAATCTTAACCTGCCCGGACTTTGCAAAACCGTTCACTGTGTCATGTGACGCTTCTGGTGTGGGCTTGGGTGCGGTGTTGAGCCAGCAGAGTGAAGTCAAAGACCCTGCAACCGGAGTACCAGTTGGGGAAAATGTAATTGCATATGCAAGTCGGACCCTATCCCGAACTGAGCAGAAATATTCAGCGACGGAGAGGGAATGTCTGGCTGTAATATGGGCGGTGGAAAGATTTAGGCCATACATAGAGGGTACCCACTTCACTGTAGTTACCGACCACTATAGCCTCCTGTGGTTACACAACCTTAAGGACCCCCAAGGGAGACTTGCTAGGTGGGCACTTCGCCTACAGCCGTACAGCTTTGACCTGGTGCACAGAAAAGGAAAGGAGCATGTCGTGCCCGATCTACTTTCAAGAGTCACTTTATTTGGAGGGAAAGAAGAGACACAAATCCATGCCTTGCAACATCACCGAGAAGATACCAACGCAGAAGAGGACCGAACTCCAGGGCCAGAAGAAAGTCAAGAGGATCAGTTAACCGGAAGAAAGGAAGAAGATACCAGAGACAAGTGGTATGCGAAGATGTGCCGAGAAGTGGAACAGAAACCTACCAACTATCCCTGCTGGAAACTGATGAATGGTCTCCTTTGGAAATTTATAGCCTCCAAGAAACCCACTGATGGAGATGATGAAGGATGGAGGAAAGTGTTGGACAAACATTCTCGTACCCAGATACTTCAACAATATCACGATGAGCCCACAGCAGGACACCTGGGCATAACCAAAACTTTGGCTAGGATTCAAAGCAACTATTATTGGCCGAAGATGAAACAAGATATCGCCCGATATGTGAACAGATGCAAGGTCTGTCAACGAGTCAAGTATGACCAGCAAAAACCATCAGGTTTCATGGGTTCCTATCGTGGGGTTTCAAAACCTTTCCAGATGATTAGTGCTGATATACTTGGACCGTTACCTAGATCATCTTCTGGACATAAATACTTATTAGTGGTGTTGGATACATTCACCAAGTTTCCTTTGTTATTCCCGCTTAGAGAAAATACAGCTAGTGCTGTGGCCAAGAAACTTGAGGATGATGTCTTTATGATGTTTGGCGTTCCTTCCTATTTGATTGTTGACAATGGATCTGAGTTCAAAGGAAAACAAGTTCAGGAATTGGCAAGGAACTATAAGATTAAAATATTGTTCAATGCAAGAAGACACGCACAAGCCAATCCTACTGAACGTGTCAACAAGACTTTGGGTCCCATGCTCAGGGCATATGTTGGAGACAATCATCGACACTGGGATCGCAATATCGCAAAGTATGGATTTGCCCTTAGGTCAGCCAAGCATGAAGCAACGGGGTTCAGCCCAGCTTATCTCAACTTTGGAAGAGAATTAGTCGCATTTAATGAAGAAGCGGATCAAGACTCCTCCGAAGATATACCAACGGTTGAAAATAACTCAAAGTATGGAGAAGGCTGGAAGGAGCTTCGAAAGATTTACAAGGATGTCAGCGATAAACTTCAACGGGCCCATGAGAAGAACGCTGAGAGGTACAACCTACGAAGGAAGGATGTAGTCTTCAAAGAAGGTGATTTGGTCTGGAAAAGAAACTTCCCTCTATCGAATGCTGCTGAATTCTACTCGGCTAAGTTGGCACCTAGATACACAGGTCCTTACGTTGTCTCAAAGAAGATCTCCTCTGTTGTCTATGAGCTTCAAGATATGGATGGAAACTGCATTGGGTCCTGGCACACCTCAGACCTTAAGCCGTACTACTAGACAAGAGAAAATTGGGGCAATTTTCTTCAGGCGGGGGAGTGTGTGTAACGTCTAATTTCCACTTCAGTTTGGCTTAATTAAGACTGATCATCTTAATCAATTAATTATTTCGGGAGGAAGCGCGCGCCTGCCTGGCCGATAATATGGAAACACAGATGTAACACGGATTGCCTAGCTTGCATTGAAGGTGCCCAGAAATGTCTAAAAAGGACCCTAGTTAGCTGTTGAACCAAGTCAGTTGAAGCACTAGGCTGCCGTGCCTGCTCATTCAGGCCTAGAGTACAAGGGTCAAAATCTGAGCTGACTCACTCACAGAGACCAGGACAACGTTAGAAGGAAGTGTTTGGACATCTTGGCTGCTGAAGACCCTCTGCTCTATTTTGAGGATTATTTGCATTTTGCGAAGAGGTAAGGCAGATGAAATAATTAAAAGTTTTACTAGCACCATTTTGTCTTTGGGGAAAATCGAATTTAATTAGCTAAATAAATACATTTGAATATTTTAGTGTTAACAAAATGTTAACTTTGTGAATATTCCTGCTTGGTCCCAGATAACATTTGTATTAATTAAGTATTTTTGTCTTTATATTAATAATGGTTTACAAATTTTGAAAGCCTAGTTTCACACAGCTGTTTTAATATGTAAAGTGATGATTATTTAACCTGTAAATTTGTCTTAAATGTTCTTTGTTTCATACGTTATTTCCTGTATTCATGTAGATATTCAGTTTTATTCTTGCAAGGAAAACATGTGCTCAACAATTTTCAATATGTATTTTGGATTAATTTTCCCTGATGATAATTGACATTTTGTGTAAAATTGTGTTTTCTGTAAAATCATTTTAATTGTGTAAATTTGTTGGTAATTAGATTCTTTAACAGCTGTAGTGAATAAAATAACTTCTTGTTTTTATAAAATAATTTTATGTTTGCTAAAATGTTTTAATTTGACTCTCAAATGATTTTTCCACGGTTTAACAGTGTATATTTGACCTTAAACAAACAGTATAGTATACCTAAATGCATTTCTTTTATCAGTCAAATATACTGGATATTTATCTACACTGTAAAATGCATAAATAGCTCAAGACTGTTTATTAATTAATTAATCTTAATGTTGTCCCTATCTTGAGTATTTTGTTTAATCTGTTTTATTAATATTATACCCAGGTAATTGCTTTATTTTATACATGCCATTATCAACTGCAAATTAATTTGAACTGGAATTAGTGTAAAAGTTAAGGGGCTATGTATGAGTGTATTATGTTCAAGATAATTAACTGTCTACTGTCTTAGGTCTTGTTATCAATCATGATTATTTCTGTATAGCAATTCTTTTAATAATGAACTAGTCACAACTGTGTCTTCCTGGAATAGTTGGATAATTTTCAATCATTTAAATATTAACTAGTTTTCTCAACTGAAATTAGTAATTAACTGACTGTTAGTAGATTATAAATTAATTTTGAATATTTGCGGATTGTTTAACTGTTGTGGTAGGCTATATTGTGTTATCCACAGACCAAGTAGAAACTTTTGCTTAGAGGCCATACTATTTATGATGGAATTTTGTAGGGTTTTATCCCTGGGCCTTCCAGACACTACTTATCACCTGACCTCACTGCATATCTGGGTCCACTACCATACTACCTGGCTACTACTTCACCCTGGTGTCGTGATCTCAGCCAACCTGTACTTAAGGACTGCGGACCTACCGACAAGCCTTCAACCGATAAGTCCCTAGATTGTACATTATCTCACTTTTGGGAATTATAGACTTGTATATATTCTTTGCTATTCAGTGTGGCTCTACAGGACTTGGATTAACTCTGAGAACATTAGTGTGTGATTGAGTCAGTGCTACTGAACCATCGACTCCATCGTCATAATATTATTTTCATGCTTAGTATTCATGTCTGTATATTGTATGTGTGTATATATTTCAGGGTAAATCTGTATTATTATCGTTCTAAGTTCTTTTGGTGGCCGCCAGTTACTGATTTCTGATATTTGGTATTGATATTCATATATATATATTTGTTTAGAATAAAAGAACTATATCACCATAGATTGTAATTGTTTGCGTTACCCACATCAATTTTGAGACAAAGGAATTTAATTGCTATATTTTGCTCAGCTTATCATTAAATTTATCAGATCAGTAAGAGTAATACTATTAATTTGCACTTTATGAATTTCTGATCTTTACATTATAATAAAGTAAACTCATTACCTCATCAATTGCTCAGATTTCTTGATTTATAGTGCACAGTAGCTTAACTTATAAATATTTTCTCCTAGTGATCTTTTGTCTGACTGTTATTTCAATATAAATTTGTTGTTGTTGTGTCATATTTATACAAGGTATTGATGATTGTTGATCTGTACTTGGGTTCAGGCAGGAATTGAGAAATTAAAAAAATAATTAAGTTTTCAAATACCATCTGCCTTACAAGTGAGGTACCACGGATTGGGAGGAACAGGTTCCTTGTTGCTGTTTTTCATAAATGAGTTCCTGAAAACAAGGTGGCGCCCTGAAGTCGGACATTTAAGCCAACCTCCAGTGAAGGTAGATTGGAATTAAGAAATTTTGAATTTTAGCTAGACCATAGTTAAGACCCACCCCCTTCTCCACTGAAATTAGCCAGGAAATTTAAGTAACAGAATTTGGAACGTTACAACCTTTGCCAATTACTCCAGATAATCTAGGTTAAACTATGGTATCCACAATAGCTGCTCCCCATTGAATTTTTATAACTATGGTGAATAATTTTAATGATAACCTCCCTTCACTAACATACAATTTTCATAGAGGCAGTTCTTTCTAAAAAATAAAATGTTAAGACTTACGTGTGGCAATCTTTTCGATGACACTATGGCAAAAGACACAGGAGCAGCCAGAGTCTGGTGGTAGGCTACTAGTCTACTGTTGTCTGTAGGCGGGCTGTACATGAGAGTATGCTGTATCAGGTGAAGGTACACTTGAGAATGGGGTTCAGGTATGCAGCCAGTCAGACAGTCAGGCCACTGAAACATGAAGTATTGCAATGTACAATGGAGAAAAATTGATTAAAACTTTGAAATGCACATTAGTCCAACAATCCTTACTTTTGAACATACCACATTCAGGTGCTAAACGATTTTGTTGAATTTTACCGAAATTCAAGATGTTTAAATTATGGAAACCACTTCATATTTGGTACACAATTTTCAAGTGAACTAAGATAGGACATTTTTACGATTGTATTGCACATACTGCAAGTGTTCTATAGATGTTAAGTGAGATAGCGCCTCAAGGTGAAACCAAGTCGAGCCTTAGCTAAAATCTCAGCGAACGAGCACCAAGTAAAAAAAAAGCTTGAGCCAAACTATTACTACAGCGATAATATCACAAGCGCAGAACACGTCTGCAATTTTGTGATCAAAAATTCACGGTTCTGCCGCAATTGCGGAGGCTGACACTAACCATTTTGGTCCATGCTCGTTTGCTCTTCTTGGTGCCGATTTTAAACTTCTCTTCTTCATCCCAGTTTGGCAGCATGCTCACACAGTTCACTGTCCTCGCATCCTCAGTAAGTGGTAGAAGATTCTCCTGGTCAAGTTCCATTTCGTTGAATAGCTTCTTACATGCCTCCAGGGCGACGGATCGTTTGGCATTTTCTTTGCTGCATTGAAACGTCCCCTACAAAATAATAGGTAGTTCAAACATTTTAAGCATAATCTGAATTAGGTTAGGGTAGGTAAAAAACATGAATTTGTTTCATTATTCGTTTTGTAATTGCGTAATTGCACTTCTGTTGTAATTGCGGTGTTAAAAATATAGGCATTTAATAAATGCATATGTATATTTCTTTGCTATAGGCCTACTGAAGAAGAAAAAATCTGTTTTCAATGGATGCTACTGTGAATGTTATGTAAATTATGGGCCAAAGTAGTCTAGTTCTTTAAATTACTAAGGTAAAAAAGAAGCAGCTAGGGTCAAGGACATCAGTTAGGAATACAAATTCATCCTCTTAATATTTTATAAAAAAAGTTCTATAAAATAATAATTTTTATAATATTTGTTGCTACTACGAATATCCTCATGAATATTTAAAATAATTGGAATCCAAACATATTTCTTCAATTTAAATTTGAATTCCATATTGAATTGGCGGAGTATTACCTGTAGTATCATATTTAAACATCCAAACAGTGGAAAGCTACGATTGTTAATAGCAAAATAACATGGTTAAGAGCTAATGTATAAGACGGTATAGCAAAATTATTTTCATGACATATTCTAAAGAATGATGCAGGACTCACACTCACTTTTCAACCTCAATCTTGCCTTAGTCTTTAAACTTGAGCTACAATCACCACCACATCACAATCAACCTGACTGACATACTATCAATGTAATTTACCTCTATGCAACCTTTCACTTTGCTCTCCATAGGTAAGTGGAGATAGCATTTGTATTGAGTGCCATTACGGCCTGATTCCATTTTCATAAACCAGTACGGTGTTATTTGTGTGAACTTGTCCGTCCTCAGATTCGCAAAGTATCTGGAAATTGAAATTATAATGTGTTAATAACGAGCAAACTAACAAGATCAATCTCAAGAATTGCAGTTTGGGTAACGATGAAGCATAACTGAAAAGCAAAACCTAACTTCAAATCAATATAAAATGGTTTATTTTACCTCTTTGCGTCGAACGATCCGTGTGTAGTTAGTACAACTACAGCTGTTTCATACCACTAGGGTACATCTTCAGGTTGTTGGTAGAACGTTAGATAAAACAGCATTCATTCATAGATGAACTTGTCAAAATAAATATGTCTATATACACAAAATACACAAAAAACATTTAAATAACACGAATTTACGAGCTTGGCCAAGTACGGAACACACGAGACAGGCGCCGATGGATGTTGCGTCATGACTGCAATTTACGATCCAGAGGCTAACCGGCTAACCCATCATGAAATTACAAATCAATATCAAATTAAACTACAATGAAACCGCACTAACTCGACAATTTGTCGACCAAAAAGTTATATAGTTATACAGAACATTGACATTTTTAATAGGTTTTAATAAATAAATACATAAGAGAGTGTGGGTAGGCCATAGAACAAGTAGAAAAACACTGTGCACACAATATATCGTCCCCTAAGGGACTTTGTCAAGTGTAGAGAAAGAGTTTATAAATTACAAAATGGTGGTCAACTATGCAGGGTTGCCACATCTCATTAGTCTATTTACAACTATGTACACAACTTTAAGTAAGCTAGTAGCTTACTTAAAAGTAAGCGTTAAGTAGCTAAACTTTAAGGTAAGCTAGCTGCTATCCTCCTTTTTACTACAATTTAAAATCCTGGCCTAGAGGCTTTCCTTAAACATATACATAAGAGACTAATTTTTACAAATAGATTTACTACAAACATAAGTATTTTTACATATTGAGAAAACAATCTTTGAAGAAATATCAAACATTCAACAATTCAAACTTGAAAAGACAAACACAATAAGACAAAGCCAGTTAAACGTGCACACTGTCAGCTGTTGACTGTCGACTGTCGAGTTACAAGGACTGCGAGTTAATGATGTTTTACTGTAGGCTTGTTGTAAATTGGTACATCATATAATTGATTATCACAATTAAACTTCTAAGCTCTAAAACAAGGCTAAGCTACATCTCCAAACCACCAAATTCTAATAAATGACTAGAAATCGCGATTTGATCTGCTGTATTCAGGAATCGAGTCTGAAGTATCCATTTTAGTTAAACCTGCTGTTCTCCTGCACCTGTGCAAGGCATTTAACATAATGGGAATATAGTATTTATGATTTTATAATTTAAGGGTTATTTTAGAAGGAGTATGCCCAGGGCCCAATATAGGGATTTTTCAGAGTCAAGCGAACACCCGAATAAGCGCCACCTAGGATTCCCCCCCACCCCACCGCCAAGAACATAACTTAACCCTATTTGTGAATTTTTTTCCCAAAAATTTTGGGAAGAACTTTTTTTATGAGTTTAGGTTAGAAGAATGCTTGCAATAAAAGACTTTTATCAACTAGGTACTGTTAATTATTTACAGAAATTTAACATTTTTACACTTTTTTTAACTCATCATATTTATACACTTTAGCAAATCCCAAAATTAACAATTTATTTCTAAATGTAAAATCAAATTTTACTGGATAACTTGGATACGATATAAGTATTTTTTATAAAGCCTATTACAGAAAAACAGGTGTAGGTATAGATGACAAGAGAGGAATTTTTAATTGAATACATTAATCATGTAGAAAACATGAATAACCAAAATGTATTATTACCTTGCCAAAAATAATACAGAATGTTCAATTTGAACAGTTCAAAAGTTCCTACCAGTTAAAAATTTACTCTCCTAGCTTTAATCTTGGCAAATTCTTTAATTGCTGAGTTGGTATCAGCTTAAAACACTCGTAATCATTCACTTATCAACAATCATCAAAACAATACCAATACGATACAGTATACAGCTAAGAGTGCAATACAACGTAACGTACTGCTCTGCTCTAGGAGGGGAGAGTGGTCAGGGGAAGAAGGGAGGGGGATGTTTCTAGTTGTGACAAGTGGCACTGCGCGCTTATCTCGAGCATGAGTCATGAAATGGAACCATAGAGATAGAACCATAAACTCAGGCGCCGCGCTGTACGCTGCTGAGTCTCAGCTCACTACAAATCGAAACTGCAATTCAATGCCTTGAGTCTTTGAGTTGAAGTGCTGTATATTGTACAAGTATACGCATTTTCAAGTGCTGTTGGTACAAACTGAATAAATGCCTTTGGTGTGGTGTTTTGGATACTTGAACTCTGAGCAAAAAAAAATTTAGTTGTTCACTTGTCAGTAAAGTTGTTTCCAATTTAGTCTTCTGAAAAAAAATGTGTCCCGTTGGCGCCACTTTTTTGTGGCACCATATGCGACCGCGTAATTCGCGTATGGGTTAAACCGGCCCTGAGTATGCCTCGCAAAATTATTGCCATTGCAGGAAATTATCACAGTGTCGCTGAAGTTGCAAGATTTGCACACAAAATGGTGTTGTGGTAGCTGGAGATGAGCTTAACTTTGCTGCAATACTGGTTGATGCAAGTTTTTATAACCAAATTAAGTTTTAGAATTGATAAAAATAAAGTAAGCATTGATTGTATAGTATATACTAGTCAATGATACAATTGAGAATTGATTTTCACAGAAGTTTCTATATTGTGTTTCATATAAATCTTGCACTCCTATTTCGGAATTGAGATTGGAAATATTTGGATTTGGTTAGACACGCCCAAAAAAAATGTACATAAACAATTATCACTAATTACATGCCAATTTGAATGTTTTGAGTCAGTAAAAATTTGTTTCATCTTATCTTACTAACGTTATAAATGTGAAATAATATTATAAATGTGAAAGTTTGTGTGTTTGTTTGAAGTTCAATCACACATTAACTACTGGACGGATTGGGCTGAAATTTGGCACGATGATAGTTCACATTTCCAATTAACAAACATAGGCATATTCTTATCGCCTATATTGGTTCTATGTAGTGATGGGCGGATCCAAGAAAATGTCGGTACCGGATCCGGATCCGGATCTTGAAAAATTCGGATCCGGATCTTCGGATCTTCGGATCCGGATCCAGATACACACTGTCATAAGAGCAGTTAAAAAAAAACGTAATTAACAGAATGCAAATTTAAATCATACTTTTATTATTTTTTATCACGTAGCTTCGGGTGAGATTAAAATACTAATGGGATATTTTTGAGACAAAATTATAGGCCGTTAGCTTATCATCCAGGTACAAAACTAAAAACTAGAGGTGTGAAGATATCCGAAAAATCGGGTCGGATTCAGTTCGGAAAGATACATGCCATTGCCATATATGTTATTTATTTGTATCAAGAGACAAACACTGAAACATGGCCTTGCCATATACGTTATTTGCACCAAGAGACAAACACTAAGACATGACCTTGCCATATAAGTTATTTGAATTAAGAGACAAACACTGAGACATGGCCTTGCCATATAAGTTATTTGCATCAAAAGACAAACACTGAGTCATAACCTTGCCATACAAGTTATTTGCATCAAGAGACAAATACTGAGTCATGGCCTTGCCATATAAGTTATTTGCATCAAAAGACAAACACTGAGTCATGGCCCTGCCATATAAGTTATTTGCATCAAAAGACAAACACTGAGACATGGCCTTGCCATATAAGTTATTTGCATCAAGTGACAAACTTTGAGACATGGCCTTGCCATATAAGTTATTTGCATCAAGAGGCAAACACTGAGACATGGCCTTGCCATACAAGTTATTTACATCTAGATACAAACATCGAGACATGGCCTTGCCATATAAGTTATTTGCATCAAAAGACAAACACTGAGTCATGGCCCTGCCATATAAGTTATTTGCATCAAAAGACAAACACTGAGACATGGCCTTGCCATATAAGTTATTTGCATCAAGAGACAAACGCTGAGACATGGCCTTGCCATATAAGTTATTTGCATCAAGAGGCAAACACTGAGACATGGCCTTGCCATACAAGTTATTTGCATCTAGATACAAACATCGAGACATGGCCTTGCCATATAAGTTATTTGCATCAAGAGACAAACACTCGGGGAAAAAACGGTCTTGTACATGGATACAGACAGCTTTGTGTTAGTAAAAAAATCTGGAAAAATCGGGGTTGTATAGTGATACAGACAGATTTGTGTTGGTAAAAAATCGAGGTTGTAGAGTGATACATACAGCTGTATGTTTAGTAATAAAATCGGTGTTGTACAGTGATACAGACAGCTTTGTGTTTAGTAAACAAATCGGGGTTGTACAGTGACAGACAGCTTTGTGCTAGTAAAAATATTCGGGGTTGTAGAGTGATACAGACAGCTTTGTGTTAGTAAAAAAATCGGTGTTGTACAGTGATACAGACAGCTTTTTGTGTTAGTAAAAAATCGGGGTTGTAGAGTGATACAGACAGCTTTGTGCTAGTAAACAAATCGGGGTTGTACAGTGATACAGACAGCTTTGTGTTTAGTAAACAAATCGGGGTTGTACAGTGATACAGACAGCTTTGTGCTAGTAAAAACATTCAGGGTTGTACAGTGATACAGACAGCTTTGTGTTAGTAAACAAATCGGGGTTGTACAGTGATACAGACAGCTTTGTGCTAGTAAAAACATTCAGGGTTGTAGAGTGATACAGACAGCTTTTTGTGTTAGTAAAAAATCGGGGTTGTACAGTGATACAGACAGCTTTGTGTTAGTAAAACAAATCGCGGTTGTACAGTGATACAGACAGCTTTATGTTAGTAAACAAATCGGGGTTGTACAGTGATACAGACAGCTTTGTGTTAGTAATCAAATCGGTGTTGTACAGTGATACAGACAGCTTTGTGTTGGTAAAAAAATCGATGTTGTACACTGATACAGACAGCTTTGTGTTGGTAAAAAATCGGGGTTGTACAGTGATACAGCCAGCTTTTTATGTTAGTAAAAATCGGGGTTGTACAGTGATACAGACAGCTTTGTGTTAATAAAAATCGGTGTTGTACAGTGATACAGACGGCTTTGTGTTTATTAATCAAATCGGTGTTGTACAGTGATACAGACAGCTTTGTGTTGGTAAAAAAATCGGTGTTGTACACTGATACAGACAGCTTTTTGTCTTAGTAAAAAATCGGTGTTGTACACTGATACAGACAGCTTTGTGTTGGAAAAAATCGGGGTTGTACAGTGATACAGACAGCTTGTTGTGTTAGTAAAAAATCGGGGTTGTACAGTGATACAGACAGCTTTATGCTAGTAAAAAAATCGGTGTTGTACACTGATACAGACAGCTTTTTGTCTTAGTAAAAAATCGGTGTTGTAAGATTTACCAACAGGGTGCAGCACTATTATTTTTTTTTTCATTTATGAAAACAGCTAATTTGAACTAAGCAGCAACAAAAAGATGTGATACACAATGAGAACTGTCAAAGTAGGATTGTTTACAGTTGTTTAGGTTTTTAATTTAATGAATAATTTGTGATATTTTGCGAATTATACCGTAAATTTAAAGAAGCAAATTTTATCAATCTGTGTCCTCCCCCATTGAAAACGCAAAGCTTGAGTATAACTGCAATAAGCATTTTATTCCTATATGCCAACCAATATAAAATAGGTGTAGGCTAAGGTTGAGTCCAAGTGTATGCTCATGGTATGTTTTTCCCCCCAATTAAAATTTACCTCAGATGTATAATTTAAAATTAATAAGACAATAAGAATCTTGTTACGGCAAAAAGCTTGTTTAACACAAGACCTACATAAAGTGACTTTTAATTCTTTTTTTTTTAATGTTGTTAATAGCTTAAACTTGCCAAATCCTATTGTAAAGGGTGTCCATCCAAATATGAAAATATCTGTGGATATAAAGGGGTGTTCACTGTACAACTTTGAACCAACCAACAAAAATGAAATTTTAAAAATAATATTTTCTTTGAAAAATAAGACATCGGTGGGTTGGGATGAAGTTCCCATTTCACTCATCAAAGCAGTAGCAAATAAAATTGCTGAACCCCTCTCAGATATAATTAATAAATGTTTTGAATGTGGTATTTTCCCGGAAAAATTGAAATACTCTCATATTACTCCGATATACAAAAAAGGGGCTAGAACCGATATAAATAACTACCGCCCAATATCTGTTTTAAGTAATTTTTCAAAGATATTTGAAAAAGTTATCAATTTCCGGCTAGTAAACTATTTTAACAGCAATGATTTGTTTTATGAAAAACAGTTTGGGTTTAGAAAGACATTCAGCACCAACAGTGCACTGATTGAATTTATCAATGATGTTACAGGGGCTTTGGACAGGTCTGAAACTACTGCTGGTGTTTTCTGTGACCTGTCTAAGGCCTTTGACTGTGTGGATCATTCAATTTTGCTTTCTAAATTAAAAGACTACGGTATAAAGGGTAAAAGTTTTTCTTTATTAGACTCTTATTTACAGAACAGAAAGTATAGAACAATAGTGACCAAAAACGGTGTGAAACATATGTCAAACTGGAATTTATCTAATTATGGTGTACCTCAAGGGTCAATATTGGGCCCTCTGTTTTTCCTGATCTTTATTAATGACCTTCCATAAGCTATTGGCAGAGATTTAATCTTATTTGCTGATGATACAACAGCAATCATAAGAGAGGATTCAGTAAATAACTTAATTGTATCAATAGAAAACACTTTGGATTGTATGAAAAATTGGTTTACAGATAATGGTTTAAAGCTGAATATTGACAAAACTCATATAATTAAATTTTCTTTAAAAAACAATGTAATTCTTGATAAAATTCCAAATTTAGTAGAATCTCATAGATTTTTGGGTGTATTGCTTGATACTCATATTAATTGGAAGATTCACATAGATAAGATGAAAGGCAAACTAAGATCTATTTCTTTTGCTTTCTTTCACCTGATAAACTGTGTACCTCAGGATACATGTATCACAGTTTACTATGGATACGTTGAATCCATCTTGAGGTATGGAATCATACTGTGGGGAGTGTCAACAGAAGTCAAATCCCTACTAATTTTACAGAAAAAAATTATTAGAATCTTAACCAAATCAAGAAGGAGAAAATCATGTAAAAACCTGTTTAAAAATCTTAGAATTCACACCATTTTTGGATTATACATAAATGAAATTCTAAATTGGATACATAACACTTAGGAAAATTTGTCAGATGCAGTCAAATTTACACATAATTATAATACAAGGAATAAATATAATTTCAGATTACCACATCACAAATTGACGACTTTTAGGAACAGCCCTCAATATATGGGACTTAGATTGTACAATGAATTACCCCTGTATCTTAAAAATTTAAATGCTACTCATTTCAAAGATAAAATAAAAGATAAAATAATTGAGAAAGCCTACTATTCACTTGACGAATTTTTGGAGAACCCTATAATGTAGATAAAAATTCTCTGATATCCTACATGAGTTTATTTTAATTATTTTAACTATTAATTTTACTATATAATACATCACTATGACGAAACACCTGTTCTTATGTATGAAATGTACTTTATAAAGAACGTATTGTGTAAATAAAATATGTCTTATGTCTTAAAGCGGTCCAAATCTTACCGGTTCACATGTGAAATGGCCGACAGAGCTGTGATGGTCGGGCCATTTGGTCCGAGTGGCGCAAAGGTTTCAAGACCTTTTATATTGCTGAACAGAGTCGCATCAATTTCGTCTTTGTCAGGCTCATCCCTCAACAAATACTGTCCCCCACAGAGCAACTGGAAATATAATGAGGTAAATTAACCCAACATCATTCAAGTAATATATAATTTAACCAACTTAAAACTTTCTGAGAGGGTGAGCGCATGAATTAATGCTGCCCAGCATACTGCCTCTGCTTAAACTATTGCAAAATATCTTAAGCTCAAAAAGCGCTCAACAAAGATTAACAAAATACTTTCTACTAAGATCGTAAATTCCACAACAACTGTAACAATAACTACAACATTAAGTATTTGGTACTCTTGGCAAAGAGCTGTATGCCAGAATAAGTTTGATTTGGTTTTTAGGGTTGCAGAATTACTTGTACAGAGGGCGAGTCTTCTAAATCAGTAACACATAAAAATGTGAATATTTCATGGTCACTGAACACTTTGTCAATCAGAAAAAAAGGGAAGATTAAAATCAATGTACTGTATATAGGTAAGCCTGTTCTTACCCAAAACAAAAACTAACCTTTGTCAGGTATTAGTTATATATAATCTTACTCACTCTGCGTAACTCTGCTTCGACCTTTTGAAATGTTGAATGTTTCTCATCAAACTTTGGGTCGTTAGTCATGATGATGTATCGGCTGGTAGAATGTCGTGCTCGTCCCTTGCTCTGCACATACGACCGGAAGTCCATCGGGGGATCAAACATTATCACGGTGTTGCAGCTGGAGACATCCATACCCTCTTCTACCACGTTGCTGCCGACTATGACATTCAAAAGTCCTGAGTTGAACCTGAAAAGATGATTTTCCAATATCATATAAACCGGTAATTTTACATTGTCAGACGGCTTGGAGCAAGGAGATACTACCCACTTAGGGCTAAAAATAAACCTGGGTATTTCAACGAATCTATTACGTTGTCGCTTATCAAAATGGACATAATACATTTTAAAACCAGGCAGATTCAATTTAGATTGAGCTAGAAAAAGTTTAAGGGTTCCCTGTTCAGGAATAGGGATGGGAGTAAATAAATTATCACAATTGAGCTCTCAAACTATTTTTCACTAACCAAAAAATTGTTAAATAGCACCCAAATTGTATGAGTGTATTATTGCATACTTAGCTGTCATATACATTGGGCAATTTTATAATTTTATAACAATACTGGAAAGCTCCTTTTATTGAAGGCCAAATGACAAACAAAATTTGTAATCCATATCCTGGTCTTGTTACTATCTAACGTAACAATACTGGAAAGCTCCATTTATTGAAGGCCAAATGACAAATAAAATTTGTAATTCGTATCCTGGTCTTGTTACTATCTAACGTAACAATACTGGAAAGCTCCATTTCTTATCCTGGTCTTGTTACTATCTAACGTAACAATACTGGAAAGCTCCATTTATTGAAGGCCAAATGACAAATAACATTTGTAATTCTTATTCTGGTCTTGTTACTATCCAATGTAACAATACTGGAAAGCTTCATTTATTGAAGGTCAAATGACAAATACATTTTAGAAATGAAATATAATAAGGTCTAGTACAAAAAACAAAAGCCAAAATAATCTTTAAATAAAAACATAATACCTGTTTTCTGACTTACTTGTCAAGAACTCTGTCGTTGTAGGTCTTTTGTACTAGATTTTCTTTTGTGTCTTTGAAAGGATTTGAAACAGCATACCCGACGACAAAGTCAGATTGTATGTGGCTTAGTTTTGGGTTTGCTTTAGCGGCATTCTGAAAAAAAATTATTAAATTAAATTAAATAGAAGAAATTGAAATGAGTAATACTCTTAAATATATTAATATTTAATGATGTTAAACATTTTCAACATTTATCATAATGACATGAATTTAGAATTAAGTTATTTTTGAATTTATTTACACTACTTTCGTTTCTAATACTGCTGGGGAGGGAATGCATGAATTTGATTCCAATATAATTAGGACTTTCCTTAAATTTGTCTTTTTTATGTTTTTTAGTTATGAAGTTTAGTTTGTTTCTAGTGTTATAATTATGTACGTCTTTCTGTCTTTGAAGTTCTGATTCATGATTTTTAACATACATTATCGTCTTATAAATATAGAGACTGAAAACAGTAAAGAACTCTAATTCTTTAAAATGATTTTTACAGGATTCGTTTATATCGAGATTAAGGATACACCTAATGGCTTCTTTTTGTAAATGTAAAATTTTGTTTGAATTGAATTTACTTGTTCCTCCATAAATTTCTATACCGTAAGAAATATGTGAGTGAATAGTAGCAAAGTAAACGTTTCTTAAGATATATAATCTGACTGTTGCATAATGGATATAAGCGTCTAATAGCAAAAATACTTGAGCTGATTTTATTACATAAGTTGTCAACATGTGAGGTCCAATTAAGTGTGCTATTTAAGGTGAGGCCTAAAAATTTAGTTTCATAAACAAAATTATTAAACAGCTCTTTTCTAGATTTTTTAGATTCAAACTCAATGAACGTTGTTTTATTTTCATTTAGTAAAAGATTTTTTTCATTCAAGTAATCTTTAATTATTGTGAGTGAATCATGAGTTTTATTTTTAAGAAGCTCCATATTCTTATCATAAATCGACATACTTATGTCATCTGCATACAAGCACAGAGTATTATTTTCTACATGTTCCAATAAATGTTTTGGCATCCCTCCCAAGTAGCACAAGAACAAGAATGGGCCCAACACTGATCCTTGTGGCACTGAGTATTTTACTGTCCTAACCTCAGATTTAATATGGTACATTTTATTCCTACTTAAATGAACAATGTTAACAAACTGTTGGCGTCCCTCCAGATAAGATTCAATCCAGCTTAACTCTTTGCCACCAATTCCATACATTTTAAGTTTATTTAGTAACTTTAAATGGTGCACGCTGTCAAATGCCTTGGACACATCCAAAAAGGCACCAATTACTTTGTTGTCATCATCCAACTTTTCTAACACATTTTCAATATAAGATATAAGTGCTGTAGTGGTGGATTTGTTTTTTCTATAACCATGCTGCTCTTTATCTAATAAGTTATTAATTTCAAAACAATCCACTAGCTGAAAAAGAAAGCATTTTTCAAATAATTTTGAAAGAGCTGGTTGAATTGCCAGTGGTCGATAGTTATTTGGATCTTTTTTGTCTCCTTTTTTGTATACCGGGATAATTATTGAAATTGTCAGCTTATCAGGATAAACACCTGTTATAAGTGAAGTATTAATGACGTGTAAAAGTGGCTTTAATAAAACAGATTTAGATTCTTTTATTATTCTAATCGGAATTTCATCATAACCTGATGACCATTTAGGTTTTATTTGGTCTATTATGGATATTAAAATTGGTTCATCAATTGTTTTGCACTTAAACTTAGTGTTTGAAGCAAAATTTTTAGAACTAGTTTGCGTTTTATTCAGGAACTACTTTACGGAACTACTTTCTCAATGTGCGGAGCATAAAGAAGGGCGGAGTGATACGGACCGGTGACTACTTTCTTGGGAACCTATGAACCTATTTGTGTTGCCAGCTGATTAGAAACAGCCAATGTTAGAAATCAGGATTTAATAAGCGATATATCGAACCGCATCGAAATCGATATTTAATCCGATAATACCTCACAGGTTAGGCCTATATTATGTTGAATTACATCGACGGTACAGTAAGTTATTACACTTATTAATAAAACGCAGATTGAACACTGATCTAATTTAGGCATGTGGAGAAGGTAGGTGGGGGTTTATGAATATTCGTGACTACATTAAGTGATTTGAAGTAAGGTTAGATTAGGAAGGTAGGTTATAAATGTAGGTTATAGGTAGGTGATCGGGTTGTTTATTTGTGTTGCACCATATCATTTTTATCTTTTGGAATAGTTGGTTAAACGGGGAAACGATTTCAAAAATGCTTGCATATGGTCTTAACAAACCATCTACAGTATCCTAGCATTGACTTTATATAAAGTCAATGGTTCTAGCAAATTACTACATAAAAACCAAAAGAAAAGAACATTTGGATTTGGACCTTTGACGATGACAAAACTAACATATAATTTATGAAATGTGAAAAGTTGTACATCATTAAATACTACTAGAGGTCGTCCAGTGGTCGAAACTCGACCAAAAATATTTAATGTACAGACTTCTTTCTTTTCATTCCACACTTTGAATAGAACATGTGATTGGAGTTTCTTCCATTTGTTTTGATTTTCTGTTTATATTTCGTTGTTATTTCGTCACCAGCATGGCAACTCATAATATCCATGTCAAATTTTTCAAAATTTTAACTTCATTTTTTGTGCTTATTTTTGAGCCTATTTTAATTTATAAAGGGATTCTGCACACCTACAGGAAAATAGCTTTCTAACAGTATGCGTAGATTTTCCCTACGATGCACACGAGCTGAGAAAAAAGGTTTTAAAGAAACATGCTTGCCTATTAATATATAGATAGATTCTGTAATATTAATAATTGTTCGGCAAATCCTCATTTTAATGGCTCGGCTGAAATGGAATCTGCATTTTGAGAAACAGTAATTTGGTAACAATTCAGTAATTTCAAATGTTGATAACAGTAGCCTATCCTATATAAATACTGTTATTTGATTGCCAAGCCTTGGACTATACATACGTCCAGTTACAACCGTAATAATAAGTAAATAATTAATTACCTGGGCTTATAGAAGTACACTTTTAATCACGGTATGGATAATTGTCTAGGCCTGTCCAGAAGTAGACTACTAATTTCTAATTATATTATCTACATTGTATATTTAAGACATGTCTTCCCTTCTTATTATTATTCTGTTTTCACTTAAATCAGCTGAATGCGATGTTTACTTATTACTTATGTTTAGGCCCAAATTTCAGCCATCTTATTTTATTGTTCAATAAGCCATAGTCTTTTTGCAGTTTTTACACATTGAAATTCATGATTGATAATTCAGTTAATTTTAGTCTTTTAAAGGTGTTTTACATTTGAGTCTTACACCCCCATGTTAAATTTGTAGCCAGCTTTTTCATCAAAATCTTCTGTATCCAATGGCCAATGGTTTTATTAAGGCCAGTATTAAAATGCCGTCTCTAAATCGTCCTAATAATGGTAGAAGACCTACATTCCAGTTACATTACAATCATATCCTCCATCAAGAATACTTGGTGTTTGATACTCTTTGCCATATTATCATATTGCTTGTTTCCTCTATTACATTTGTATTTGGAATGATTTAATTATCATCTGTTATATTCATTGTTTTTTTCAAAAATATACACAACTAGCTGAGTACCTTCGTACGGGGTTGGTATACAATGCTTATTGTAGTTAAATACTTTGCATTTGCAATGAGAGAGGACACGTTTTGAGAAAATTCGGTTTACTATAATCTACGGTATACTTATACTATAGTATATAAAACATCTACCATAGCCATATGTTCTAACACTTCACCTAAACATTAGAAAGAAGTAAAGTTCTCACACTCAGGTTTTTGTTGCTGCTTGGTTCAAATTAGCTGTTGTCATAAATGTATAAAGAACTAATGGTGCTGCACCCTGTTGGTAAACCTATTGAATATCATAGAAACAACTTGTGTAGTTGAAACAGCTGGCAAAAATATTTAATTCCTTTTTAATATGAATACTCATAAGGTTAACATGGGAAAATCTAGAGCCGCTGGGGCGGAGCCCGAAAGGATTTTTGAGGTAAGAATATGTCTATATGTTAATCGGGAATGTGAGCTATCATCATACCAAATTTCAACACAATCCGACCAGTAGTTAATGTGTGATTGAACTTCAAACAAACAAACAAATAAACAAACACACAAACTTTCACATTTATAATATTAGTATGATTACAGTCCACTTAAAGCTCTTTAGTTATTTTATATTATAAGTTTATTTTCAACGCAACACAGTTACCCAACACTTGGTATTAACAATCATAAATTATTTCTAGCAAAGAAAGCTGAGTTTAACCGATTGCAAGGGTTGAAATGAAGACCAATGTTTATGTTGCACAGTTTAATTTAAATGTCAAATTCCCCCCCCCCCCCTGTTGTTATACTTTAATACTCGTTTTTTTAATAGTTACTGTTTTTTGATACTTTAATACTTTAACCGATTGTAAGGGTCAAAAATTAAGTCAAATGTATTTGTTGTAGGCTACAGTTGAATTTGAATGTTAAACTTCCTTTCTCTTTTAAATTCCCTTTTTGGATGTTAATATCAGATTCCAAATACTGTAATATTTTCCTGGTCAAAACTACCATATTGGAAGAGGTATCTGAATAACAAGATGTAGTAAAAACAAATTTCAAATTTGAATTGTTATAATTTTAATCAATAAAACAAGTATTAGTACATCTATCGACTTTTTTACATTTAGTTACTTATACAAATATCAAATCACGTTTGTTCCGCTCAACTGGCTTTCACCTCTCTGAAAGCAACCCTAGTTTTATTACATATTCCAGTTGAATTTGAATACCCCTAAATAAATTTGGAATAAGAAGATGAAATATAAAACTTGAACTTACACTGAGCAGTTTGTGCAATATTTTTGCCGTGAATCGTCTTTTGACAAATATGATTACTGAGTCATCCTTTTTCAATTTCTCTAAAATTTGGAACAAATTTAGGACTTTTGGGGAAGAATACCGATTTATAAGTTCCAATTCACTCCTTTTACCCATCTCATTCTCAAGTATCTTCCTGCAAACAAACGAACATTTGTGACATTAGTTGAATGAACAAATAAAATTAAAAATAGTATAACATAAGTAACATTAGTACTGAAAGTAAAAAAAAAAAAAATGTTTTATAAAAAGTTCCCTATGAGTATAGTAAAGATTAGACATGTTAAAATTGTGAGAACAATTGAAATCCTGTTCTAACAACAAAGAAAGTCTAATCATACATTCAAACAAGTAATAAATTAAGACAATAGTAAAAAACTATTAAGACAAATTCAAGATTAAAATGTCAAACTAAACTACACAGATCAGCTGTTTCCCAGTTAATGATATAATTTTTAGTACAATATTACACATACTGTAGAACTAAAGAATAGAACAAGTCAGTCCTTTCAAGCTACCACAATAAATATCAGTTACTATCACGATTGACAAAAGAATACTGTATAAGTAATCAAAGGCATCGCCAGAGAAGTAGACACACTTTTACATGTTTTCAAGATATTTTTGAGTTTAAATTTATCAACTGCCTAGAAGACTCCCAAAGACACCACACAAGCTGGCAAAATGTACATAGAACCAGTCGACAAAAAAAGGTAATTAATATAATTCAAGTTGAAACTGGGATGATAAAAACAAATGTAAATTTATTTTGTATTTGGGCAACAGAACAAATAAAAGCATTGAACTTTTTTAAGCATCGACAATAAATATTTTTACAAGAATATAAATAGCCTAGTTAATGGTCATAAAACTAGGTCTACATAAAATATAAGCTAAAAAACTAAAACACAATTTTCCTCTCCTCTAAAAATCCAAGAGGGAATAAAAGCAATTTTTTAAAGCCAATTATAGAATTGTTTTAAAAACATCGAGTGAGTTGGATATAATTGAAAAATTTTACTGAGTCTGTTGTAAAACTTTCTGTGACATTAATATGTGGATTTTTAGACTCAAATTTAATTATACAGCTATATTTTTGAAAAGAAGCATCATGAATGAAAAATATAGCTTATCAGCCAACAAAACCACTATTTTTGCTATGCCAGATTTTTTCATAACAAAATAAACATACAAAACAAGTTTGGATATACTTAAGGTCAAAATCTGGGAATGTTACAAAATTTTTGGGAAATTAATCAGGTGTTAAGTTAAGACAGCTGATACAGCCCAGGAGGTCATACAAGAAATCTCACCCTTATTTCATGAGACACTGGTTATAGTTTGTCCAATGTTAAATTTAAATTTCTAAACAATAAGTTAATCAGCATGTAAGAGAAAAATATGTAAAGAACCTACTGGAAAAAAATCAGGTTAGTGAAGATAGCGTTGAACACAGTCCTCAACACTTCCGATTCGCAGTCGTGAATGATCTTTTGCATCTGGATAAGACGAGCGAGTACAGCAACGTAGCCTCCATACGTTCCCAATTGATCCATGTTGACCTGTTATAAAAAAAGTTTATCCGTGGGTTTTTAAGCCAGTGACTGCAGTGAGAATCTAATAATGTTCGGTTGCCATACCTGCAGTATCAAAGAGAAAACAGTTGACTCTAACCCGAAAAGAGAGTCGGATTAACAAAGTCAAACGTACTAAATTTAACCTACAAAGCTTAGAAAATTAACTTATCAAGTATTATTAAGCCCTCCTCGATTGGGGTGTTCAAATTCAGTTTAGGAATTATTTAACAAACAAAGCAATTAAATAAAAATACCAATTTGATTTTACATATTAACTGACACATGTAGCTTAAATCTTGTAGGCCAAAATATTGTTAAATAGTTAGTTTGAAATTAAATCAGGCCTAACTGCAAAGGGTAGGCTGCTGAAAAATTCAGATTTGAAACCTTTGAGTTAAATTTTTGGATAGTAAATCGAAACGCAGTAATGTACTTGTTCTGCTAGGTAGGCTTAATCACAACTGTTTACTGTAAGGATTGCAGAATCGGACTGGAAAGATGCGAGTTTCCTGTCACACATGAATCAAATTGCAGTATTGTACACATAGTGGCCGAGTCATACATACTTAGACTACAGAGTGTGTAGGACGATCAACTATCGGATCATCAAGTCAACTATAACACGTACGTAAAAAGTAGATTAAAAGACCTCAAGTTGTTTTACTGACAAAATAAGGCAATCTGGACAGTGAAAATGTGTCTATATTCTAGTTAGATGGGGGGAAACAATTTATTCACTAATTTTATCTACCACTCTAATATAAGGTCAAAGCGAGACCAAGGTGGAAAAGCCACACCCTGTCAAAACAGACATTACACAATTCATAGCGGAGCTTGCACACACACCAACACCGTGACCTTGTATTCTGAGACTATGCTAATATAGTATACAAACTTATTGTTAAAAATATTAACCCTCCGAGTGTCCCTTGTTTTGGCCTTAATGTCTGCCTATTTTTAGCTCATTTGCAAGGTTTTATTAAAACGGATCTGAGAAGCTTAAAAACAATGTTAATTATACTGTTTTATATACCATTTTGTTTGGAAAATCATGGGCTTCAATATTATATATAAAACATAAGGAACATTTGTTTAAAAAAAAATTTTTAGGTAAAAAAAAATATTTTGGAAAATTAAAAAAAAAAAAAAAGTTTGCGCTCAATGAAATTGTATAAATTATAGGCCTATAAATATTTGAAAATAGCCACTTTGTTCTAAACTTTATGAGGATTACAAATATATAATCATATAGTGAGGTAAGTTATCAAATAAATAAGTTATGAGTGAAAAACAGATTTCAGTACATTGCGTTTAGCTAAGAATGCATAGCATAACCATAGCTAGGAATCTGGCTGATAATTTACATCAATATCACTACCTACTTCTTCAGGATCATCAACCAGCCCTTCAAAATCACTTAAATCTTCTTATAATGCACCACGTATTTCACTACTTTTGATTTTTAACACTAAAACAATGATAAACGTAATAAAACACATCAGTCATCGGTCCGAGGATAACCAAGCTGTTTACGAATACGCACGTCAGCTGTCTGCTACAATTACGATCGGCTCGGAGAACATACAGCGCTGAGACAGACCTCTGGAGAAAGCTTATAATTTAACGAAAAGAACGATACCTAACTCGATCCAGTTCAATCCGATTCAGTCAGTCATAGAGCCTTTTTGTAAACAGTGTTCGTGAGTCGCTGCAGCGACGCATGGCACTCGGAGGGTTAAAGACAGACAAGACAAAAATAAATAGGACTTGACAAAAGATGTGTATTTATTTGGACACTGTTTACAAAAATCATAATAATAAAATAAAACATATGTTAATTCAAAGAAGGTAGTTTTAACATAAGAAAGAAGGCAGGCATAGATTATTACACTTATTTTAAGTACTGTGCATGCAATTACAGAGGAAATATTAAATATCAAATAGATTTTCAATTTTAATTTTTTTTATCCCGAATAAACCTATATTTAAAGAAGCAAACATATTATAAACTTGGATCTAGAATGTGGTAAAACTAAATCTTATAAATAGCTCAACAATCAGAACCACAAAAAATTTAAATTGCACAATTTGTCAATTTGCATGTAAATAAATATAAAATCGTATCAGATTAAAAACTTACTACAATATCCAGCAGCACATTTCTCAGCTCTTTGTTCGTCTTCTTTGCCTTGTCAAACACCTGGATAGTGCCTATCGGCTGAACGACTTTGTTCGCTGTATCGACATCACTCAATTTACACGAGTTAATAAAATGTGTCCATTTTTCAAATAGATTATTTCTTTTAATATACACTCTTCCTCGAGTGTCGTTATCTAAGTAAGTACTCTTGTACTCCCGAGGACTCGTCGAGAACCTGCAATGGCGACAAATTTAAATAACAATAAATACTATAGTTCTGTGGAAGTGGCAATTTAAGATTTGGGCGGATTAGGGTTGTTGAATACTAACAAAACATAATTTGAATTTGGTTCAGATAATATTCAGGTTGAACTTAAATTAAGAGTAGGCTATTACAGTTTTGATTATTGTTTTTGGATTACTTGTCCTTTTGAACAAACTACAAGTGGTCTGACGACACTCCAATCTTTTGTACCTTATGCATTATTAGATGTGATGAGTAAATAAAGAATTTGAATTTGAACTATATTTACTTTAAAAAGGCAAAAGAACTGGATTGTTGTAACAATCTAAAACTTTGACCTGTTTTATCTTTTCAAAATAAAATTAGGATTACAGTTTCATATTGAATTATGATTTTTACAGTTATACAAAACTAGAAAATAATTTTGTTTCATATCCTTCAGATCATCACCCAATGATACATTGGAAAGCCATGTATTTGGTTGTGTTGGTAATGGTAAAATAAAGGAATTTTGAATCTTTGATCTTAACAAGTCAAGTCTTGAATCTGTGATTTAAACTTTTAACAAATACAATATATAGAACCTACAGTGGCATTAAATAATATTTATTTATTTTAGTTTAAATTAATTACAAAACTAATTATTTCCACAACTATTTACGTCAAGGCAACATGGTTATCATGTCCTGCGATAAGGATTTGCTTGCTTGACGATTACATGAAGGGAAACCATCAGAGCACCAAGTTGAATTTGATCCTTGTGCTTTCAATAAGTAGTGCTGGCTAGAGTAATGTAACAACTGATCTTAGTTGCTAAAAACAGTAAAAACACCAAAGAGATCCTTTACCTTTTACCTTCCGTAGTGAACTTTTACCAGAGAAAACTGGATTGTTCATGTCGATAAAAATTAAAACATCACTTCATACATAAAATTGAATATGAAAACATTATTTAAGTACTATCTAAGTTCATCTAAGTTGTTCACGAGAACTAAATTTATTGATAGCTCACATTTTAACCAGCTCTTCATTGTCAGCTGTAGCTATTTGGCTTAAGAAGGTCGTCTCCAGAGTTTTGATTTCTTGTTTCACCAAGTTTACACTCAGGTTCTTGTTTATCAAAGTGGCTGTAAGCCCCAGCACACGGGGCTGATCGTTGACAGGCACGTCTTTAAACCGTTGCATGATCTGAAATAATGGTATAAATTTATCAACTAACCTTACTGAATTTTTCCCATAGCCCTGATGCACAATTTAATCTCATAGCTCCAAAAGTCTACTATGTTCTATAGTTCCAAATACGTTCAGACATTTTGGCAGACTAATAAATTCTTTCGGACTACAGATAATTTTTTTTAAATTTATTCGCTTGGGAATTTAAACGTTTAAAACTCTATAGTTAATGTGATTTGTCCTAGAGCTCCAATGAATGACTGCTGCTTCTCAAGCGTCACCTATAAATGGCTGGACCACGACACTAAAACCTACGGGGACAGTGTAGGAGTCAAAACATCCACTGTCGCCTGCATAGATATGTGCCAAACAGTAACATAGTGGAACAGTTGCAGCCAATTCCATGGATGCCGCAGAACCCGTTCCAAACACAGTTTCATGTGCTGCTATTATTCTGGTGAGCAGAGTTAACAATTGTAGCAGAGTTGTAATTGGAAAAATCACTGTAGGGCATGGCGGTGTTTGTGCCACAACACACAATTTACAGGGTTTGATGGAGACGAGTTGTCAGACATATCTAATCATAATCACCAATACTACGTACTCACCTGTCTCATCGGGTGATCTACTACAGCGTGATGGCATTCGTCAAACACCAAGACAGCAACGTCTTTCAACGTTATTAAACTCCCCAGCAACAGATTCAGAAAAATTTGAGCTGTCATGACGAGAATCTAAAAAAAAAACCTAAAATTACAAACACTACTGTAAACATAATTTCTCACTTTAATTTTTAAATACATTGGATTTGTTACGATGCAAATAAAATTGACTTAAATGGCCTATATATTTATCATTTATTGAATTAAAACTTGGTATAAAACAGCTATTTATAGAATCTAAAATTGTTTTGAGACACATGCTTTGGGCCCCAAAGCTGAACTACAGACAGGCAACAGTGCAAAATTGTCAAAAAGACGGTGAGGGCTGCAGAGAGTCCAGACTGCTCGACTGGTTGTTTTTAATAACTTTTTTTTATTATTTGTTTTTACAGAAAAAGTAAGTGCCAAATGACACTTTCTCAAACTTAACCTGAACAAGTTTCTGCAGAAAACTACATAACAAGGTGGTAAAATTGTTTTTTGCAGAAAATATTTCTGTAGAAAGTCAAACACTTTATTTTCTAATGAAAAATTCTCCATTCCGAAAACAGTAATGCTACAAAACATTATGCATTACAATTAAACAAAATATGCGACATCAACATTTGGAACATCGATCGTTTAATGTTTTACTTACCAAAGCGATTCAATGTAGGCTAATAACAGTAGGTAGGCGTATTCGAACCGATACAAGCATTTAAAAACTTTTTTATTTCAAAAAATTCATTCAAACTATCACACACACACAGTTCATTTACACGCAGCTTGGCCCAAGTAAGCCCACTAAAAATTTTTCCAAGTCCGTTGCAGAAAGTACAAAAACGTTCTGCTATGGGTTCTTGAGTTTATTTGACATTGAAATTCGTATTTTGGCCCCTGGACTATTTTGTTAAGACAAAAATAGGTTTTAATTACCTCTACATTAATACATTGGTTTGAATTGGTTTTGTGAACAGAGATGCCTCTGTCATATGTAAAACCTAATTTTGCCTTTAGGACTTCTAAATAAGAGAAAAAAGTAACCTTAGCCAAAATCTTAGACCTACTCAAGAATATAATTTCGTTGATTTTTATTAGAACTGTAGCCGAATAAATTTAAAGTTGGGTTATTAGTTAGTATTTTGTTTACTTCACAATGATACATGGATCATACTAGGGAATTAATTCGATCGGCCACCGGATGAATATATCTATAATTTATACATATTTTGGTAATAACTAGAGCTAAGCTATGTGCCGATTTTAAATGCAAGGATTTAAAATGCGCGCCAGGCAATGGACAAGTCAGTCCAACATGACGCAACGCGGATGAATACGATCAGGGAACGACTCCACTTTGTGCCGTCTTCTCGTCACTCGGAGTTGCGCCATTGATGAAAGAGGTCGCCATGTCACCGGTGTGGGGTAATTTTATTAATATCTTAATTCGTGGCTAGGAAATTCGCGTTCGGGCGAAAATTGTACATGCATCAAATGATCGCAATTGTCAAAATTTCACCCAATTGCAATTGGGGGTGTGTTTTATTAGTATTAAGTGAGACAGTTGAGATGCCGGATTGATTGTTCGCGTTCGTGATGAAAATTAGTACATGTCAGTTTCTAACGAATCGTAGATCATCGTGACGGTATTTTCAATTGTATCAATAAACGCCAGCTCGAAAAACAAGAATTAATAAGCTTTACACCGGAAAAAAACGTGTCGTGAAATTTCACTCGGTCAGACAAACAGCTACGAGTCAGTTTTTAAATGTTCCGTCCGTGTGAATCTTCGTCAGTGTGAATGTAAATGTGTCGACATGTGTACGTAAGTAAATGTTCTGTGTTATTTGTGTTTTAGAATTCATATAGTTATGCCAATCTGCCATTTTTTCACATGTGTATTCAATTTTTACCAGTTAGAAATCATGTCTCAGTTGGTCCGAATATTTCATGTTTCATTTGGCATGTCGACGCACATGGTCACAAATTCAGTAAAAAAAATGTTTCATTAGATTTTGTCATGTTATACAAAGAATTTAGGTTTCAATAGTAATTCTAGTCAATGGAAAATTATTTATTAAATTGAATTGAAATAGCCTGTTAATTTTAAGAGGAATGATTATCTGTGATATATTATTATTTTGTGTTCTACGTAAAGGTCAAATTCTATCATCGTCAGTATTACTATTTATAACATTTTGTATTTCATATATTGTAACAATTTTGAACTGAGTATCACATTTTTAAATCAGAGAGCATTTGATTGTGTAACAAATTCAGTCATCAAATCACGACATTGTCTCGGTTGAAGGGTAGTGTTGCAGTAAAGGCTATGAGGATAGGCTTCCATTAACGCCATAAACATCATTTTATTATTAACATTAACATAAATTAAATAATCGACTCAGTAGTCAATTAGGCCCAGTTTGCCATTGAGCAATAAGGTGCGAGTCATTCACAGATCCACTAATAATCCCTCTTGCATCGATAAATCAGCTGGCCAGTTCTTGATAAAATATTATTTGGGAAGCCTGGTAGCCAAAAAATAAATTAAATAAAGTAACCTAGGTTCCCGAGATTCTGCATCAAAATCATCGAAAGCAAAAAATCACAATCAATTCTCTCCCTTGTTGGTTTTGGAAGTATTAATAAGAATAAATATCCATTTCTGTATTGCTGTGTAACTGAGTATTAATATTTTGAATCTGTTCAATATGTGAAGGTTATTTTTCAATGATTCTATTAATTTTCCTGTGTTCGTCACATATCAAGGTAATCGGCTTAGCCAAAGATTGCAATAGAATACAAAGCATCAATAATCATTACATGAACTAATGCATCTTGATTTAAATCAGTGTATGAAATATTGGTATTTACAGCTATCATACTGCAGAATCAATACAATAAATAACAGAATTTCAACAAAGACAGCATTTTGCATTCAGAGTATTGGTTTACATTATATTATACTAGCAGAGTACCCGTCCTTCGTACAGGGTTGGAATATAAGTATAAAATGCTTATTGCAGTTATACTCAAGCTTTGCGTTTGCAATAAGGGAGGACACAGTTTGATAAAAATTGCTTTTTTAAATTTACAGTATTCTATAGTATTACACATCTACCATAGGGTATTTACTCAGGGGAGGTATAGAAGAGGCTACGATGACAGCTGTGGGCTTCTTATTAGCTGAGGGAACGCCATGACCGTAACAAAACGGTCGGTAGCCATCGGCCTCGGTGGTCTAATGGTTAGCGTGCCGGGCTGATATACTGTAGGTCCCGGGTTCGAATCCTGCTGGTAGCATTAACTTTTTGTCCAAGATTTTTTTATTATCAGCAAGTTTGGTTGGTTTGGTTAGGTTATTACAGTTTAATTTTATTATTAAGCCATTATAAAATTTTAATTGAGCAAATTCTAGTTTTATTTAATAAACAGAATTATTTTTCCGATTACTAAACTTTTGTTATATTATTTCTTTATCAGCAAGTTTGGTTAGTTCGGTTAGGTTATGATAGTTTAATTTTATAATTAAAAAATAATAAAATTGAATTTGAGATATTTATAATTTTATTTTATGAACAGAACTATTTTCGCGATTAGTAAACCTTCATTGCCAAAGTGCTCTCTACTACAGCGCTGTTCACGGAGGAATTTTGAACTAAATGCCTCATTCGTACCTCCCCTAAGTCAGACCCCTACCATAGCCATGTTCAACCACTTCACCTAAACAATAGAAAAAAATAAATTATCAACAATTCGCAAAATATCACAAATTATTCATGAAATGAAAAACAAACATAACTGTAAACAATCCTACTTTGACAGTTCTCATTGCGAATCACAGTTTTTTGTTGCTGCTTAGTTTAAATTAGCTGTTTTCGTTTTCATAAATGCAAAAAAAATATAGTGATGCACCCTGTTGGTAAATCTTATAACTTTTTAATGCTTTTCCATATCATAGGACCAACTTTTTTAGTTGAAACAGCTGACTAAATTCTTTAATTGCCCTTTAAATATGAATACTCATAAGGTTATCATGGGGAATTACAGAGCCACTGGGGCGGAGCCCGAAAGGATTTTTGAGATAAGAATATGCCTATATGTTAATCGGGAATGTAAGCTATCATCATGCCAAATTTCAGCCCACACCCCACCAGGGGGCAACTTTTTGGTTTACTCACACCTCTATGGAATAGCGAAATTATCTATAAGTATAAAAGAGGATGTTTGTATATATATTTGGCAGTGATAAACTCAGACACCGCTGAACCGATTGCCACGAAACTTGGTACATACGTGTAGAATTTTATGGAATAGGTTTATACATCATCAATTTCGTGATCCGTCCAATCGGCTCTGCCCCAGTGGCTCTGGAGTTTCCCATGTTAACCTTAAGAGAAATGGAATTAATGAATCTTAACAGCTGTTTTAATTAAACAAGTTGGTTCTGTTCTATGATGTTCAATAGCATTAAAGTTACAAGGATTACCAACAGGGTGCAGCACCATTATTTCTTTTACATTTATGACAACAGCTAATTTGCAACCAAAAGGTGAGTGAGCATAGCGAACAAACTTCAACCTGGAGGCGAGTTAGCGTAGTGAACGAGCTAACCTGAAGGCAAGTAAGCGCAGCGAACGAGCTCCAACCCAAAGGTGAGTGAGCGTAGCGAACGAGCTCCAACCTAAAAGTGAGTGAGCGTAGCGAACAAACTTCAACCAGGACGTGATTGAGCCATGCGAATGAGATAATCTTGAAAATCAAGAAGTTAAACGGGGCAAAGCCCGCGAGTTACAGCTAGTATTACATACAGGTGTGAGTTATTGTTTGAAGAAATGAAGTGGTGATATTAAAGTAAAGAATCTTTTATTTTTATTTACAAAAGAATATAGCAAATATTCTTTTTATTTTTCCTTACAGCTATTAGCCTTGATATAAGTTTCCAGAAATAATTGGTATTAATGTTTAACTTCCTAATTTGGTTGATATATTATCTCTGGGTGTACAAAATATCCTAACATTAAAACCAATTCTCAAATAAAAAAAAAAAAATAAATAAATAAAAAAAACACTTGAGAAAACAATACTAACTAAAAATACAAAACTCAAAATAAATCACTGATAAAAATAACCCAGAGTAAAAAGTTTTTGAATAAAATTAGCTAATTAATAAACATTTTAATTTTACTTACTCCGTGTTGTTCAAGCTCAGAGTCCCATTTTTCTTTATCCCAAAAGTCAACACCCATATATCCACAGTAGCCCTTGGCTGCGAACGGGGTTTTATTTTCAATCTGTTGCTGTTGCTGTTGAACTAACGCAACAGTGTTTACTAAAAAGAAGGCTCTCTTGCCACCTTCGCCAACTTTCCTATTTTGAAAAACAACAAATTAGAAAAATAAAGTAAATTTAGGCTAATATAAACTTTGTAAATTTAAAATATTTTGAACAAACTTTACAGGATCTCAATTCTTGTAGGCTACCATTGTTTTGAGTAGCTTCGGATGGACTTAACCCTTTGAGTGCTAGGCCAATAATTTGTATTTAGTAAGGGTTTTTTGTTTGCTTTTTAATTCCATTACCTGTTGTTGAATTGTAACTGTATTGTTCTCACTATTTATTAATCAGACTAATTTGGAATAGGCTAATAGGAAGTCAAAAACAAATAAACAAAGAAAGTCTTTGTATTTGCGGTAAACAATCAATAAAACTGTGTTTTCATTGTAAATTTCCAAGTTTTCTTATAAATATAATGTTCTGATAGCATTATTTAAAACCCAAATCTCATAAAATCAAAAGACATCTTCTTTACAACGTAATATTGAATTAAAACTTGATTTAATTTGATAAAGTTATTATAATATAGGCTACTTTTTAGAAAAAAAACCTGTTTGTCAGTAAAGCCTCAGTAACACCATTTATTCTTAAATCAGTGACCATTTAGTTTTACTGTTGTGGTTCAGCTGAAAAAAAATGTGATCGAAACAGTCTGTGACTAACTTGTGCTGCTACCTAGTAACACATTGAACAATTAGGTTGTAGTGCCGTCGGTAATGCCATCTGTTAGCAATTGTTAACGTCAGCTAAATGACAGCTTTTATAGCCTATTCTCCAAGCACAGAATAAGGCTAGGGTGTATGTCGCTTGGCCAGTGGAATTAGGCAGTTTGTTCAGGTTAGATTCCCGTCCTGTGAGGCAAATAATTGGTGGCCTGTGTGTTTGAAGCAATATACGACAACCACTGGGACATAGTTAGGTGTTCATAATCCTTGGTTTAAACATTCAACTCGAATCATCGGATGTTAAGTGTATCCTATAAACATGCAGGTCACCATTGGCTGATTTGTTACTTTTTGTTAAAATAACCTTCCTCTCTTTATCCCTTAGAGATTTTAGTGAACAATAACTTAGAGATTTTAGTGATATAACTTATAGTTGTATAGCACTCAAAGGGTTTTAACGGTTAGTTTAATATGCAAAGCCATTGAAGGTAGCAAAAAATTACCATACATGTAGAAATTATTAAGTTGATTAAGTAAAAACTGTTGTGCCTTCAATAAATTTCCTTCCAAATTAAAAACAATTATTCTTACAGATTTTATCAATCCTCTTGTGATGTTCTTCAAGTATATTAGGCCTACCGGTACTGATAAAGACTTATCTGTTGCTTACACCTATTGAGATCTTTATAATACAACCTCTTCTTTTAGAAAAATACAGTTAGTTAAATTAGACTACTTACTTGGAACCACAATCGTTCTGCTTTAAAAAATGCAACATGACCATAATTGAGATGAATGTTTTGCCGCTTCCAGTAGGAAGAAATATGATTTTATTCCTTTCAATGACCATATCGGCAAGCTGCACTTGATAGTCTCGCGCTGCGAATTCATCTTTTTTGTCTTCGGTTTCTTCTGTGTCTGCCATTTTCAATATTTAGCTATTACTATTTTGCTATTTCCTGGAAAATAATACGGTACCTTAAATTTTGTTTTGTAGAATAACAAATAACAAGTTAATGGGGAACTGATGATCACAAACTAATGGAACAGTAAGTAGATAAAGTAGCGTCTATCAAATGACATGATCACGAGAAATGATGATGATGTTTCTCTGACTGCGGGAGACAATGATCATATCTATACAGCAGTGGGGTGTACAAGAATAATGTATTCAACATTTTGCCACAATTGTGGAAAACAATGTTTCCACGACCGAGAGAGAGACGATGATCATGTCTACACTTCAATGGGGACGATGATCATGTCTACACCATCGATATATAACAAACATGGATCGCGCGCTGCATGTGTTGCTTGAGCTGAAACGCGGTCCGGCGCTGTCAGACACCCCCCACCACTTTACGGGCAGCCTATGCACTGCCATTACTGTCAGTATAGCTGTACAGCGGAAGTGCGTGGCTTTATTTTTCCGTAGTAGTATTTCTTCAATGTGATGTACTTTGATCATGACAGAATCGTATTCTGCATTCAATTGTACAAGCAGACATAAGACATAAGACATAAGAAATATTTTATTTACACAATACGTTCTTTATAAAGTACATTTCATACATAAGAACAGGTGTTTCGTCATAGTGATGTATTTTATAGTAAAATTAATAGTTAAAATAATTAAAATAAACTCATGTAGGATATCAGAGAATTTTTATCTACATTATAGGGTTCTCCAAAAATTCGTCAAGTGAATAGTAGGCTTTCTCAATTATTTTATCTTTTATTTTATCTTTGAATTGAGTAGCATTTAAATTTTTAAGATACAGGGGTAATTCATTGTACAATCTAAGTCCCATATATTGAGGGCTGTTCCTAAAAGTCGTCAATTTGTGATGTGGTAATCTGAAATTATATTTATTCCTTGTATTATAATTATGTGTAAATTTGACTACATCTGACAAATTTTCCTTAGTGTTATGTATCCAATTTAGAATTTCATTTAAGTATAATCCAAAAATGGTGTGAATTCTAAGATTTTTAAACAGGTTTTTAAATGATTTTCTCCTTCTTGATTTGGTTAAGATTCTAATAATTTTTTTCTGTAAAATTAGTAGGGATTTGACTTCTGTTGACACTCCCCACAGTATGATTCCATACCTCAAGATGGATTCAACGTATCCATAGTAAACTGTGATACATGTATCCTGAGGTACACAGTTTATCAGGTGAAAGAAAGCAAAAGAAATAGATCTTAGTTTGCCTTTCATCTTATCTATGTGAATCTTCCAATTAATATTAGTATCAAGCAATACACCCAAAAATCTATGAGATTCTACTAAATTTGGAATTTTATCAAGAATTACATTGTTTTTAAAAGAAAATTTAATTATATGAGTTTTGTCAATATTCAGCTTTAAACCATTATCTGTAAACCAAATTTTCATACAATCCAAAGTGTTTTCTATTGATACAATTAAGTTATTTACTGAATCCTCTCTTATGATTGCTGTTGTATCATCAGCAAATAAGATTAAATCTCTGCCAATAGCTTTTGGAAGGTCATTAATAAAGATCAGGAAAAAAAGAGGGCCCAATATTGACCCTTGAGGTACACCATAATTAGATAAATTCCAGTTTGACATATGTTTCACACCGTTTTTGGTCACTATTGTTCTATACTTTCTGTTCTGTAAATAAGAGTCTAATAAAGAAAAACTTTTACCCTTTATACCGTAGTCTTTTAATTTAGAAAGCAAAATTGAATGATCCACACAATCAAAGGCTTTAGACAGGTCACAGAAAACACCAGCAGTAGTTTCAGACCTGTCCAAAGCCTTTGTAACATCATTGATAAATTCAATCAGTGCACTGTTTGTGCTGAATGTCTTTCTAAACCCAAACTGGTTTTCATAAAACAAATCATTGCTGTTAAAATAGTTTACTAGCCGGAAATTGATAACTTTTTCAAATATCTTTGAAAAATTACTTAAAACAGATATTGGGCGGTAGTTATTTATATCGGTTCTAGCCCCTTTTTTGTATATCGGAGTAATATGAGAGTATTTCAATTTTTCCGGGAAAATACCACATTCAAAACATTTATTAATTATATCTGAGAGGGGTTCAGCAATTTTATTTGCTACTGCTTTGATGAGTGAAATGGGAACTTCATCCCAACCCACCGATGTCTTATTTTTCAAAGAAAATATTATTTTTAAAATTTCATTTTTGTTGGTTGGTTCAAAGTTGTACAGTGAACACCCCTTTATATCCACAGATATTTTCATATTTGGATGGACACCCTTTACAATAGGATTTGGCAAGTTTAAGCTATTAACAACATTCAAAAAAAAAGAATTAAAAGTTTTGGCAACAACATTTTGGTCTTCAATTAATTCATTATTAGAGACTTTTAATGAAATATGATTGCCACAACTATCCTCTTTTCTAATGCCTAATTCGTTATTTACAACTTTCCACATAGCTTTTGGTTTATTTAATGCATTATTTATATATTTGCTGTTAGAAATTTTTTTAGAACTGTTTACAACTTTACGAAATATCTTTTTATAAGACTTTACATAGTTAAGAAAAATTGGGTCTGTACTGGTTTTGGCTTGCCAATGCAACTCACGCTTTCTTTTGCTAGAAACCTTGATACCTGTTGTTACCCAATCCAATATAACAGTTTTTATCTTAGATTTCTTTTTTACAGCCTTTAGTGGGAAATAATGATTCAACTGCCCTATAAAATAACTCAAAAAATGGTTATAACTATCATTAACATTACAATTATCCAAACATAATTGACTTTTGTCAATTTCAAAAGTTTTTACATATTCGTTCATAGCATTTTCACTAAAAGTTCTTTTATACATAACCTTTTTGTTGTTGTCTTTTATCAGTTTGTTAGGTAGATTTATAAACAGTGCATTATGGTCAGATACACAAAGACCAATATTATATTTACAGATAACCTTGAGTTTTGTTTGAGTCGCAATGTTATCAATGCAAGTGCGAGAGTTACCTGATATTCTTGTTGGTTCATTGAAGTTAAGATTAAATCCATTACATTCAATAATATCATAGAATTTTGAAATTAAGTTGTTACTTTTGAGAATATCTATATTGAAATCAGAGGCCAGTATGATAGATTTAGTTTTGTTTTCATTTTTTAATTGATTCATTAAAAGTTCTAGTTTAGTGAGGAAAAGCTTTCTTATGTTATATTCTGGAACTGTATAAATTGATACCACTAGTAAATTCATTTCCACAATTTCAACAAATGAACCTTCAAAAATGAAATCCTCATTTAATACTTCCAGGTCTGCTCTTGTTTTAAAGTTAAATTCTTTATGCACTAATATACAAGAACCTCCTCTTTTTTTATTATTTTTTCTTATAAACACATTTCCCAAATTAAAATTATCAAAGGTGTTAAAAATATTAAATGAGTCCTCATTGATCCAATGCTCATTTAGTGCAAAAATCTTAATTTTACGTCCAAACTGTGATAGAAACATATTTAAATCAGCCACTTTACCTGGATTTAAGCCTTGAATGTTCATATGCATAAACACATCATGAACTGATCTCCGAAGTTTCAATAAAGAATTCTCATTGTTAAAAGTACTTTCTACCCTACTACAAAAAATATTATTTACAATAGATGTCTGAAAATAGTGAGTTGTATTACTATTTACATTGGATCCAATAATTGGCTGATTTTTGAGTTTAAAGATGAGGGCACCTCATTCTGATTTTGACCAACATCAGCACTCACAACAGAAGCCATAGCACAGACACTTGCATCTGGGTAAGGTAAACCATTGCACTGCTCTGCTACATTCATCACTTTCACTGATGAGCTTGATCTTGATTCCTCACAGCTGGACTCTAGATGATCTGGAGCAACTCCATGGTTAAGGAGATTCTGTTGTAGGGCTGGGCTGGAACAATTCTTTCCTTCTTGTAGATTTTTCTTCAGGGTTGAGAGGTGTACATCCGTAGTCTCCTGGGAAAGCGAACATGAGGGTTGAGTGGCATCACTGTACTCTGCAGCAATAGATGATTGCAGCTTCTCGAAGAAGTCAGAGTGGGAAAGCCCCCTCCACAGTCTTCTCCTTGCAGCTGGCTGTTCATGCGATATGATGTAGACTGTTGCCTTTGTTGAAAATGTACAATATTCTTCACAAAGTGTTCTATTTCTATACAGTCACGAACACATCCCATTGCCGAACAGATGAGGGTCTTCAGATTTTTGTTTTTAAAATCTTCCTTTAGTTGTTCAAAGGCCTCATCATATTCTTGACTTGATGGTTTCCCATTATAATCTTTTTTGGTAACTAGACTGTAGATATTGGCGCCGCTCTCCACAACTTGCAAGGTTAATCTTGTATTAATGTAGTCTGTTTTTTAGGTCTCCCAAACTTATTTTTGAAAGCTACAGCTACACCAGCCGACATATTTCTGTTGCAGTGAAGATCGCCTGAAATGGTGTGGGCAAATGCCACCGTTGAGTCATTTTCAAATTTACTGAACATATTCCCCATGCTGGTTTTCATGACATTGATGTTGAGTGGCCTTATGTGTAACAGTTGGTGGTTTCTCACTGGGTGTTGGATTAAGTACATCTCTAATCATGCAAGCTATCCTTTTTTTCCCAGACCTATTAAAATGAAGGCCATGCCTAGTATAATGATCACGGGATAACTCATTTATTGGCAAGAAGGCTGCATGATTGAATTTGTCTACTAAATTTTTAATGTCCATGTTGAGGTAGCTTATTCGATTATTTACAGCAGGATTATGGTGTCTGTAAGGTAGATCTGCAACAATTATTTTTGTGTGTGAAGTTTGATTAAGAACTTTCTCAATCATAGCTTGATGATTTTTTTCAGCCTGACTTATCTCATCATTAGATCCACCAAGCATAATCAAAGTATCAGACTTGGTAAAGTGCTTCGTTAGTCCTTTGATATCCCTGACAACTTCTGAAAGGATGGCATTTGGTTTAAAAATGCAGCTGATATTTAAATCACTTTTGGGCCAGACACTGTTAAGTTCAGAAACTACATGCCTTCCATGGCTGTCTGCTACAATTAGAACTTTATTTCTAGTGTCCGGGGGACTAGTCAAAGGTGTAATTGGGGATTTTAAAGACGAGGGAACAAACACTTTTACACCGGCTTCTTTCTTTCTGTGTGAAGATGTCAATTGTGTCTTCAAATTAATGTTTTCCTGTTCTAGATCCTGCATCTGTTTATTAAGAGATGCGATGTTTCCTTTAACTTTGATCTCCCTCATCATTGACAGCAAGGTATTCTTTTCCGTTGTCAATTGATTATTCAGGACGTATGCAATATATGATCGTACTGTTTTTTTTAGCAGAAGAAGTAAGAACAGTTCAATTTCGTACGAAAGAAAATCTCATACATACGAGTGCATAGAGTGCATAGTGCATTATTGAAAAATGTACTTACAGACTTTGAAAACTTGTTTTTTAAGATACTTTGTTTTAGCAAAGCAAAATAAGCAACCTTAGCAGCTGAAAAATGCAAAGGTAGGCATTAGGCAAAAGTTAACAAAACTTGTTTAGTTTAGCAACGTTTGATGTTTTGTACATGAGTGATTTTTAGTTTTGGTGTATATACAGGGTGTCCCGTAAGTAAACAGCCAAACTCCGGGAAATATTTCTATGGGTCAAAATAAAGAGAAAATCAAGAATAACATTTTTTCCAAAATCGCTTCCTTAACCAGGTCCCATTTTACAACTAAATATCTTAATATTTCAGTTATTTCTTATTCGATCTTTTTAAACTTTGTATTGTTTGATAGGGAATTAAAAATGCTAAATAAAAGTGTCTTGACATTTCTTTTTAACATTAGCCGTTTTTGAGCAATTTAGGCTAATTAAAATGGCTGCCATTTTGAAATTTTAAGTTTAATCAACATGAATTTTTTTTCAAACATTGGCTTTTGCTACCATAACCTACATACCAAGTTTTATAAAAATGGGTAAAAAATTTAAAAAATAAAAATGTATATATGTAAAATACAAAATGGCGGATATCTGGTTAACAAAGTGATTTTGGGAAAAATGTTATTCTTGATTTTCTCTTTATTTTGACCCATATATATATGGCCCATATTTATATTTCCCGGAGTTTGGCTGTTTACTTACAGAACACCCTGTAGGCCTATATGAAATCGTTTTGTTAAGCAAGATATTTTCCTGAATTTATGTGCAAATTAAATTTGTTCTAGCAAAGCAAACAAATAAACCTTAGCATAGGCCTACATGTAAATTCAAAGGTTGGCATTATAGGAAGAAATTAACAAAACATGCTTTCTGTTTAGCATCGTATGATGTTGTTTTGAACGTGTGTCCTTATGTCGTTGTGTTGTTTCTTTATGATATTGTTTTATTAAGAAATGTATTTTCATGAATTGAGTGTACAAATTAAATTATAAATACATAGGCCTACTCTTTAATCGTTTAATCGTCTTTAATTGTTCCTATTTCCCCTGTTCTTATAATTTAGTCAGCAAAACTGTTCCAAAAACTGTTTTACATTATTGGAGTTTTTATCAAAATATATTTATTATTTTTCAACAAACAAAATCAATTTAACTTACACAATTAACGGTTAATACTGTAAAATATAGATAACGAATGTTAAACGATGCAATCACATGTGCTGTTAGGTGTTATTCAAGTGTAAAATAACATTGCATTAAATGACGGCGCTGCAGGTATGCCCGTAAAGTGGTGGGGGGAGCTGTCTGTAGCCAGACCGCACAGCTGCTACTCAGCGCGCGATCCATTGTGTTTATATATCGATGGTCTACACTTCAATGGGGGCTATATTTAACATTTTGAAGCGATGCTGGGAAACGAGAATGGTTACTGTGAATTGTGGAAGACGATTATGATATCTATAAGACCGCAAAAGATGTGCAAAATTTTCCCATGAAAGTGAAAATAGATAAGGACCATGGGGGAGGTTTTGGATTTAGCCACGATCATGGCTTCTGCCTTCTTTAATAAAGATTCTTATTATCTGTAGTTTTAAGTTTTGAAATTCTTTCAAACTGTTTTCTGTAAATTCTCTGTTGTTTCATCGAAACCAGATAGATTTTTACTCTAGTTATCGTACTAATGGACACACACGTACTATATATACCTATATATAATAATATAGGGTACACGTACACATGGTGTTTTTGGCCTATGGGAACCTAAAAACATAAAACTAAATCAGTCCCAGAACAAGGTCCTACCATGAGACCTGACAGTAACTTAACGGCGAATGGCTATATGAGAAATTCGCTAAATACAATTTCAACCAGGATCACTTGACAGATACAGGTAATTTAAACTTTTTATTGCAAATTATTACAATGAAACACAGATGTGAGAGTTAAACTATTTAGGTATGACAATAAGATTTTTTACCAAGAGGTTGGCAGCTTCTTTAAACCACATGGGCCTTATGCCTGCGTTATAAGTGTGAAACAAAGGGTTGAACCGGTACCTATAGTATAGCATCTCGGTTTCCCCTGTCAGGAACTGATGAGAACCTCTTTAGAGAAGGAGTGGGGGGCATGGCGTGACGTCACTCTACTCATTAGGGATCACCATTACCGTAACGAGACGATATGATTCGATCGGTGATTGTGGTAGTTGATAGCGTCTCAGACTCACAATCTAGAGGACCCCAGTTCGGATCCCGCCCGCGATACTAACTTTTTGTCCAAGGCTTTGCTTGGATTGCGAATCTTTAGTTAGAATTTGAGGCATTTAGGCCTATAATTCTATTTATGAACAGAACTATTTTTTTAAATTAGTAAACCTTCATTAGATTTTTACTTTAACTTACTTATTTTTTATATTATGGCAAGTTTAGTTGGTTCGGTTAGGTTATGGCAGTTTAATTTTATAATAACAAATTTTTATAATTAAAAATTAATTATAAAGTAATGGCTGAATATTCAATTTTTATTTTATATTTTTTTATATTATCAGCAAGTTTGGTTGGTTAAGTTAGGTTATGACAGTTTAATTTTATAATTAAAAATTTTTAAATTAATTTTTTTAGGTAGTTAAAAAGTTAATTTTCTAACTAACTTAAAATAAATTTAAAGATTTTCTTAAATCGACGTGAGGGGCTCTCCCACAATCCCCCACGCTTTTGCAGAAAAGGTTCTCATCAGTTTCTTGAACAAGCGGAAAATGAGACACTAGTGTACCTATAGGGCCTAGAAGAATGAACAATACTGATCTATTTGTCAAATGGCCGCACTAGGATGCTTTGCAATGACACCACACTTATTATTTGAGACAAAATCCAGTGTGTCCGGTATTTGGTATGTTAACCTTAAGTGGTTATTTTACTAAGTTTAAATTAATCGAATTTGTTGACCCGGGTCAACAAAATAGGGCTGCACTTTACTTTAAATCCTACACTCATTTGAATGAAAATATCGATCGATATATTGATTAATCGATTGTTTCATTAGATATATCGTTTGGTTAGTTAGGTAAGGTTAACCTAACCCAACTAACCAAACGATATATCGAATGAAACAATCGATATTTTCATTCGAATGAGTGTAGGACCTAAAGTAAAGTGCAGCCGCTACAGTTCCTTAACTGGGCTATGCTAATATTGATTGAAACTATCGAATTGAAAATATAGTTTAATAATCGATATTTGTAAATATAGCCTATCTACTATAAAATTAAACTATCATAACCTAACCTAACCAACCAAACTTACTGATGGTGAAAAAATCACATGAAGGTTTACCAATAAAATTTGATAGTTTCAATCAATATTAGCATAGGCCTAGCCCAGTTAAGAAACTTTACCCAAGTCAAACATGTCCAAACCCTGGAATGGAAGGGTTTATTATGTTTAAGCCTAGGCCTAAGTTAAATAGCCTCTTGCAAAACAATCGTAGGGTCTAGGCCTATGCTGGGTAAAACCACTTCTACCTTAAACATGAATATTTTAATATGCTAAATTTACCTAACCATCTGTGTGATGTTTAGTTTGAAGGCAAAAGGTGGGCCTAATGATCACATTGTCATTGCACAACTTATTAGATAGGCCTAAGCTAGTCGTCATGGTATAATGCCTACTAAGCCATTTCAATATGAACAGGAATTTTAATAGGCCTACTATGACCAAATTTAAAGAGAAACATGGGTGTGAACGATTGGAATTAGTTTTTATAAGTAAATAAATAAACTTCACTTTACGCACCTCAACACAGTAAACGCCGGTCTTCCTCTGTTCTGTCACTGTGATTCACTCACACTTCACAGACAGAAAAGACAGCTGGAGTCTGGACTGGACGTGGTCAGGACCAGAAGTCAGGTCAGGACCAGAGGGAGTGAGGTTTGGTTTGGTTTTAATTTTAGGTGTGAGGTGTGCTGAGTCAAAAGTGAAGTGACTCTCAGCATAGATTAAACATACTCCCTATGCTCTCAGCCAGAGAAAGAGAAAACTCTCTGGCCTGAGTCAGGCCAGTGAGTGAGTCAGGTGGACTGGTGGACTGGACTAGAATGGAGGGAGCGACGGAGGGACTGACCTAGACCTAGGCCTAAGTGTCAAGTGTCAATTTCGTTTTCGTAGTCTCGTTTAGGTTCTTAGGTTATGAAGTTTTTCAAATCTTTCAATCTTTGTGTTACCGGTAGCAATATTTACCAGTGTCGACAAAATACTGTAACTGTAAGTTAAAAACGTTGTTTACAAAAAATCATTTGCATTGACAAATTTAGAATATTTACTTTGTTGGGCCTAGGCTAGGTGCTGAATATGTAGTCTATGAGTGCCATAGACTAGAAAAATAAACAGCAAATAATTTTTTAATCATAGTTTTAAACCATTCCCAATGAATAGTAACACATAGCCTAGTACCTTATGTGTGGATTTTCTTAATTTTACTCTTAAAGATGTGATGTTTAACTTCCAACCGATCTGTCAGAACAGAATGTGAACCCTTTCATCAAGCTCAGGAAAGATGAGTGACAAAAGAAAAAGAAAACAGACAGTATTTTATTAACAGATTTACACATTTTATAAACAGAGCAGCCTAGTTATTTTGCTGCACTTTACTTTAGGTCCTACACTCATTAGAATGAAAATATCGATCGATATATCGTTTGGTTAGTTAGGTAAGGTTAACCTAACCTAACTAACCAAACGATATATCGAATGAAACAATCGAATAATCGATATTTTCATTCGGTTGTTTGTGTAGGACCTAAAGTAAAGTGGAGCCAGTTATTTGATAAGCCAATCCTTTGATGTAGCTATCGTATTGTCAGAAAACTTGAGTTTTTTGTTGTCATATGCCCAACCTGTATTCAATATAAGTTAGCATAAGTTTAGACGTTTTAAGCTTTTAAGTTACTCTAAGTTAGTGATTTTGGTCACCCTAAGTCATAAGTAATTTATTAGGCCAGATCAACATATACCTACATGCTTTAGCCAAGTCAAATTAATCATAATTAATAAAACACATTGTTTTTCTTACATTAAAAACAACTAAAGTATATACAAGTAACTATACATGTTATTTAAACTATAGTGTTTACAAGTTAGTCTACCAGTTTTCACGGAAGCTGTAGGCTATACTGCCTTATCCAGCAGGATGGACTTTAACTCCCTTCTAAATTTACCCACATCCTGTTCAGCCTGTAACGAGAAAGGAAGGTTATTGAAGAGTTCCACAGCATTGTAGTGAAAGTGCTTCTGGAAAAATGAAGTTGAATGACAGGGAATGGCAAGGTTTGAAGTGTTCCGGAAAGAATATCTGTGGTTGACTGGAGTGGTGAAAGAAGAAATGTTTTTCTCAGCGAATGACAACGTTTCCAGAATAGGAGAAGGATTCTGAATGATCTGAATATTTCGTTGCAGGGGTCATGACAAAACGTTTCCCCGTGCCGCGTTGTGTGTGGAACTAGTTCCCGAATTTTATGTTAAATCGTATTCGTCCGTCAATGTCTTGTGTTTTATTTATTTAAATGTCGGTGTTTTGTGTGTTTGTAAAACTCGACGACCTCGCAAGAGTGACAAGAGCCTGATGATGAGGTTATAACCTCGAAACCGGTAGCTCATTACTACAAATTTAGGATCATAGATGGAAACAGGTAATCTTATACCATTTTAATAAATGATTCTCTTCGCACCATTGAAGAAGACAGTTTGATCCGACAAAAGCGATTTGTTCTAACAACTCTATTCTGGAATTGGAGATAGTGAGGGAGGTGTTGTCGGCAAATAGGCCTAAGCATATATTTGCCTTCTTCACACTAAGTTAGATGGTAGGCTATTTATGAAAATGAGGAAGAGGATTGATACTTGATACTTGAAGATTTCCCACTGGAAGCGTCACTGCGCCGTGGTCGTCAAAAAAAATATTGGCCTTTTCATTTATCTTCAAAGTACTCTGTCAGTGAGTAGTATGGCCTCTTCAATAAATAATTCTTGAGTAACGTCTTGAATTTTTCTATTTCTTTAATATTTTTGATTTCAGTTGGGATCTTGTTATAGATTTTGGAGCACATAAATTTAGGGCCATTTGCTACTAAAGTGGAGTTTACCTGGGTTAGGTGGACATTTTTACATTACCTCGTGTTGTAGTTGTGGAATGCTGCATTTATTAGAAACAGTTGTGGGTTCTTCTTTACGCTCAGTGCTGACTCCAGGATAAAAAGTGCTGTCATAGTAAGGACCTTGGCTTCTTCAAACAGTGGCTTACAGTGTGCGAGAAATGGTTCCAAGAAAATAGATCTTATTTATTTATGTATTTATTTTGTATATGGCATACAGCATTTTACATTTCACATTGCAATTATATACTGTACAGATGGCCAAAAAAGATGACATAATAATACATGCGACCATTACAACTATCTGCTATACCTACACTCAATTAACAAAACAAAGTTGAGAAAATAAATATATTATAAATATCACAGCAAGAGGCAGACTAGTTAACATGCAGGAACAATAATTCAATTAATATTAACGAAGTAGACTAAATATAAGCAAACCCAAAATTATGAAACACTACAAAATAAATACATAGTATGGCGGCAAAAATAGCAAATTTACAGAAGCGAACAATGTACAAAAGGTACGATAAACTCTGAAGAAAAAAAAAACTTAACAATAAAGGTAACAACAAGATAGACCATAAATATTAATAAATATTAAAAAGTAATGCACAGAACTGAGGGGAGTCGACGGCCCCAACACTACCACACACTCTTGAACCACACACAGAAACATGCACTCACTGGCTCGGAAGTGAGGGGAGTCGACGGCCCCAACACTAAGTCATCGCCACACTCCTAACAAAAAGCTAATTAAAAAAAATCAAACATACACATGCTCCTCTGACGAGTAGAAGTTGGTTAGCTCTTTCCTAAGACGATTCTCGGAGAACTGAATCAGGTTGATGTAACTGGGCAGGCTGTTTCCCAGACGATGAAGGCAGAGCACTGTGGTAAGAGTACAGTGTCGAACAATGAGCTCTCTCAAAGAGTCCTCTGGATCGAACCACCCGAGCACAACGAAAATCAACCCTGCTCAGCAAATCTGGTGAATCGACCGAGGCTGTGATGATCTTCCTTAAGAGCATCAGATCAAAGATTTTGTGTCTCGAACTCAGAGGAAGAAGTCCAAACCGACGTTCCATCTCATCCAGTGGTACTTCAAGGTAGCAAAAGCCCAGACTCACTCCAAGTACTCGGAGAAATTTTCTCTGTACACCCTCGAGAAGATCAACATGGCATATCAGGTATGGTGACCAAACTGGCGAGCAGTACTCCAACAAAGGGCGGACCAGCTATTATTCTTTTTTGTAGGAGAAGTACTCGTTGGGCAGCTGGGCTGTTTCCCCATAGTAGGATCCCATATTTCATGATGCTGTGAAAACAGCCATGGTATATCTTCATTAGTACTTCTTTTTCCAGGAGTGGTTTTGGTCCCAGGATGGATCCCTGGGGCACCCCCCTGCTAACTAAAGCTTCTGAGGAATAAATATTTTTCAAGCACCTCTTTGCATCTACTGCAGGGATCATGACTGACTGCCTTCTCCCCTCCAAGTATGAGGAGAACCAGTGAGAAGCTGTGCCCCTAATCCCAATTTCATTCATTTTACTTAAAAGGAGCCCATGGTCAACCATGTCAAAAGCCTTCGTGAGGTCGAAAAAAATGCCCACCGCAAACTAATTTGAATCCATGTCTTTTACAACTCTCTTTATTAGGCTTCATATGGCACTAGTGGTGGATCTGTTCCTGACAAACCCATGCTGGCCCTCAAACACAATTTCATAGGTTTCAAGGAAACTCCACAATCTTTCCAGAACTGCCTTTTCAAACACTTTGGAGAAAGTCAAAATGAGCCTTATAGGCCTGTAATTTTTGCAGCACAATTTATCACCAGATTTCAGGATGGGCTTTACAATGTTCTGCTTAAGATTGGACGGAGAGTGGCCCTCAACAAAGGAACTATTAAGTGTGTGACATAATGGTACTACAATCTCATCAGATATTGATTTGAGCAGTTTAGGAGAGATTTTGTCAACTCTCCAGCAAATTTTTTGTTCTTCAGTCAACTTATTATGCTTTTTATTTCCTCATTTGTGACAGGGCTCATGAAAAACGAAGATATTATTTGTCTGCTTGGGCGACTATGAACATTATTTGTTTGTCTTTGGCAGTTGGAATTGCCTACTTCAACAAAGTATCTGTTGAAACTCTCACAGATCTTTTCAGGATTGGAAAGTATGTCACCCTTACAGTTCTTGAGGCAAATGAAACACTAAACTCTTATTTGGGGATTCGTCCTGTTATAAGTCGTCATGTCTGCTCATTAACCCTTTGAGTGCCATGTGACGTTATATCGTTGTGTGTCTTTTTCCTGAAAAGTGCTATTGAAACAATATGTCGAAGTTCGCGTTTCGTCTGAGTATTTAGTGCTAAGCAGCAATACATCGTACCAGTGCAACTTTCGATGGTGTTAGTTTAAATGAGCATATAGGTTGTTTATACATAGGCCTAATTTGCCTCCAGGGTTGATTAATTGACATAAAATGAGGTTACTAATCTGTTGTCAATCGATCCTATTTTTGTCGTAATGACTAGTCTATAGTTTCGGCGTTAAGATCCCATTTTCAAATCGTCAAACATATCTTCCTGCACTTGCCGTTGTCAATAATACATTAGTACACATTTAAGCACACACGGTAACATTTAGATTTAAAAAAATTATGTACGATTGCGCTAAGTTAGGCCGGCCAAGAACCATTGGTTATATATAAATAGGCTATCTAATTTTATAATTTTTTTTCTAGATCGAGTGAGATAAGAACTCATCCATCATGCCTGGCGGTCGAAGAAACTTGAGTCGGTCTGGCTCGGGACGACCCCCTCAACCAATATTTTCTACAACAGACGACCTTTCCAAATCAAAGTAATTTTGTACTTTTACTAGATTAAAATTTAGCAATGTTCAGTAGGCTACTTATTTATTTTAATTAACTGGGAAACATATTGAAAGCTCTAAAATATCTGGTGAAAGTTAGAGTGTAAATGCAAATTGAAAATAAGTTCATACTTATTTCAATACTAGTGGATTTCAAGTAGCCTAGTTCGTATCATTAACTAAATAATAAATTGTTATTAATTATTTAAAGTTAAACTCGCCACCATAAATGTTGGATTTTTTCTTAACAGGTCCAGTCGTTTATAGATACATTATACCATATTGTATTATGTTCTGAATTGATCCTATTACTTTAACTTATGTAATTTTGTGATTGACAGATTAGGATTGCAGTGTGAAGGAGTCTCGTCTAAAGTTGTTTCTCCGAAGCATATCCCACTCCCAGTGTTGCCCCAGGACAGTGGCCTAATGTTCGAGGTTATCATGTGCTCGTACACCGCGATGGCAACATTTCTACAATTCCTCCATCTGTACCGCTCGGTATGGTGGTTGCCACAGTCCTACACCAGATATTCTATGGTGAGATCGTCTTTGATAGCAGTCCTATTTTTGCAATTTTGGAAAAAAAATACTGTAGTCTCCTGTTTCTTTAGAGACTTTGAGACCCTTGTCAAGACTAAAAAATATAGAAGAGCAGTAGGCCTGGACACATAAATTAATGGATACATTCCAAATATACATACTATGTAAAACAATAAGATTGATCTTTCTAGTTAAAAAAGTATGAAATTAATTTATTTTTGACCTGATCAATAACTTGATACGGTACAATCATGTTTACATCAAAACATCGTAATGACAAAAACTGACACTGGTATTGTTTACATTCTGCAGACAGCTCGTTTAGCTTTCCGATGGTTGGCGGCTAACCTAGTACATAGGCCTACTATGAGATTTTCATATTGTAAGTTATTGCGGATAATTCTTTTGTGAAAATAATACTAGTATTTATTTCAACAAAACACCAATTACTTGTTATTTTAAATTTTCTTAATACAGAAAAATACATTTGAAATAATTTTTTTTACTAAAAATAAAAAAAAATTCTTATTTCAATGTTTAGGCCTAAAACAACCTTGGTTACGGTAACTCAAGAGCTCGGATTACCATAGTTGGATCATCAGGAGTGAACAGTAATCTGGAAGCTAAACATCTATTTGAAAACAAAATAAAACCAACATCCTATTCTGTGGTATTGTAGCCAAACAGTCAACCAGAACTTGTCTAAACTGCTTTAAAAAAAAAGAGAAATATTCATTGAACATAAACACCCTCTAAATTCTAAATGTTACCGAATAATACACATTCAAACAAATTACTTCAGATGATTCAACGGAATGTGCATTGTACATGCAATATTCAAAGTCAATAATATTTTATATTATATTCTCACAAATAGTACTACTTTCTTGGGTTCACACGAGCCAATGTTGCGTCACGTGACAACTAAATCCACGATTACGCTTAAACTATTAACCCTAAACATTTTCAAAGTCATTAACCAGTGAGTATATACCGGCAGTGCTAACTTAATAGCTAAATTGTATAAACACGGTGCTAGTTTACTTGTTGATAGTTAATTAGCGCTAGTATCGTCTGTTTGAGGCTTAGGTGTTGAATTAGAGCCACCTGTATTTTAATTTTATGAGCTAAAGGATCATACATAATCCATGTTGTAGAACTTCTACTTGATAGACCCTTACCTGGTGGGGTTCATCGGAACTATACTCAGTAGGCGGCTTCTCTACAGCCTGGTCAGTAGAGCAGTCATGCTGTGGGCTCCCCCCTCCATCTGGACAGTACTGCAACAGCTGATCAGGTGAACTATTCTATTGATGAATAGGCCTAATTAATGTGTCAAAGCTGAATTAGGAGTCCACTAAGGTACTTTGGTATTATACCGACTATTATAGCCTAAGTAAGGACAATGAATTGTGTTGGAATATAGTATAGATCGTTATGTCAGAAGAGACATTTTGTTTTGTGGTGTTGTCACGCCGGAGGAGGCGCATAAACAATTGGACTTAAACGATTGGCTATTCAAAGGGCCAAGGTTAGTCGACTACGAGGTCTAGGTAAATATGGCTGCCATGGCATTCTGCCGTTTATCTTCTTAGCTATTTTCTGTAGTTATGCGAACTTATTTCACTGACCATTCCTAATAACTATAACCTAACCTAACCGTGGTTAGGTTAGGTACATTTTGTTATTCAAACAAACTAAAATCGTATTTGGAAGTCGGATTTATCGGTGTGGCCAGTATAGAAATTATTTAAATTTGAGATCTGGTTGGTTGGATTTGTGAATCATATTTTATAATTTAATCAGTTATATTCAGCATTTGGCCGTGCGGTCATAAGTAATCTGTGCAGTGATTTATCCTTGGCAGTAAATTTAATGAACTCTAAATATGGTAGCTCAAGCATAAAAAATTCCTCAAGAAATATTTATTTATAAACCAACTAGGCTACATATATATATATATTTTTTTTTTAAGAGGTTGGCGGCCTCTTTCAACCTTGCATTTGCCCGTCCACATAGACTAAGCGCCCGTGCGTGGAGCGTTTACAGCAAAGCAAGGAGTGAGCCGGTACAGTACAAAGGTGAACTGTACTGATAAATTTTAGTCGTAGTGACCAGGATCCGAACCCACGACATCGCTGCCTTGGGCCCAAAATCCGCGATGCTACCGACTGAGCCACTGACTCACTATGTCATATATATCATAAATCTCCAGTTTAAAAGTTATTAATGGGATTTTATCAGTTTTTTCGGTGTAATACCTAAATACGTATTTGTTGTTGCAGACTGTTTCTCTTAAGCTTGTTAATGGCATCTCTGGTGTGGTGTACATACAACATCATGCAGAATCATCCCATTGTCAACATCTTCTACCTCTGCTATCCGTAAGTCAACATCTTCTTAAACTTGTGAAACTGTTTAGTTTTAACCTCAAAAACTGCCAAAAGAGAGATATTTAAGTCTCAAACAGAGTGAATATATGTTTACTTACTTACTCTAGGGCGTCACAAATCTCAGTTGATATTTAGCCTCGTAGATTAGTCTCATCCACTCTTCTCTATCCTCTGCCATCCAGATTTCTCATCCTTTTTGACTTAGTCATCCCATCTTAAGTAAGTCTAAGGCATGTTTTCCTCTAGGTACCTCCTCACAAACCTCCTTCAGTCCTGTGCCCTCCTCTCTACGAAGTGCATGACCTAACCACTAATTTGTTTGGCTTTTTTATGAAAGTACATGCTTATGATAATACATATTAGTCCAGGCATTTTAGACTAAACTTGTGTCAGATCTCAAAAAATCAGCTGATCATTATGTTTACATGTATCATGTGTTGTCGTGTGTGAGATTGACAATATACTTTCTGGTGTTTAAAATCACAGTATTCAGCAGAAGATAACAAATGTGTATGTAGAGCCTGAGGATGGTACATTAAAATCTATTAAAATAACTTATCCTTCCTTTACGTATAAATTAATATATTTAATTATTAACTATGACCACATTTTTAATTTTTAGAATTTCCGTCTACTTTATTCTCTTTGGTCTGAGCGTTAGTCCGTTCTTCGATGTGACGTCACTTCCTTCTATCTCAAATGACGATGCAAAAGCCACAGCTCAAATTTTAGGTGAGTAAATGATAATTGTTCAAAAAAACTGCAACTGTTGTTTACTTAGCAGATTAAACGTCTTTCTGCTAAAGGGTGATATAGTTCTAAGCAACACATTGAGCAAACAACATCTCTTGAAGTAACAGAGTTCTCACTCAACCAACATGAATCAGCTGTGAATTTTACCAACTGAGGAGAAAACTGAAATTAGCCACAAATTTCACCATCAAATCTTACAACTTGGGATGGGTCTATTCTTGTCGATTATAATTATAAAAAAGCTTTTGTTACCTATGGTATGAAGGAAACGTCAATTCTTCATACTCTGTTATTTTGGTTTCACGGTGAAATTGTTATCACACTTGCTAGAATAAAAAAAAACAAAAAAAACTTAGTTTTGTTTCAATTTAAATATAGTGTAGGAAATAAACTTGGATGCTATTAAAATTGTGTTTTCCCTACTATTACTATAAACTACAAGAAATAAATATTTTACTGATACAATACTGCAATTCTTTTAATAATCTTAATAAAAACTGTTTACAAAATTCTCACAATGTACCAAAGCAACTGATCCAGAACAAATATAGCAAATTTTAAAAGATCAGCTGTCTGTAAAAAGACAAAAGGTAAAATAGATCAGCTACTGATTCCAACATATAGTATCCTAATTTTCCCAAACAGGTGCTCGGATTAGCAGGACTAATGTGTGCGGAGTTTTTAAAATTCCTAAAACGTTGGTTCTGAAATGTCTAAACACTGATGTGTGCTATTGAATATTGTGTGTAATTATGATATAGTTACAGATAAACACATTGTATTAGCAATCATAAAATGTGTGCACCATCAAAATGGCTTCATGACCATAATGGTAAGGACACCACTATCCTCTCACACAATCATAGTAAAATTTTGAACTCCTATGGTTGCGGTAACATGATCATCACATTTTGCAATCGCAGCAAAAATCGTACACATCTCCCACGGAAGCGGAGATATCATCATCACTTTCTGGGATTGCAGCAAAATCGTCACTCCTTTATTCGTGAGGACATCATTGTACTCTGCAATCGTGGTAACATTGGGAATTTTCAATCGTCCAATCTTTGAACAATCTTACGGTTTTTGTGAGCTGAGATGCTTTTACTGAAATAAAACTTGGCTCAGCTCGATTTCCTGACTTGGTGTTCAATCATCCGAGGTTTTAGTGGCTAGTATTTTTACAATTTAGTCAAGAATCAGAATGACATCCGATCTAGCTGGAGTCTGGGGCAACATCGTGAACCGAAATAAAATTTGTAGCCTGTCTTGATGAGTGTTTTACATTCTGAGGCTGATCTAAGGGTCTTCCAGATTACACTTAGAACACTTATGGCTTTTAGGACATTTAGTGGTAACGGAAAAAAATGTTGTAGGCAAACCACTGCACAGCTGCTCCATGTCTCCGCAGACCATTAGAGAAGAAGTGGATTATCTCAAGGCAGACTTCAACATCAGGATGAAGCAAGTTTTATTCAGCTCTGTCCTCAATGCTTACTACGCTGGTTTTGTGCCATGCTGTTTCGCCCAGGTTAGTTTGGAGGGTCATTGCTTTAAGTAGGCCTATGTTTTGCTCTAATCTAACAATACAGTATTTTGTTAGTTTCCACTGCACAAAAAATATAAACTTCTTAGGGCCGGACTACACGAGCGTATGAAACGCCACCGACCGTCTGCTTTTTTTGCAGAGCCAATAGCTTTATATGACGTGGACTACACGGGCGTTTTGTCTGCCTGGTGAGGACGCGTAATTCAGGCGTTTGGCAGATCTAACGCATCTGGATGCGTAAAATACGCGGGCAGATCGTCGGCGCGCCGGACTACTCGTAGCGGCAACTAGCATTTCTCCTGCTCGTTGGTTGATACATCCCTCCCATCACTTTGGCAAGTCCAATTCTGCACTACTTGTAATTGGAGTAGTTTTTTGTTTGTTTTTTGTAACTTCTTGATCAGCATTGTACGTGTTATTAAATTTACGGAAAGTAGCCTAAATAAAAGAAACGTCTTAAAATGGTTTTTTGTGTCTCAATATTTGTATTTGTTTTGCTGAAAAAAAATTTCTGAGTACATTCTATGGAAACATTACTTGAAACTGCCATGTTACTAAACAACTTGATAATGTTGGGTGTGACTACCAACGCCTCTTTGCACGACGTTTCTTCTTAACAGCCTGCAACAATATATCATACCAGCTACACATCCGACTTGTACAGTATCGTTTCCATATTGGAACGGTCCAAATGCAATGAATACACAAACTATAGTTACCAAACTACATAGTTACAAACTATAGTTACAAACTATATAGTTTGTGTGTATTCATTGCCAAATGTCAGTCACATTGGGCGAGGACAGTCGGCGGCGTTCTATACGCTCGTGTAGTCAATGTTCTTGCGTTCAATACGCTGCTGATTGTCGGCTTCGTGTAGTCCTAGACATTTTTGCGCGTACTATCGGCGGCGTTTCATACGCTCGTGTAGTCCGGCCCTTAACTGTAAGAAAATGTTTGAATAAATGTTAGTGTTTTAATTCTTTTTCTCCAATACATAAGAGTACGAGCAATAGTTTAAAAGTTGATCAATCTATATTGTCTTGATGATTTTAAAGTTATGATGTAAGACTCAATTTTGTTACCTAACATAAGAATTGTCTCTTTAACTGATTTACTTGGATGACAAATCTCTAAGGAATTATGTTCATACTATGATATATCAAACAATAGGTAGTATATTTCATCACTGGGGCACAAAATAACTCTTTTTGACCAGAGCTCAAGTTTCACAACTAAGGTGAATACGAGGTCGGAAAATGAGCGGGAGTTGAAAAGACATTTTTTGACCCGTGTGATGAACTATGTATTCTTTTCATATTACACCATAATTTAAGCAAACAATATCATGCAAAGAACTCTCAAAACGACTTCCAACTAATTTTTAATTAAGCTGTTAGTAATTTAATCATTTTGTCTACTACGTTTGTGTTAGTATTAATTATACCATCTATATATCATTGATACAACAGCTGATTTTTACTCCCTAGAGAGAAAAAGAGCTTCTTTAGACCCACAAAGCATGTATTAACCCTTCCCGGATGGTTGACGGATATATCCGCCTAAGTCTTTGGCGATATAGGACGGGTGGCGGATATGGACTTTATGAAAATGTAAAATGCACAAATAAACTAAATACAACTGGTGGAAAGAAATTATACACTGGTGTGTTTTATACAGTATTATGCTGTTCGATAGTATGGAATTAGATATAATGAAACATACGTTTACTTCTTATGGTTTTTGATGTTCCGTACGGGAAGCGGATGTATCCGCCTTCTCTTCAGACAGACTGGCAGGTGCTTGAGCAGTAACCAGATGTTTCGCGGTACCAAGGCACCACTTTCCTGCTCCCTCCATGGCTGCGCTCTCTCCCGCACTCCCCCCTCTCTCCCCCGCCGACCCTTCTCCCGCGCACCACCCACCTCTCCTACGCTCCCTCCTTGACGTTTCGTGTTCAACACTATGTTGTCTTTATTTATTGTTTACATATTGTTCTTTATTTATTGCCTTACGTTGTCATGGTCATATCTTCAAAGACAGGCGGATATATCCGCTGCTTTTCTATTCATCCGTGGACGGGTAGCGGATATATCCGCATATTTAAAAACAAGTAAAAAATTATGTTGAAAGTATAAAGTGTTGCATTGTGTTTATTTTATGTATACTTGTAAACTAAAACACAAATAAAGAAAATTCATTTTTATTTTTTCCTATAATTTTTTCTTGTTCTATGTCACGATTTCGCCCGTCTGGGAAGGGTTAAAATCAGCTACTTTTGCTTCAGTGTGACAAAAATTTTGTTTTACAATTATATTGTGGTAACAAGGTAAACAATTCAGAAACCCCAGAAACTGGCCGTAAAATAAAACTGAATTCCTTAATAGGGCATTGAGTCTTGATTATTTTCATTGATCCGAATATTGGATTAGCTTTAGCTATGTTTTGAAAAAAAATATCAGTACTGAGTACATATTCTTGAAGTTTTTCTTTATGTTTTAAACTGATGTACCGGTAATTGATTTGTTTCTCTAACATTTAAAATAAAATATAATAATAATAAATTATCTTATATTTCACATTCAGTAACAAACATAACCAGCTTATATCTAATCGTTTGGTAATAAATATAAAAAAAACAATTGAATGCTTCTTTGAAAGTTGTAAAAGCCTATATATTTATCTACCTGTTTGTAATGTTTGTATGTGTATTTATTTAATGATTGATGTTTACGATTTTTAGAATTTTCTCTACTACGACATCTATTGGGCTACACAGCATTTGACATTCGTGTGGCTTGGTTGCTTTACAATGTACCTGGTACATTGCTTCCCGGTCAAGTAAGTTGAAAAATATTGAATTGCATAATCTAATTTCTCGTATTGATCTGTATATATTTAGTTTTAGTAATTCATTAACGTAATTTGTGAACCAGTTTTGTACTGAGAACCACTCAATAATAAAGGCATTTTGATTGATTGAATGCTAATACACTTTTCTTGTAGAACTTCATTTGTACTATTCAAATCTATACGACCTAAAAGCAATTTCAATTTCTACAAGAAAGAATTTAGCTGCTACATTTTCAGGTAGGTCTCTCATTAATTAATAACCTATAAAGGTTTCATTTTGTAAGTTTATTTCTAGTCATAATGTTTCACCTTGTTTGTAATAAAAAAAATATTTAAGTTTTCTAATTCTGATAAATTTGCTTATGAACAATGTTTTATAGTATAAAAACCGTATGCTGTAGGCCTACACGTTTTAGTTCCTTTGCAGTTTTTTTTACTGTTTTCATTTACACTACTTAATTCTAACAGCATATTTTTGTACTTGTAGTGCAATACATTTGTTGTGTGTTAAGTTTGGTTCTATAGCCTATGCTATATGAATCCCATAATGTAGTTGTAGATAAATAAAAAGACAAGATTGAATACATGCTTCTGTCAGTTTGGGTTCTACCTTGTTTGCCTTTTCTCACCGAAGATTGTGGATTTTCAGGTACTGTGACACCCTTCACCGGGCAGCTCTCCACCTCGGACGTTGGGCGAGAGTGGAAGGCCGAACAATGCATCTTCCTTCTCACATGTGAGTAATTCATCTCAACAAGTTGATTCATGAACAAGAGGTGAACACATCAATTTCTGTTGACATTTTGAAAGTACGTTTTAACTGTAGACAGAAAGTATTCTACAGAGTGGTTGTTGTCTTGGCTGTTGCCCCATATGCAGTGTTGCCATCTTTCTCTGGTTTACTTACTCTATATGCAAAGCATGTATTTACATACACAAATAAATTTATAGTAGGCCCTATGCGTATATACAGGGTGTCCGTAAAAGATAAGCATAGTTTCATACTCAAGCCACATCGATTCTTTCAAACAAATGATGTTCTACCAGTGTCAGTTGTATCGGCTACATGCTTAAGTTTAGTTTTACTTACAATTGTTGCCAAGTTTCTTTATCCAAACAGAAAACATATTATGTTAAAAAGTAACAGTGCGGCTTGAGACAAAATTTTACTATTCTTTGTGGACATCCTATATTTGTTGAACGCTAACCACCTACACACCTTACCTTACACGAAGTTTAATTATAATTATAGAATAAGGATTAGGCCTACAGCTAGCTTACCTTAAACAAGTACAGGTAGGCTATAGAACATACAGAAGAGGCATTGAACACACATTAGGCCTATTAACGCATTATTTCGCCTCCTTTTCAAACAAACTCTCTCCACACTTGACAAATCCCCTCAGGGGATGAAATATTGTGTGTTGTGTTCAGTGACTCTAATGTATGTTCTATAGCCTATCTGTACTTGTTCAAGGTAAGCTAGCTGCTACCCTCCTTAGTCTACAATTGGAAATCCTGGCATAGAGCCTTTTCTTGAACAAAACTAACTTTTCATGAAGTAAAGTTTGTATGAGGAGCAAGTTTGATTAGTGACACTGGAGTCTGTTTCAGCTGGTCGGACACCACACTGTGGCACCAAGGAGCGCTGGTCAAGCATTGCAAGGAGTTGTACAAGGCCGAGGGTATCTCCAATGCAGCGGAGCCTGGCAACCCCTCACACACTCGCTTCTATGTGAGCAATCGTTTATTGTAACTTATAGTTAAGTTTAGAGATACAGTCCTACCTGAACCTGCATCTCCTGCTCCGACAGCTTTTCCAACCCTACACCTACTGCCCAGAGTCTCAAAATCCCCCACCACACTAATCCAACAAAAACAAATATCTCTATTCTGAGCTGATGGTAAACATTTCTGTTTCAGTCATGCTTCAACAACCCAGCCCTGCCGCTGTGTGTGATTGTGGGGCTGCAATTAGCCCTGGTCACTCTGCAGGTACTGATTTTTTTTACTTTTAGTTACTCTAATAACAAAGACTTACAATCAACTAACAATCACAAAACAATTTAAAACATAGTAAATTTGCTAATACTAAGCAGGGTAACATTTAGTGGTATTTTGTATGAGACACTTTTTGGTATATTTCAGGTTGTTATCTTGATCAGAGTGTCCGAGTGGTACCAAGTAGTGTCTCTGGCGTTGCTTCTCTTCGCCAACTACTACACTCTGTTCAAGCTCTCCCGAGATTACCTCGTCTGCTGGAAGGTTTACAAGGCGGAGGCTATGATCCAGGATAAAATAACTGGAGGATAAATGTCCTTCAGAATTGATTCGACATTTCTTTCGTTTCTCCACAATGTTTCGGAAGTCTATGTTTGTCGTCAGCGTTGTGTCACATGATGTGATTCCCCGAGATCTCATGACGGAAGGCGTACATTACTCCTTCTGTTTTTAATTATAAGGAACTTTTTTATTTAATTGTGAGTTTTGTTTGTGTAAGTCTCCTGAACCAGTTTTACAAGAATAGTAGTAAAATTTTGGATTAAACTTTTATATCTGACTACATTGGATTATCAAACAATCTATAATTCAATGGAGGCGTATTCTTCTAATAGGTGTCAATATACAAACCATTATTTCAGTATTAAAATATTCAAAAATTGTACACTCAGTGAAAATAGCGTAGTGCTAAAATATTTACTTTGTCACAAGGCAGTTTTTGCCAAAGTTGGTTGTTAAAAGAGAGAAACCAAGTTGAGGCATCAGTAGAAGACACACTTACGAATATTATCATAGTTTCTGTATCACATTGACGGATCCAAAACCAAAAAGAATAAAGCTCAGCCAAACTAAGGTTGATGGTCGTGACTGGTTGGACAAATTTAGAAAGATGGCAGCTGTTTGCTTGCTTACTACAAAACAAAACAGACACTACATTAATACAAAAATGTTACGATATTGTTAATCTAATGCAATGATTACTTTGCAAATTCTCTGACCAAGCTCAAATCTGAAACCATGTTTTTCACTTAATCAATTATCGTCTACTATTCTGGCCAGTTTCCATGCTAATACTACAATTAGTCTCTTCTAATAGTAGAAAACGATGCAAAGGAAATTTTACACTTGTTGGGAAATTCACTTTTTTCTCGTTTTCAACTACTAAGATGGAAACTGTTGAACAGTGGTGGAAAACAGCTAGAATATTTCAGCATGAAAATGGTGATGATTTCATATTTGAGCTTTGGTTGCAACGGAGGCTCGGAGATCATAATTAACGGACAAGCCTTGTACCATTGACTATACACAGACTATTCTGTGTATAGTCAATGCTTGTACTTATGATTAAGATTTTAAAAACTTTGGAATAAACAAACAATAAAAACATTTTAAATCAAATTTTATATTTCACAATATCAAATAGCTCAATAAGAAGTACAATTATATTCCAGGAAATATTGGAGGTAACTTAAAGCAACCAAAAATTTAAATGTTACAAAATTATTCAGTTATTACCATACAATCACACTACACAATACTTAAAACAAAACAAATCACTTTTCCTTATTATCTTTATGTGAGTTATTCTAACAAAAAATACTACTTAAAATAATCTCGGAGGAACAAGTTTTTGGATTCTTAACACTATTTTTATTTTTACAATCAAAGAAAAAAACACAATCTACCGCACAAAACATAATATTTTAACTTTAAAAATATAAATCACTTTGAATTAAATACTTGTTTTATTAACAAATAAAAACGAGTTCTAACGCTGACATGTACGAAAAGAACTTTAACATCCAAAAATAAATTGGTTCCTCTGAATGGTGGAGGGGGTAAAAAAAGAGCGAGGGGAAGTTGGGTACAGAAAACTCATTTGTGGTCATTCCCAACCAATATTAAAATGAACCATATCATAACTAATCTCAAATATTTTCTTATACAGTTTGTATCAGACGACACATTGTCTTTGGCCAATTCCAAGGTAGTACTTAATTTCTTAACCCAAAACTAAAATTCACAGCAGCACAAAATAATTTAGTCAAACTATCAACAATCCCTGATCTGCCTAATTGTGTAAACCTAAGACAATACAATGTGAAAATTGTCAATCCTGTTAACAATAAAATATAAATGCTTGTTGCAAAAGAAACTAAAACATTCTCAATCAACAGAAAAACTCTGTTATTAACTAATTTCCAAACAAATCACATTGGTGTGCGTATTAAATTACAGAAAGTATGGTAGCCTATGTAAAGGAAGTAAAATATACAACTAAGGTAGGCCTACTCTAATTTTAATAACCTACTGCACACAGTTTGAGCATCCTCTTATTGATTTTAATTCTTAAATCTCTTGTTGGCTTTTGGATGGTATAATAATAAGTTATATATTATCCAAACAATAGTTATTTGTGCAACTAGTGAGCAAAGGGAGCAATTGACTCACTCAAGAGAATTACTTACTCACGAGCCGTATGCGAGTGAGGATTGGTTTCTCGATTGAGGCAATTGCACTTTGCACTCGAGTTGCACATTATATTTTTCCTACAGTTACCATAAAACAAATAAATTGGTAAAGAAACGTGACATATTTTTACACAGAAGTGAACTTTTAATATTACATTTAATGATTCAACAGTACAACAGCTGACCAGCTGATTTACAGCCAGTGCTGCCAACGTATTTCGTGCGCATACGACCTAGTCTGCATGTTACGCGCTCACTATTTCGTGCCTTCACGTTGCAAATCTGGAGTGAGTGAGACAAAGTAATTAGAGTGGGACAATGTTAACATTGTCTCACCGATGGGCAAATTGGCCACTTTGCTTTCTCAAATCAGTGAGAGAACATGTAAATTGTTAGGCAACTGTAGGAAAAATTATAAAAGAGCACTTACAAATCAAGTTTGCTCCTGCAAACACCAACTCTATGTGTTTTTTGGAGCAACATATTTAGATACATTTTACAGTCAAAATAAATAAAAGAACGAAGCCTATTTTGGATGTACAGTACCTCAAGAAAAAGATAAAAATAGTTAGAGAGTAAAAACTATGCAACAATAAATATATGAAAAACAGATAGCTTGTGATGAAATAAGTATCACAAAAAACATTAAGAATTAGTTAAAAATCCATCAATATACAATTCAAGCTACAATTACTGTACATATTGCAAAAAATAGTATGACTTATGATAATACTGAAAACAAACTATACAATACAGTATGATACTAGTGCTATTAAGTACTAGCATTGACTATTGGATAATAGTTTGGTGGTAGTTGTGCAAATTTTTTATGAAAAGATAAAAAAAAAAACACGCTCGAGTGGTAAGTATACAACAATGGAACTGAACATAATTACATCAGTCTTGTGGCTTGAATGTTTATTATATCGAGCTGATGTAAAAAATGCAAAAATCATTTCTGAGGTGATTAAAAAAAACTTAATGCAGCACCTTTTATGAAGTTGTGATGAGTTAATCCTTCGGATACAGTTGCTGTAGCCACCGTAGGGGTATGTATTGGGATCCGTCGTAAGCAATGAAGTAATGCTTCAAAAATCGGTTTTTAATCTGAAACAAATAGAAAACGAGCTAAAAAACCTATACAATGAAAACAAGAAACAATGAATATGACACTATTATAACTTAAGTTAAACATAATATGTCATTTATTGTAAAAAATAGATAAAAAAACTACCTAGGTAGGGTACTTGTTCAGTCAATGGAAATTGTTCATGAAATTAGTTTTTTAGTATTGGATAGGATTGTTATTTATAATGAAACTTTTAACAGCGGTTTATTTTCTAAGTGCAAGAGAATGAACACATTTCAAAGAGGAAATTGACTGAAAACCTCAAGTTTTTTTTAGATATGCAAGCGATCACAATCCTCCCTCTTGTTCCTAAGTCGAAGACTGAACGACGTTCTGAGCAATGTGGTTGTCTTTTATGAATTCACCAAATTAATTTAAGTTTATGGTTGGTAGGCCTGGTTAAAATGCTTGGCTACCCATCATCTCAAATTAATACTAAGAGAAAGAAGATCAGGTTTGCTTGCACTCAGTGGTGTAACATAAGGGCCCGCAATGCAGGGGGGGGCCCGGGAGCTGAGGGGGCCCGCGAACCGGTGAGCAGAGAGGCCCATGAGACAAGTGAGGCCAAAAAATTGGAGTTCATTCTTATTTAAATGTATTATCAATCATTCAATAATTGTATTGAACAAGTAATAACATTGATGTTATTAATAATATGTTATCAGTTATCGTTTAATTTCGTTAGGCCTCTTCAGTGATGCCCAACCTTTTAGTTTTGAAAGGGACTAAGGCTGACATATTCCTTAGACACAGATGTTAATTAATAGCCAATACAGCAAAAAGGCAACTAAGGGGGTTAATCAAACTACTTGTTGTCAAACTACTTAAATCAAACTAAGGTAAGTCAAGCATGCCTAATGGTGCAGCTACTTTTGAATGGAAAAATGTATCGGTCCAAGACATTATTAATGCTGTCTTGGGCTTTAAACTCTCTAACAGTAAAGATTTGTGTGGCAGGACACCTAATAGGGGAATTTGAACCACATTTTTGCCTTGTAATTAACAAATTGAGAAACAACTGAGAAAAAACAAAAAACCTGAACAAAAAAGGTATGGAGGAACTGGAACTTGTCACCTTTCTGGAATCAAACTCCCTTCTTCAGTGGTGTGAAGAAAATGACCTAATCTTGAACGCTCAAAAAACCCAAATAGTCCAATTTTCCATTTCTAACCGGTCAAAACGGTCCCACTATGACTTGAACATTCTCCTCGACGATAACACTATCTCCCCTTCTTCAGAAGTAAAATTCCTCGGTCTTGTCCTTGATGAAAACCTCAAATTCCACAGCCACATCAAGCACGTCAGCAAGAAAGTATCGGTGGGTATATTTATGCTGAGAGTTCTAAGCCAATCAGCCACCACTGATGTCCTATTATCAGCCTATTATGGGCTTGTCTACCCTGTCCCCTCATCTGACTTATGCGGTTCCTGTTTGGGGGTGCGAAAGTGAGAGGACTAGGTTCTTGTTTAGGCTTCAGAGAAGGGCAATTCGAATTGTGTTTTCTATTTCCAAACAACAATCATGCAGAGATTATTTCAGAGAATTTAAAATTTTAACTTTCCCAACTATTTACATCCTCGAAACTCTATCTTTCCATAGCAAAAATACTTCCTTTTTCTCATCTGCAAAAAATTCCAGGTATCCATTGCGCAATACTTTAAATCTACCAATTCCCCGGCATTCCACTTCTTTCTTTCAAAGAAACTTCCATTACAATTCTGTAAAACTATTTAATAGACTTCCACCTCAATTGAAGGCCGAACAAGATCCAAAAAAGTTTAGAACAGGTCTAAAGTCCATGTTGTTAGATAGATCATTTTACAGCGTCCGTGAATTTCTACTTTAGTGGTCATTCACAAAATCATGTGCGCATGTTTAGTTATTTAGTTACAGAATTTTTTACAGTAAGGAATTTTTTGTTATTAAGATGTAATGAATTTATTTTTCTTGTACTGACTTGGCTAATGTAAGTATTGTCAATTTGGCCCAATAAATGACTTATTGACTTATTAAAGAAGAAAGAAAAATAACAGTTTTTGAAAATAAAGTATTGAGGAATATTTTTGGCCCAACGCTAGAAAATGGAGAGTGGAGGAAGAGGCACAACCAGGAAGTAAGAGAAATGTACAAAAATGCAGACATCATCGGAGAAATAAGAAGTAGGAGACTAAAATGGGCAGGACACATACTAAGAAGAGAAGAAGAGTCAAACCTGAAGAACATTCTGAGGGGAACACTAGAGGGACGAAGACCCAGGGGACGACCAAAGACTAAATGGTGGAACCAGGTGCAACAAGACATGAGGCGGCTGGGAATTGGAGAGGAGGATGCTGAAGAAAGAGACGGATGGGGGCGCTGTGTTGCTGAGGCCAAGTACCGACTGGGGTACAAATGGCCAGAGCAGTAAGTAAGTAAGTAATTAACAAATTAGTCTGATTATCAGGGTAATTCAAGACAAGACAAGACATAAAATAAGTTTGCAGGGGGGTCCGTACAAATTTCTTATGCCACTGCTTGCACTAGAGAATAGTAAAATTACCATTGTGTTTTTGAGCAAATAGAGTTGATCCTGTTTGACATCGATAACTCCCGCAACTTCATTTCCCTCCACGGAGGATTCATCCAGAAGAATTCTGTAGACAGGCACCTGTGTTTCCTATAACACATTTTTAGTATAAAAAGATAGCCATTCAGTCACATCCAAAGGCTACTTTCAATGCTGCCAAGAAAATTGTAACTTAATAAGGTTTATTCGGTTGATTACATTGGTGTTGCTAGTAACTTCGCTGAGTTAGGCCACAACACACAAACACACATAGACATTCAATCAAAATTTAACATATAGAGAAGCATACATTATAGGCCTATATTTTGTTTTGGTCTAATGAGTGAAAAGTAGAGGTGCTTGAATATTTTTTTTGTGATTGAGTCTAGTACGTACTTGTCATATTTTTAAAAGTGATGGTCAGACTAATGTAACGTAGGCCTACTTTAACTTGTACTTCCAAACATGCCTACCCAAAACTAGTAGCCTAACCTAATAACTTATACCAGTATTAGGTTAGGCTTCTAGTTTTAACTTATAGCTAGTAACTTATACCGGTAGGCTATCATAAAATTGATTCATATGGAAAATTTCCATTATAACGTCAAAAATTCTAGGTATATGTATATACTCAATTATTCTAGTCAATGCATCTAACATAGGCCAATACTTTACCTCTGCATCATCGTAGTTCCACTCCACAATGACACCTCTATATCTTGCGTTGAGGTGTTCCACAACTTGTCCCACTCTGAACCATAAACCTGGGGGTCTCTTGTTTCGGACTGCAATTGATTTCACTTTTAAACCATGTTTCTTTCTAAACTCTAGAACTTCAACAGCAGGCGACTCATCAACAACGTCCTTTTGAACTCCTAATACATCTGAAAAAAATGCAAAATTAATTTTTCCCATAAGCCATAGACTACTTAGGCTATTTTTGAAAATATGAAGCACCAAAATATTGTTGACACGAAACAAGGTTCTTTCCCTAATTACTGTCAATTTGTGTAGGTTATAAGTTACTAACTTATGGACTATGGTACTTAATGGGTTTAGGCCTACAGTTTACAATTTAAACATAAGCTAGCTGCATTAACGTAAGGTTTGGTTAGCTTTTAACTATGACGTCACAGGTAGCCTAATTCTTCTGTCGATCGATAAATTGATTAAGTTACCAGCATTTTATTCGATAGGCCTATATCAAGTTTGGTTAGTTAGTTTATCCTAACCTAACTAACCGAATGAAATAATCAATATATCGAATAATCTATAGGCCTAAGTTATATCGGTATTTTTTTATTTGAATGAGTAGGCCTATGTTATTGACAGATAAGTTACTAAAGTGCAGCATTATAAACATTTAACTCTACGGCAGATCTATTTACCATTTACCATCGAAGTTTTCGCCGCAGTCCTTGGAGACCGGGGAATTGTCAAATCTTTTACGTCTTTCTTCTTGCTTGCTTCTTGTGTGTAGTGTTGTAGGGTAGTGTGGGTGAATGTATGATTTGTATTATAAGTGTTATTTTGTAGGAAATTTATGTTCTTCTAGATATTCTGTAAATTGTGTAATAAGGTCGATTTATGAGGTAGGCCTATTGTTTCAGCTGTTTTTTAAAGATAGAGAGCAAGTTTATGTTTTTAAATCTAGGGTAACTTAGCCTATTGTTTATGCTTACCTATATCAAAGATGAGCTATAAAATGGCATGATACTCACTAGTAACAAACCAAGATAGAATATTCGTCCAAGTATTTTCCCAATTTTTCAAGGAAAACCATGTCTGTTTAAAATGTCTCACTTCATTTATAAAATCCAGTACTTCTTGATTGGTGTTTTCAGAAGTAGTAGTTTTCTGGCTAGATAAATAAAATTGTAAAGGCACACAACATACTAAAAGACCAAGTTGAATGTAATCCCTATAATTCCACGGCATTTTAAAATGGTTGGATACATCACTTTTCACTAAATAAACATGATAGATATTTAAAGACTTTCAAACGATGTTTTAAGCTTGATTCGTCCAATCATTTTAAACCACATCTTGTTTTGTTTTCGTTTTCCAATACAAAAGACAACACGACACAGACAAAACAAAATATAGGTTAACCGCTGATGATGATGATAGTATAGTAGTAGATAACGTAAAGATAAGCGGGAGCGGGACCGGTGGGGCACACGGGAGGGACTAAGGCTAACATATCTTGTAGTGTCAGCGTTCGCCGCTAGAACTGCTAAGTTGAAAATATTTAAATTATTTTTTTTTAATTTTTAGTTTAGTTATAAAATTAATTTTTTATTATAAAATATTGTTATAAAATTATAAAATTAATTTTTAATTTTTAAAATTGTTAACTGTCATAACATAACCTAACCAACCAGACTTGCTGATAATATAAAAACTATATAAGATAAAAATCATAATTAATAATTACTTATAATTTGTAATTTATTATAAAATTAAACTGTCATGACCTAACCTAACCAACCAAACTTGCTGATATGAAAAATTTGTTGACAAAAAGTTAGTGCTGCCAGCGGGATTCGAACCCGTGACCTCCTTAACATCAATCCGATACGCTACCAACTATGCCACGAACGCCGCTGAAATCATAACGTTTCGTTACGGTAATCGTGTTGCCTCAAGAGAAGACATTAGCCACTAAAGATATGACGTCACTACACCTTTAGCCTTAGTCCCTTCCGTGTGCCCATTCCGGAGCCCGGTCTAGTGTTTGGTATTTACTCAGGGGAGGTACGGAAGAGGCTACGATGACAGCTGTGGGATTCTTATTAGCTGAGGGAACGCTATTACCGTAACAATACGGATTGTGGACAACGGCTTCGGTGGTCTAGTGGTTAGCGTGCCGAGCTGGCGTTCAAAAGGTCCTGGGTTCGAATCTCGCTGGATGCATTAACTTTTTGTCTCAGATTTTTTCATTATCAGCAAGTTTGGTTGGTTTGGTTCGGTTATGACAGTTTAATTTTATTATTAAGTCATTATAAAATTTTAATTGAGCAATTTCTAGTTTTATTTAATAAACATAATTATTTTTTCTATTACTAATCTTTTTTATATTAGTATTTAATTATCAGCAAGTTTGGTTAGTTTATGATAGTTTAATTTTATAATTGAAAAATTATAAAATTGAATTTGAGGCATTTATAATTTTATTTTATGAACAGAACTATTTTTGCGAATAGTAAACCTTCATTGACAAAGTGCTCTCTACTACAGCGAATTTTGAACTAAATGCCTCATTCGTACCTCCCCTAAGTCAGACCCCTAGTGTTTTTCTGTGCATAGAGTAAGTTTACCCTTGTAAAATTAACACAAATAACTCTATGGAATGTCAAAATGGGATGGGAACAGCCACGGCCACCTTTAACAACAGGCCGCGGCCTGGTAGAATTGGCAACGCCGCAAGCCGCAAGTGGTGTTGTTTAGTGACAGACGTCCCATAAGATAACATGGTGGACAGGTGACATCAGCTCATTAATTCGCACTTTATTGATTTAAATTTAAATTTATGAACATAAATTTATCAAAATATTGAAAATAAAACATACAGAATTGAAAAAAAAAAAAAAACATCCTGTAAACTAAACAACACCACTTGCGACGTTACCAATTCTACCAGGCCGTAAAGGTGGCCGTGGTTACAGGCGGCCGTGGAACAGCTGGCAAATGACACGGGAATCACGGAAAAGAAAGCTTGAAAACTGTCAACAGAATTGTTTGGAAATGAAAATAAAACCATGGAATTGGAATTGTCAAATTGTCGATTTGACTGTTTCTGATCTTTCTGCTTTGTGTACAGAAGAATTTGGTCTATTATACAGTTAATGTAAACTTTATACCTCTCGTCATATACTGTTATTATAAAATATTTCTGACCAAGCATTTTGTTAGGAGGATTTAAAATGAGTTCTAACAATGTCATCAGTATATCACTCGTCCGACCGAAAACAAGTGTTTTAGACAGATCGCTCAGTAAAGGTAGAGGAGAGGTTAACTTGAGTTGTTTCGCCCTATTATTCTCAGAAGTCGTCCAGTACTGCCAAAACAGAGTATATACAGTTCCAGAACTTCAAAACAAGTAAGTTAGGCATTAGGATTTAAATAAATAAGTTTGCAAATTAAATAAGATACTTATAATTTTGCGACGTAATTTGTTAACTTATCAGTTCTTAAATTAGGTTAACATGCATGGTTATGGACACTTAAAAACCATGGGCTGAGTTAAGTGTTATACATTTCTTGCTAAATGCTAACATAACTAGAGACTTAGCTGCCAGTTTCACGTCGATGCTGTATTGCTAGGCCATGAATCATTAATTGCCATTGCTACTTTGTTTGGCTACTTTGACATCCGACTCCTACAATAATTACATAAAAATATCGAACCAAAAACTATCTGTACCCTCAATTGTATCAATTTATGACCACCCTACATATAATCATCTAGGCACTGACGGTAGGTAGGTAGCCTACTAGTGATGATGAATTAGGGAACTTTTTGCGGCTGCACTTTACTTTAGGTCCTACATTCATTCGAATGAAACAATCGATTAATCGATCGTTATTTCATTCGAATGAGTGTAGGACCTAAAGTAAAGTGCAGCCCTTTTTGCAGAAACTTTACTTAGGCATAGGCACTATAATTTAGACCTAAACTTAAATATTCCTCATATGACGGTCTGGCCTTTTTTTCAAAATCTGTTCTACCAGCCGTCCATTTAAACTGGAGGTATTGAGGAACTTGGACATATCATAACCATATAGGCCTAAGACACCAAATGGAAAGAACTAAGCAAATATCTAACTAACCAACAGTATCAAAACTATTAAAAAGAGAAATCCACGACCAAATTATTAATCACTTAGAAACAAACAACCTAGGTAGGTACTTATAAACTGCCAACATGGCTTCCGGAGGAAACGAGCAATGAACACTGCAATTTTGCACAACTCTGCGAAGACATAGCAACTACCTGGGAAGACAGGGAAATTGCATCGGGACCTTTCTTAGACCTTCAAAAGGCGTTCAACTCATTGGACTGGGATATAATTCTACAAAAACTCAAAAAAGTACATAGGCTATTGAAGGAGAATTACTGGCACTATAATATAAAACTATCTTGACCATAGGTACCTACCAATATGTTGAAACTGATCAGCAAATGACAATACAATTTAGTACGTCTACGTTGACAAAAATTTGTCCTGGCAGCAATACATTGAACACCTGTCTAAAAAACTGGCCTCTTCCAAGGCCACACTAAATAAACAGGCCGTAATGCTCCTCTGGCATGACGTCATCATAGGCGACAGCAATGACGTAATTTTTGCTGTTTGTGATCAGCTGCTTGTTTTATTCTTTTCTTGGAAAATATATCTAAAAAAAATAACATCACGTCATTGCCGTCGCCTATGATGACGTCATGCCTGAGGAGCATTACGGCCTGTTTATTTAGTGTGGCCTTGCCTCTGCCCACTATGGCATCAAACGTATTCGCACCATAATCGATGAAGAAACCTCCAGAATAGCCTACTACTCACTCTTTGCTTCTCATCTGAGTTACGAAATTGCAACATGGGGATCATCATCTGCAAATAATATGGACAAACTACCTATCCTTCAAAAGAAAGTGCTAGGAACAATATGCAGGGCACACTACCTAGAACATTGTAAACCCCTATTCATCCAGCTCAAAATCCCCACTGTTTCTCACAATATATCCTAGAAACCATTATCCTAGCTAAACAATCCAATCCAACACTCTGGTCACAATATCATAATCACAACACCAGACCCAAAAACAATATAAACCTGCCACAATACAGTCTAAACAAGTTCAGCAACACCCCAACATACGCAGGTTCTAAATACCTACATAAATCTCCTACTAGACAAAATTAAAAATATTTCAAATATTACAACATTTGTAAAAACACTAAAAAATTACATTACAAACAAAACATACTACTAAAAAAAGGAATACATACAAGAACACACTAATCTAATATATAAAATTCTCGTGTCACAGTGTTTGTCTGCAAACTCCTCCGGAACGACTTCACCGATCGTTATGAAATTTGGTGTGTAAATTCTGTAGGTATGCGAATAGGAAGTAAACTATTTCCCGTTTCGAAATTCTTAAAAGGGCTCCGCCCCAGTGGCTCTGGAGTTTCCCATGTTAACCTTATGAGAAATGGAATTAATGAATCTTAACAGCTGTTTCAATTAAATAGCATTAAAGTTACAAGGATTACCAACAGGGTGCAGCACTATTATAAAAATCTTTATCAAAGTATTATGAACAATAAAAGAGATTACTTTTTAAATTTATGACTACAGTTAATTTGCAACCAAATGGTGAGTGAGCGTAGCGAACGAACATCAACCTGGAGGCGAGTAAGCGTAGCGAACGAGCTAACCTGAAAACAAGTGAGCGCAGCGAACGATTTCCAACCTGAAGGTGAGTGAGCGTAGCGAACGAACTTCAACCAGGACGTGATTGAGCCATGCGATATGAAGTTAAGCGGGGCAAAGCCCGCGGGTACAGCTAGTATATATATATATATATATATATATATATATATAAATACATACATATACATTTACATTGGGCTAGCTGAAAGGCTGCCAAGAGGATGAAAAAGGAGAAATTTTTACGACTCCCCGATCTGATTCAATGATTCAATGATTCAATGATTTATTCGGCCATTAAGCAAAGCAATAGGCTAAGTCAATACAATACAATACAAAGTAATTAAATAATAAATCTGAGGATTGTGGCAAAGAAAGAAGAGGTAAAAAGGTAAAAAAAGGAGTGAACTCACAACCCATTAAGTTACAACAATATGATTGGTTTAAAAAAGTGTGCAGTTATAAAGAGAACCGACAATGTCTCAGGCCTATTATCAGATGAATATTTTTATTTTATTCAGGCCTAAATCGATTAAAATATTTCATTTGATTGGAAAAATATTGAATCTTACTAACTTAAGATTTAAGTAAATTTAGGCCCATTGATTTTCTGTTAGGGGTCTTTTCTTTTTTTAGAAGAAGGTTGCCCGCCACTCTTTTATAGTATGCTGCAACGTTTGGGTTGGGTTAAAATGAAACTAAGCCAATCTCAACTAAACAACCGTTGCAGGGCAGTGTGAAAGTCTTTGAAAAGACTCTTTGACTTCAAATTGTTCATATTCAATACATAGTCACATATTACAATCGATATTATATCTTGATGTGACATATTGAACTAATATTTCATCAGATAATAAGTTACCGTCTATCGTAGGTTCTTTGTGGAACTGTACCCACATAATTTGTTTATTATTATTGTTATATATTATACATTACTTGCGTATTAAATAAGTATAGATTATTATTACCCGCATATGGCCCCTAGCAATGATAACTGAATACTCAAACTCAGAACTGAAATACTTAGGTATAATTAGGCCTATCACACTTACCAGTGCACTTTTTTCAGGTTGGCAAAAATGGGACAAGATGTTGGAGTAAAACTGATCGACCTCTACTTTGTTAGGGAAAGAAATTGCAAAAGGGAAACCAAATTATTGAACATGTTACTATTCATCAAAACTACCTTGTGGAAAGTGAGTTGCTTTAAAAACATTTATCATAAAAAAATGTTTATCATAAACTATTTTAGTAAAATGTTGATAACTAGATTCGGTGCAAATTTTAGCCTTTTCTATTGAGTATATTGATTCATATTAAATGTCAAAAGAACTTGTGTTATTTCAGTTTCACAAAGGTTTCACTTTAAGTTAAACCTTAACCTACCATAACTATTTTTTTGCTGTAGAAAGTTTTGTTTACCTTTAAGCTATTTATCCTACTATTATAGTTGTGAACCAAAGGGTTGGGTCCGTGACCTATGCTAGGTATTGTTTACTGGTGTGGTCACTTTATTCACATATGTAATATTTCGTTGTCACATTTTTTTAGTTGTCTTTGTAATAAGGAAAATAACTCATTTTTATTGGGCTAGCCTTCCTAGTCCCTTTTCGTGTGAACTCAGTTATATAGAACCGGCCGCCACCCGAAGATGAGCAATACTCGGCTTAGGAATACGATACGGACCCAACTCTTTGGTCCATGAAAGTTTTACCTGTGCTCAACAATGAATAAGTGTCTGGGTAGCTGAGTGGTTACAATGCTCGCCTTCAAATCTGAAGGTCGCTGTTTCGATTCCATTGATGGTTGATGCCATTTTCATTGGACTATCAATTAATGATGCTATCTAACAAAAGGTCTGAGTTAGATAGTGTAACAAGGCCGCGGTTTTGGACCATTCCCTTACAAAAAAAAAACCCATTTGTGTGAATAACACCAAAATGAACGACAATGTTATCAATATTAAAAAAGCTACTGTAGAAAACAGATAATATCACAATAAATTAGGCCTATAGAAGACTAAGTTTCCATCAATGGAATTATCATATTTGATTTGTTCCAGTCAGTCGTGCAGCAGTAAAAAAATGTAAACAAATAAAATATTAGGTTTCCCTATTGTTTTGATGGAAACTAATCAATATTTTCCCCCCGAAAGAACTAAGAAGATCATGGGATCTAAGTCAAAGTATCAAAACAGCTATAGAAGTTGTCCAAACTCCAATCATCTACATCCCCTCAAAGAGAAGGATAAATCTTACAGAAACTTTTACCCACTAGTTCATTCAAGTTGTTGCAGTTTGTGGTACCTAGCTACCTCAGGTTACCAACCAATGGTTAAATTTATGATATCTTATGAATCTTAGCTGTAACCTAACTTATTTAATCTATGTTAGGGATTGTTTGGAAGGGAAGCTGACAAACTAGAGCACGCCAATGATGATGAACGGATTTACTACATCATTGAAAAAGAACCTCTGGTCAACAAGTTTATTTCCGTACCCAAAGACAAAGGCAGTCTCAACTGTGCAATATTCATCGCAGGAATCATCGAAGCCGTGCTCAATACTAGTGGATTTGTAAGTATTCTGTAGTGTAAACTCAAATTCATTGTGTATTTCTCGATTTGTATTTCTCCTGGTTACTTGTATTTAATCTGCTATGTACAGTACCGTTATTATGTGACGTCATATAGCCTGATCAAATAAACAAACCCCATTGGTTGTTCCAACACACCACCTTCTGTTCCCACTGCTACCACGATCACCCGGCACTCTCTGTACCTCCAGTCGTCGTCCTACCTCACCGGCTCCCATACGCCATGCGGTCTTTCTTTAAAGGTGTGTTTCGTTTGAGCACCCTATTCTTCTTTCGCGTTTAGGTCCAGATGTGACATATTCTTTGTCATTTTAGTTGTTAATTCTTTAGAAGTTAATTATACAATTAACTTACTATTTTATTTTAATACTATTTTACTATTTTTAGTATTAAAATACTATTTTAAATACTTGACTTAAAATAGTATTTTTCACTTACATGTGCTGCTACCTAAAAGACAGCCTTTGAACTATTACGCTATGGTGTTAATTTACCAGCATTGTTAGTACGGAATACATTAGGTCTGATGATGGCCCAACAGTCTTAGATGTTGCCTCTCTAGCCTTTTCTAATTAATTGTATCTGACTATCAAACACTTGCTTCAAAATAATATTTAATATAAATATACATACCGGTATATATGTGCTCATAGACAAAAAGAATTAAATATAGAACGTCAGCCGTGCTGCGGTTACCATAGGTTCTGGCGCACACTGCTGGGAGCGCCATCTAGTTACGACGTACACGCTTTGTAGCTAGGCGCTCCCAGCGGTGTGCGCCAGAACCTATGGTAACCGCAGCAGGGCTACAGTCAGTATTTAATTCTTTTTGTCTATGGTTGAATTAATGAAAACTGTGGATCATTGGGTCGAAATTAAATAATTGTTCACTATTTAACATTGTTTAAAGCTCATTAATACAATAACTCAAGTAATCTAGCATTATGATTTCCACATTAAGATTGGTCATTGTTCAAATTTGTGGAGCAAGAGTTTTTACTCACAAAGTACATAAAATTATTAAAGAAAGTTTGATGTTTATGAGACTTAAATTTTGTGAAGAATAGATGAACGATGATGAGATTAATTAGTTTTTAAAATCAACATATTTTTCAGACTGCGAAGGTTACTGCTCACTGGCACAAAGGCACAACGTACATGGTCCAGTTTGATGAATCCGTCATCGCAAGAGATAAGCAAATGGAGGAGCGGTAGTTAAATATAAGTATTCTTTAAGTTTTGTATCCAATTTGAATATATTTTAAGTGTAATATTTTTTGTTGAATAAATTAAGCCTATTTACACGTATATTGATTACTTTTGAATACAACATTATGCAGTGATTTATACAGGGTTAGGCAAAAGTCTGGAACCCCCCCAGTTAACTTTTTAACCCGTTGCAGTAGGAAAACCAAACTCAGCACATATGTACAACCTGTATCCAATAAGCTAATGGTACAACATAAGAAATTACACTTTTCCATCAAAGTTACAACTTTGTCCAAGCCCCCAAAATGGGGTATTTTGCGGGCAGCCCCAAATTTTCAAAAGTAAACACCTATCATGTGACCCCTCATTTTAAAGGGTTTCTCAAGACAAATAAAATGGCGCAAACTAGAGGTCAATATCACACCCCTAATCAAAAAGGCAGTCATTTTGAAATTTCCCCTATTAACTTTTTAACAGGCTATATCAGGAAAACTAAACTCAGCATACCTTTATAAAAAAAGAAAATTCACCTTTTGGTCAGTATTAAAATATTAAATGTTTAAAGTTAACTTGGGGTGTCCAGACTTTATCTTGCTTGCACATCTTAAATAATTATAATGGCTGCCATTTTGTTTAGGAGAGCGATATTGACCTCTGGTTTGCGCCATTCAATTTCTCTTAATAAACCCTTTAAAATGAGGGGTTACATGATAGGTGTTTACATTTGAAAATTTGGGGCTGCCCCCAAAATACCCCATTTTGGGGGCTGGGGCAAAGTTGTAACTTTGATGAAAAAGTGCAATTTTTTATGTTGTAAATATATGCCAAATTGGTTTTCCTACTGCAACGCAATTAAAAAGTTAACTGGAGGGTTCCAGACGCTTGCCTAACCCTGTATAACAATTAGATACTGGTAAAACCTCTGAAACTGGTACTCTTTTTCTATTTAAATGTACTGAATTGTCATTATCACTCCGTATTTGTTTTATTATGTTTGAATCTTCCATTTTCATACTAGAAAAGCTCTGAGAAGCTGGTGGGCAACTCTTCAAATCAAATCAAATAAAATATGTCTTTATTCATAATATGTACAATTTATGTACAATGAATGGTGTCAGATCTTATTTCTAAGAAATAAAAATAAGTACATTAAAATTAATCTATTTACAAGTATAATACAGAACACCTCTTTTTACCAACAAATTTTACCAACAACGCCATTTAACTTATTTTATTTAAAAACTCATTAATTGAATAACAAGTGTTCTCAATCATGAATGCCTTTAAATTTTTATTGAATTTCTTAATTTTAGTCACTCTTTTCAAACTTTCGGGCAATCTTTTAACCCTTTGAGTGCCAACGTCCGGGGAACCGGACGTTTTTTAAACGAGCCAAAAGTGCCGACGTCCGGCCGACCGGACGTTTTTAGAACGAGCCAAAAGTGCCAACGTCCGGCTGACCGGACGTTTCGTAATGATCGAACAGTTGTCATAACAACCGAATGGATACTTGGATTCTTTTAACCCATATATTAACATTGAGTCGAAAGTTACTAGATGCGATACATCGATTTTCGTTGGTCGAAATATCGAAAATTCGATTTTTACGAAATTTTAACCTAAAAATCGCCAGATCGCGCTCGGCATTTTTAGCGCGACCTTCGGGAAAAATCATCGGCATTTTTTGAGCGTTACTTTTATTTCTCGCCTGGCACTCTAAGGGTTTTAAAGAATTTGGCACCCTTATATATGGTCTTTTTTTTTATTCTAATCTTTGTGTTTCTAATTTCAAATCATTTTTGTGTCTAGTAAAGTATGATTATGGCGAAGAAAACTAGTATTAGTCATGTTTTGCTTCACATACATAACACATTCATATAATATATATAAATCAAACACCGACAAAATTCCCAGTTCCCTAAACCTATCCTTTACATGAGCCTTGTACTTCAAACCTAGCATGATTCTTATACATTTCTTTTTGAGTTTCAATATCTTTTTTAAGTTTTTGTGAGTTGTTGCTCCGTATACACAAATGTTATATGTGTTGTGCCCTTAAATATATTAAATTAAAACCCATTTTGTTAGAGCCACTTCTTTCATTGTATTTAATAACAAAAACCAAAACTTAAAGTAAACATGAAACAATATATCAAACCAGATGACAAGCAAATAAACAAACTATT